>NC_134399.1:204461791-204808257 GCF_050003625.1 Haematobia irritans
GGCCATAGAATCGCGAGCTGTGTGGCATGTAGCGCCATCTTGTTGAAACCACATGTCAACCAAGTTCAGTTCTTCCATTTTTGGCAACAAAAAGTTTGTTAGCATCGAACGATAGCGATCGCCATTCACCGTAACGTTGCGTCCAACAGCATCTTTGAAAAAATACGGTCCAATGATTCCACCAGCGTACAAACCACACCAAACAGTGCATTTTTCGGGATGCATGGGCAGTTCTTGAACGGCTTCTGGTTGCTCTTCACTCCAAATGCGGCAATTTTGCTTATTTACGTAGCCATTCAACCAGAAATGAGCCTCATCGCTGAACAAAATTTGTCGATAAAAAAGCGGATTTTCTGCCAACTTTTCTAGGGCCCATTCACTGAAAATTCGACGTTGTGGCTCGTTAGTAAGTCTATTCATGATGAAATGTCAAAGCATACTGAGCATCTTTCTCTTTGACACCATGTCTGAAATCCCACGTGATCTGTCAAATACTAATGCATGAAAATCCTAACCTCAAAAGAATCACCCTTTAGTTGTTATTGATATAGGTCGCATGGTATTGAAAATGGGCGACTTTTATGTATAGCCCTCATATAAACCGAACCTCAGATTTGGCTTGCAGAGCTTCTTGGAGGAGCAAAATTCATCCGATCCGCTTGAAATTTGGTATGTAGTGTTAGTTAATAGTCTATAACAACCATGCAATAATTGGTACATATCGGTCCATAAATATATATAGCCCCCATATAAACCGATCCCCATGGAGGAGCAAAATTCATCCGATCCGGTTGATATTTGGTATGTGGTGTTAGTATATGGTCTCAAACACCCATGCAAAAATTGGTCCATATAGGTCCATAATTATATATAGCCCCCATATAAATCGATCCCCAGATTTGACCTCTAGAGCCTCTTGGAGAAGCAAAATTCATCCAATCCGGTTGAAATTTGGTACTTGGTGTTAGTATATGGTCTATAACAACCATGCAAAAATTGGTCCATATCGGTCCATAATTATATATAGCCCCCATATAAATCGATCCCTAAATTTGTCCTCGGGAGCCTCTTGGAGTAGCAAAATTCATCCAATCCGGTTGAAATTTGGTACGTGGTGTTAGTATATGGTCTCTAACAACCAAGCAAAAATTGGTCCATATAGGTCCATAATTATATAGACCCTATCCCCAGATTTGAACTTGGAGCCTCTTGGAGAAGCAAAATTCATCCAATCCGGTTGAAATTTGGTACTTGGTGTTAGTATATGGTATCTAACAACCATGCAAAAATTGGTCCATATCGGTCCATAATTATATATAGCCCCCATACAAATCGATCCCCAAATTTGTCCTCCGGAGCTTCTTGCAGAAGCAAATTTCATCCGATCCTGTTGAAATTCGGTACGTGGTGTTAGTATATGGTCTCTAACAACCATGAAAAAAATTGGTTCATATCGGTCCATAATTATATAGACCCCATATAAACCGATCCCCATATTTGACCTTCGGAGCCTCTTGGAGAAGTAAAATTCATCCGATGTGGTTGAAATGTGGTACGTGGTGTTAGTATATGGTCTCTAACAACCATGCAAAAATTGGTTCATATCGGTCCATAATTATATATAGCCCCCATATAAATCGATCCGCAGATTTGTCCTTCGGAGCCTCTTGGAGTAGCAAAATTCATCCAATCCGGTTGAAATTTGTTACGTGATGTTAGTATATGGTCTCTAACAACCAAGCAAAAATTGGTCCATATAGGTCCATTATTATATATAGGACCCATATAAACCGATCCTCATATTTGACCTTCGGAGACTCTTGGAGAAGTAAATTTCATCTGATGTGGTTGAAATGTGGTACGTGGTGTTAGTGTATGGTCTCTAACAACCATGCAAAAATTGGTTCATATTGGTCCATAATTATATAGACCCTATCCCCAGATTTGAACTCCGGAGCCTCTTGGAAGAGCAAATTTAATCCGATCCGGTTGAAATCTGGTACTTAGTGTTAGTATATGGTATCTAACAACCATGCAAAAATTGGTCCATATCGGTCCATAATTATATATAGCCTCCATATAAATCGATCCCCAGATTTGTCCTCCGGAACCTCTTGGAGGAGCAAAATTCATCCGATTCGGTTGAAATTTGGTACGTCGTGTTAGTATATGGTCTCTAACAGCCATGCAAAAATTGGTCCATATCGGTCTATAGTTGTATATAACCAATGGCCAATTACACAAAAAGTGGTCCATATCGCCAAAAATAATCTACCAAAATTTTATTTCTATACAAAATTTTGTCAAAATTTTATTACTATAGAAAGTTTTGTCAAAATTTTATTACTATAGAAAGTTTTGTCAAAATTTTATTTCTATAGAAAATTAAGTCAACATTTTATTTCTATTGAAAATTTTGTCGACCTGAATTATATACGTCTTTAATCGGCTTTTTTTTTTTTTTTGCTTAATATATCCCCCTAACTTACAATTTAGAAGACGGTGTTAAAGATTTTTTAAGATACCTTGCCATCTGCAAGTGTTACCGCAACCCAAGTAATTCGATTGTGGATGATAGTCTTTAGTAGAAGTTTCTACGCAATCCATGGTGGAGGGTACATAAGATTCGGTCTGGCCGAACTTACGGCCGTATATACTTGTTTAAATTTGTTTAATATATATTTGAAATGTTAAATATAAAATTTTTCACATGTGCGGCGATTTAATGATTCTTTATTTCGCATTTCCTCAAGTAATGAAAGACCCATATAAATTCGAGAAAATTTGAAATAGAAAGTATTCAGTTCCACCAAACTGATCAAATTAGGGTTTTTATTTTTATTGGTAATGAAAGACATTAGAAATATGTTAGTTTTTCTCCACATATAGGTACTGTTAAATTCAATTGAAATCAACGAATATGAAATTAAAACAAGCATATACGGCCGTATGTTCGGCCAGGCCGAATCTTATGTGCCCTCCACCATGGATTGCGTAGAAACTTCTACTAAAGACTGTCATCCACAATCGAATTACTTGGGTAGTGGTATCTTAAAACTTCTTAACATCGTTTTCTAAATTGTGAGTTAGTCCATACGTGGTATAGAGCCAGAATTGAAATCGATTTATCTGAGGGCTATATATAACTATAGACCGATATGGACCTAGTTAGGCATGGTTGTTAACGGCCATATACTAGCACAATATACCAAATTTCAACTGACTCGGATGAAATTCGCTCCTCCATAATCATATGGGGGCTATATATGATTATAGACTGATATGGACCACTTTTGGCATGGCTATTAAATATCGTATAATACACCACTTACCAAATTTCAACCAGATCGGATGGATTTTGCTTCTCCAAAAGGCACCGGAGGTCAAATCTGGGGATCGGTTTATATGGGGGCTATATATAATTATGGACTGATATGAATCAATTCCTGCATGGCTGTTGGATAACATATACTAACATCACGTACCAAATTTCAACCGAATCGGATGAATTCTGGTCTTCCAAGTGGCTCCGGAGGTCAAATCTGGGGATCGGTATATATGGGGGCTATATATAGGTAAGGTAAGGTTAGGTGGCAGCCCGATGTATCAGGCACACTTAGACTATTCAGTCCATTGTGATACCACATTGGTGAACTTCTCTCTTATCACTGAGTGCTGCCCGATTCCATGTTAAGCTCAATGACAAGGGACCTCCTTTTTATAGCCGAGTCCGAACGGCGTTCCACATTGCTGTGAAACCACTTAGAGAAGCTTTGAAACCCTCAGAAATGTCACCAGCATTACTGAGGTGGGATAATCCACCGTTGAAAAACTTTTTGGTGTTCGGTCGAAGCAGGAATCGAACCCACGACCTTGTGTATGCAAGGCGGGCATGCTAACCATTGCACCACGGTGGCTCCCGGTGGGGGCTATATATAATTATGGACCGATTTCGACCAATTTGTGCATGGGTGCTTGAGGCCATATATTAACACCACGTACCAAATTTCAACTGAATCAGATGAATTTTGGTCTTCCAAGAGGCTCCGGAGGTCAAATCTGGTGATCGGTTTATATGGGGGCTATATATAATTATAGACCAATATGGACCATTTTTTGCATGGTCATTAGATACCATATACTAACGCCACGAACAAAATTTCAGCCGGATCGGATGAAATTTGCTTCTCTTAGAGGCTGCGCAAGCCAAATCGTGGGATCGGTTTATATGGAGGCTACATATAATTATTGACCGATGTGGACCAATTTTTGCATAGTTGTTAGAGACCAAATACACCATGTACCAAATTTCAGCCGGATCGGATGAAATTTGCTTCACTTAGAGGCTCCGCAAGCCAAATCGGGGGATCGGTTTATATGGGGGCTATATATAATTATGGACCGATGTGGACCAGGGTTGTTAGAGATCATATGCTGACACCATGTACCAAATTTCAGCCGGATCGGATGAAATTTGCTTCAGCCGGATCGGATGAAATTTGCTTCTCTTAGAGGCTGCGCAAGCCAAATCGTGGGATCGGTTTATATGGAGGCTACATATAATTATTGACCGATGTGGACCAATTTTTGCATAGTTGTTAGAGACCAAATACACCATGTACCAAATTTCAGCCGGATCGGATGAAATTTGCTTCACTTAGAGGCTCCGCAAGCCAAATCGGGGGATCGGTTTATATGGGGGCTATATATAATTATGGACCGATGTGGACCAGGGTTGTTAGAGATCATATGCTGACACCATGTACCAAATTTCAGCCGGATCGGATGAAATTTGCTTCTCTTAGAGGCATCGCAAGCCAAATTTGGGGGTCCGTTTATATGGGGGCCATACGTAAAAGTGGACCGATATGGCCCATTTGCAATACCGTCCGACCTACATCAATAACAACTACTTGTGCCAAGTTTCAAGTCGATAGCTTGTTTCGTTCGGAAGTTAGCGTGATTTCAACAGACGGACGGACGGACGGACATGCTCAGATCGACTCAGAATTTCACCACGACCCAGAATATATATATATATATATATATACTTTATGGGGTCTTAGAGCAATATTTCGATGTTTTACAAACTGAATGACAAAGTTAATATACCCCCATCCTATGGTGGATGGTATAAAAACCATAAAATCTGTTTTTGATAATCAAAACTAAGAAATAGTTAAAAATCTAAAGTCGATTTGTGATAGTCAAATAGTTGAAAATCGAAAATCTTTAATCGATATTGCCATTATTTTCAGGTTAATAATCGATTTCGAGTTGTTTTAGATTTTCATGCCAAAATTCGTATAATCGATTATTCGATTTATAGATCCACACCTTATACACAGCGTATATTTACGATCCGAAAATACTTCAAAACATTGAATTACCGGCACATCGGATAACAATTGCGGGATCTCGAAGTCAAATCGGAAGATCGGTCTCTATAGGGGTATATCAAAATCGATCCATATTCGGCTTACTTATGTGTGGACCCAAAATACCTCTCGATTTTGAATTTCAGGCAAATCGCATAAAAATTGGGATGTCTACACACTTAAGAGGTCAAATCTGGAGATCGGTCTATATGAGGTAAATACCAAAACATGAACCGATACACACCATATTCGGCGTACTTATGCGTATATCCAAAATATCTTCAGAGTTTGAATTTCTGGTAGATCGGATAAAAATTGCGGTGTCTAGAAGCGCCGAAAGTAAAATCGGGAGATTGGCCTGGGGGCTACACCAAACCGTGGACCGATACACACCATATTCGCCCACACTTATTTATGAACCCAAAATACCTTTAGATTTTGAATTTCATGCAAATCGGATAAAAGTTTAAATGTGTAGACCAGAGATGGTCTGTATCAAGCTATTTTAGGTTTGCGACTGTCGCAAAGTTGTAAACGTCACATACTCGTCGTAAATATAAGAAAAGTAACAAACGTCGCAAACTCAAAATACTTCATTCCATTCAGCTAGGCAGCGAATGATATCCAAGATGATGATATGTGCGAAGAAATTTAAATTCTCAGGAATGTTCATAATGTTATTAACGAGTTTAAAAAACTTGAGAATAGACTTATTTCAACTGCAAGCCGAAATTACAATGAACTACTTGATGGTGCTGTAAACGTGACGGTCGGTATTCGCCCATCCTTTCTTTCCAAAATTTCTGCAGAAACTGGAAGGAAGGAAGACTACTTGAGTCTTTCAAAAGTAATTTTTTGTTTAAAGAGAATTTTATAAAATCACGTTTTGGCGTATTAGAGCCAATTTTCATACTAACTAAAATTTTTCAAAATTGTAGCTAGTCATTCGCTAATGCAACTAAGGCTTAGGTGGTTTTTTACATTAGGTTTACGACTTTTGCGGCATAGGTATTATACCGTCGTAAACGTATGTCGCAAATGTCACAGTTTGCGACAGGCCAACCTTGGTGTAGGCGCAGGAGGCTAAACTTTACCTTGGATCGATCCACACCATATTCGGCACACCCTTTTATGGACCCCAAATACCAATAGATTTTCAATTTCAGGTCGATCGGATAACAATTGCGGTGCCTAGAAGTCCAAGAAGTAATATCGGGAGAACGGTCTATATGGTGGTCCTAAGATACCTCTAGATTCCAAATGTCAGACAAATCGGATAAAAACTACGATTACTAGAAGCCCAAGAAATAAAATCAGGAGATAGGTCTTTGGGGACTATACCAAAACATGGACCGATACACACCATTTTCGGCACACCTATTTTTGGTTCTGAAATAGCTCTAGATTTCCAATTTCAGACAAATCGAATAAAATCTACGGTTTTTAGAAGCCCAAGACCGCAGATCGAGGTATCGGTTTATATGGGAGCTATATAAAAACCTGGACCGATTGGTCCATCTTCGGACTTGGCCTGTGTGCAGACCAAAGACGAATCTGTGTCAAATTTCAGGATGGTAGCGCCATTATTGAAGACTGTAGCGTGATTAAAGCAGACATACAGACGGACATGCTTATATCGTCTTACAATTTCTACCTGATCAAGAGTAACATATATATACTTTATATAGTGGGAAACCGATATTTCGATGTGTTAAAAACGAAGTGACAAACTTATTATACCCCGTCACCATTCTGTGGTGGAGGGTATAATGATAAAAAATGTCATAATTTTGAACAAATTTGTGCGTTGTAATCAAGATGCAAAAAATCAATAAATGTAAAGATTTTTCATTGATTTTGAAGAATTTTTCTGAATTATTAAAGGTCGATATTCCCCATGAAAAAGTAGCATTATTCTCTTGAAATATGTTTGTTGTGAAGATATACCATATTTTCCTTCTCCATTAAGGAGAATATGATAGAAGATTTATATAAAAAACTGGCAACGAGTATGTAATGTACAAAGCGCATAAAAAGTAAAAGCCTAAAATTGTCTATCTTCTAATGCAAATTTAAAAAAAAAAACCGTAGTTTATGTCTATGGCATGGGCAAAGACCATTATCCTTAGGGCTATAAATGATTTTGCTAATTTTCTTCTACATATTGTAAGGTTTAACGATTGTTTCTCGTTTTTTGTTTTTGTCTATGCCAGAAACCCCCCTGCGGATAAATGAGGCTGTAAAAGTATTGACGAGCTATACTCACATATGAAGCACAAAAATCCTTTTAAATGTTAATCCTTACGAAAAAAAAACATTAAATATCCTTTTTACAAGAGTCTTTTGCTCATAGAGGGTATTGTGATTTGTTGCCACATAAGCTGCTTCGATTGTTAAGCTCTTGTGGCATGACCTTAGGCTATGGAGGTCGTCCGTCAAACTCGTCAATAAAACGTAAGTCTAATGGCCATAATCGAACAATGCTGTCAGCCAAGAATCGCACACTCATCCACACACACACAGACATCATTTCATCACATTAAAAAGGAAGTTAAGTTTGATTTCTGTCGGATGCGTGTTTGCATGCGTGCTTTATGTGTGGGTATCATTTGTGGCCTTTAAGTATATCCTTTTTCTAATGGAACTTTTTCCAAACAAAAGCTATATATGTTGGTGGTTTTGTCATCACACAGTGATGGGAATGTGCGAGTGTTTGCATCACATACTTTTGTACGTCAATTAGGAGAGACGTGGCATATGTATGAAACAAAACGGTTGCTTGCAAAGTTCTTGACAAATGCTGCGAAAGACAGGATTTTTTTCTGTTAAATATTTCAGAATTTTAATGAATAGAGAAAGAAAAAAATCATACGCAGGCTACGACTGCGACTGAGGTAAACGATATAGGGAACAGCAAAGTCTAAAGTCGGACGGGATAAACATACCTGCATAAAATTTTCTATAGAAATAAAATGTTGACAAAATTTTCTATAGAAATAAAATTTTCTATAGAAATAAAATTTTGACAAAATTTTCTATAGAAATAAAATTTGACAAAATTTCCTATAGAAATAAAACTTGACAAAATTTCCTATAGAAATAAAATTTTGACAAAATTTTCTATAGAAATAAAATTTTGACAAAATTTTCTATAGAAATAAAATTTTAACAAAATTTTCTATAGAAATAAAATTTTGACAAAATTTTCTATAGAAAAAAAATTTCACAAAATTTTCTCTAGGAATAAAATATTGAGAAAATTTTCTATAGAAATTAAAATTTGAGAAAATTTTCTATAGAAATTAAAATTTGAAAAAAATTTCCTTTAGAAATAAAATTTTGATAAAATTTTCTTTAGAAATAAAATTTTGACAAAATTTTCTATAGAAATAAAATTTTGACAAAATTTTCTATAGAAATAAAATTTTGACAAAATTTTCTATAGAAACAAGTAAGCAAAGTCTAAAGTCGGGCGGGCCGACTATATTATACCCTGCACCACTCTGTAGATCTAAATTTTTTTTCGATACCATATCACATCCGTCAAATGTGTTGGGGGCTATATATAAAGGTTTGTCCAAAATACATACATTTAAATATCACTCGATTTGAACAGAATTTTATAGACTTTTATAAAATCTATAGACGCAAAATTTAAGTTGGCTAATGCTCTAGGGTGGAACACAATTTTAGTAAAAAACCAGTAAGGAAAGTCTAAAGTCGGACGGGGCCGACTATATTATACCCTGCACCACTTTGTAGATCTAAATTTTCGATACCATATCACATCCGCCAAATGTGTTTGGGGCTATATATAAAGGTTTGTCCCAAATACATACATTTAAATATCACTCGATCTGGAAGAATTTGATAGACTTCTACAAAATCTATAGACTCAAAATTTAAGTCGGCTAATGCACTAGGGTGGAACACAATGTTAGTAAAAAATAAATATGGGAAACATTTAAATCTGAAGCAATTTTAAGGAAACTTCGAAAAAGTTTATTTATGATTTATCGCTCGATATATATGTATTAGAAGTTTAGGAAAATTAGAGTCATTTTTACAACTTTTCGACTAAGCAGTGGCGATTTAACAAGGAAAATGTTGTTATTTTGACCATTTTTGTCGAAATCAGAAAATCATATATATGGGAGCTATATCTAAATCTGAACCGATGTCAACCAAATTTGGCACGCATAGCTACAATGCTAATTCTACTCCCTGTGCAAAATTTCAACTAAATCGGAGCAAAAAATTGGCCTCTGTGGTCATGTGAGTGTAAATCGGGCGAAAGCTATACATGGGAGCTATATCTAAATCTGAACCGATTTCAACCAAATTCGGCACACATAGCTACAATGCTAATTTTACTCCCTGTGCAAAATTTCAACTAAATCGGAGTTAAAAATTGGCCTCTGTGGTCATATGAGTGTAAATCGGGCGAAAGCTATATATGGGACATATATCCAAATCTGAACCGATTTCAACCAAATTTGGCACGCATAGTTTCAATGCTAATTCTACTCCCTGTGCAAAATTTCAACTAAATCGGAGTTAAAAATTGGCCTCTGTGGTCATATGAGTGTAAATCGGGCGAAAGCTATATATGGGAGATATATCCAAATCTGAACCGATTTCAACCAAATTTGGCACGCATAGTTACAATGCTAATTCTACTCCCTGTGCAAAATTTCAACTAAATCGGAGCAAAAAATTGGCCTCTGTGGTCATATGAGTGTAAATCGGGCGAAACCTATATATGAGAGCTATATCTAAATCTGAACCGATTTGGCTGGTATTTTGCAAGTTTTTCGAGACCCATAAAATATTCGGATGTACGGAATTTGAGGAAGATCAATTGATATACACGCCAATTATGACCAGATCGGCGAAAAATATATATGGCAGCTATATCTAAATCTGAACCGATTTTTTTCCAAAATCAATAGGGATCGTCTTTGAGCCGAAACAGGACCCTATACCAAGTTTTAGGACAATCGGACTAAAACTGCGAGCTGTACTTTGCACACAAAAATACATCAACAGACAGACAGACAGACAGACGGACAGACAGACGGACAGACAGACAGACGGACATCGCTAAATCGACTCAGAATTTAATTCTAAGCCGATCCGTATACTAAAAGGTTGGTCTATGATTACTCCTTCTTGGCGTTACATACAAATGCACAAACTTATTATACCCTGTACCACAGTAGTGGTGAAGGGTATAAATATGGGAAACATTTAATTCTGAAGCAATTTTAAGGAAACTTCGCAAAAGTTTATTTATGATTTATCGCTCGATATATATATGTATTAGAAGTTTAGGAAAATTAGAGTCATTTTTACAACTTTTCGACTAAGCAGTGGCGATTTAACAAGGAAAATGTTGGTATTTTGACCATTTTTGTCGAAATCAGAAAATCATATATATGGGAGCTATATCTAAATCTGAACCGATGTCAACCAAATTTGGCACGCATAGCTACAATGCTAATTCTACTCCCTGTGCAAAATTTCAACTAAATCGGAGCAAAAAATTGGCCTCTGTGGTCATGTGAGTGTAAATCGGGCGAAAGCTATACATGGGAGCTATATCTAAATCTGAACCGATTTCAACCAAATTCGGCACACATAGCTACAATACAAATTATACTCCCTGTGCAAAATGTCAACTAAATCGGAGCAAAAAATTGACCTCTGTGGACAAAGGAGTGTAAATCGGGCGAAAGCTATATATGGGAGCTATATCTAAATCTGAACCGATTTGGCTGATATTTTGCAAGTTTTTAGAGACTCGAAAAATATTCGGATGTACGGAATTTGAGGAAGATCGGTTGATATACACGCCAATTATGACCAGATCGGTGAAAAATATATATGGTAGCTATATCTAAATCTGAACCGATTTCTTCCAAAATCAATAGGGATCGTCTTTGAGCCGAAATAGGACCCTATACCTAATTTTAGGACAATCGGACTAAAACTGCGAGCTGTACTTTGCACACAAAAATACATCAACAGACAGACAGACAGACGGACATCGCTAAATCGACTCAGAATTTAATTCTAAGACGATCGGTATACTAAACGATGGGTCTCTCTTTTCCTTCTTGGCGTTACATACAAATGCACAAACTTAACTTATCACAATAGACTGAATAGTCTAAGTGAGCCTGAATTTAATCGGGCTGCCACTTTAACCTTTTATTGAAACAAAATGTAGACAAACTTTGCTATAAAAATCAAATTTTGACAAAACGTTCTATCTATAGAATTTTGACAAAATTTTCTATAGAAATAAAATGTTGACAAATTTTCTATAGAAATAAAATTTTAACAAAATTTTCTATAGAAATAAAATGTTGACAAAATTTTCTGTACAAATAAAATATTGACAAAATTTTCTATATTCTATAAATTTTGACAAGATCTTCTATAGAAATTAAATTTTGACAAGATTTTCTATAGAAATAAAATCTTGAAAAAAATTTCTATTGAAATAAAATTTTGAAAAAATTTTACATACAAATAAAATGTTGACGAAATTTTCAATTGAAACAAAATGTTGACAAATTTTTCTATATAAATAAAATGTTTACTAAATTTTCTATAGCAATAAAATTTTTACAAAATTTTCTGTAGGAATTAAATTTTGACATAATTTTCTATGGAAATAAAATGTTAACGAAATTTTCTATACAAAAAAAAAAACTTTTACAAAATTATCTATAGATATAACATTTTGACAAAATTTTCTATAGAAATAAAATTTTGACAAAATTTTCTATAGAAATAAAATGTTGACAAAATTATCTATACAAATAAAACGTTGATAAAATTGTCTATAGAAATAAAATTTTGACAAAATTTTTTTAGAAATAAAATTTTGACAAAATTTTTTTTAGAAATAAAATTTTGACAAAATTGTCCTTAGAAATAAAATTTTTGCAAAATTTTCTATAGAAAAAAAATTTTGACAAAATTTTCTATAGAAAAAAAAATTTGACAAAATTTTCTATAGAAATAAAATTTGTTGTTGTTTTTTATTGCAGCTTAAAACCATACATTGACTAAACTACAAGTGTAGCTTAACCAACAGAGGAAAAGAATGTTTGTCAAAATTATTTGGCTTGTTTCGAATTTATTTCGGCATAAGCCGGCTATCAATGTAAAACCTTTTTTCGGAGGGTTCAAGTGTGGTTTTTGTTGGGTTTAATAAACTGCCTGAATTTATTCTGATAATTGGTTGATAGTTTTGCTGCAAGTAGAGGATGCTGATGAGGAATGTGGTAATTCCGAAACGTGCGTCCATCCAACCATCTTGCAGTCTATAGGGCTGTGCCCAAATAAATTTGACAAACATTTTTTTCCTCTGTTGGTTAAGCTACACTGTATGGTTTTAAGCTGCAATAAAAAACAACAACAATGCTTAAAGAACAAAACCAACAATAACAAAAAAAAAGCAATAAAATTTTGACAAGATTTTCTTTAGAAATAAAATGTTGACAAAATTGTCTTTAGAAATAAAATTTGGCAAAATTTTCTATAGAAATCAAATTTTGACAACATTTTGTCTCTGTTGGTTAAGGCATGGTTTTAAGATGAAATCAGAACTAGCAACCAATTATCATAATAAATTCAAGTAATTCACTAAACCCAATATAAATTACACTAGAACCTTCCGAAAAAAGGGTTTCGATAGTTGACTTTGCCTAAATAAATGTCAGAGTACCCCGCTTTTTGGCAATTAAAATAAGTTAAATATAGAGTTAGTTTAACTACGACATTTTTTTTTTCGTTGTATACAAAATTGAATTTAAAATAAATCTATTTTTTATGGGTGTTTAATTACCATTAGCAATTTTATTTTATGTACTGATATTGAGACACCAATAATCTAGTTTATAGCACTTTATTATTGTGAAATTCATAATAACTGAAAATTTTGTCCAGGCATTTTATTACAAACATTACGAAAAAATCCTCAAATTAATTTAATTAATACTCTATTATGAATATAAAAAAATACAAAACTCTGCGTATAATATTACAAGCTAACTCCATCATAATACTATTTCTACGCCATGATGATGAGACGACCCTGTAACCTGGCAACCACATGCATGGACATGCAATTCAATCTCCACTACAACTAATACACGAGTGAGTACTCAAATACACCTTTCAAAACAAAGCAAAAAAGGACACCGACATTTGCGTCGCAGGCCCTTATGGACAAGCATCCCCGGGTTGAATGGATAATAAAACAACAATAACAGCAACAACAATTGGGAAATTTTAATGAAAGGATTTTAAATCATATTACACAATTTTACACACTCAAAACGCATGTAATTGGCTTTTAAAAGCATGTCCCATATTAGTTGCATCCCAATCCCCCACCACCTATGGTACATATCTCTCTTAAAAGACTAGTGGACCTTGTCAACCATGGCCATAGTCATAGCAACATAAGGTTGCACACAAAGAGCATATTTTTATGGCTAGAATAGCTAGAGCAGAAAAACATATCCCTTTCCGGAAGTGGAGCACTAAAGTGAGTGTGTATGTGTGTGTGGAACAATCGCCATAAAGAAGACCATATTAGACGTTGTCCTTGTGAACCATGTATGAGTGTAGGTAGTAAAAGAGACGAGAGCTAACACTTGGACAAGTGTTTGTTGCAAGTGTTGGTAATAAAATAAATTAAAATATACATGGAAAGAAGAAGAACATGAGAAGAACCCAGAAAATGGCCACCATATAGAGTTGGTAAAAAAGAAAATCCCCCCACACACACACACTTACGAACAAAGTAAAATCCTTTGATACACACATGTGAAGTAAATCTTTTCCATGGTAGCCATAAGAAAATGGACAAAGGACTATGTAATTTGAGTGATTAAAAAAAAGAAAAAGTGAATTTCATTTGGGTTATTCTTCCTTTTAAAGCTTATCTGGCTACCATGACCAAGACCGTCCGTTTTTTTTTTTTTTGGTTGAATTAAACTTATTAAATTACACACTTTTAGGTAAATTTACTACAGGAGTTGTGTACGAATTTTTATATTCTTAATATATTTGTCTGTATAGTTGGTAGCTTAACACTAGTTTACAGGAAAATATGTATTTTTTATAGATTTTCTTTTATATTTTTTTGGAATCGTTCTAACCGGAATTATTTTCTTTATTACATTTCACATCTATCCACAGATATTAATTTTATATATTGTACAAAAAAAATGGCAACCAGGCATTGAGGTCGGCTGGGAAATTGGTATTTATAACTTTTTATACCCTGCGCCACACTGTGGAACAGGGTATTATAAGTTAGTGCATATGTTTGTAACACCCAGAAGGAGACGAGATAGACACATGGTGTCTTTGGCAATAATGCTCAGGGTGGGTGCCTGAGTCGATATAACTATGTCCGTCTGTCCGTCCGTCTGTCTGTGAACACATTTTTGTGATCGCCTTCAAATTTGGCACATGTTCCTAATTATGGTCAGAATGGAACCCTATTGATTTTGGAAGAAAGCGGTTCAGATTTAGATATAGCTCCCGTATATATCTTTCGCCCGATATGCACTAATATGGACCCAGCAGCCAGAGTTTTATATCGATTTGCTTGAAAGTTTGTACCAACATAACATTTAGTCGTATAGTCGAGTGTGCAAAATTTGATTGAAATCGGTTCAGATTTAGATATAGCTCCCATATATATCTTTCGCCCGATATGGACTTATATGGCACCAGAAGCCAGATTTTTCGCCGAATTTGGTTGAAATTTTGCACTAGGAGTACAATTAGTAGTATAGTCAAGCGTGCAAAATTTGATTGAAATCGGTTCAGATTTAGATATAGCTCCCATATATATCTTTCGCCCGATTTACACTCATATGACCACTGTGGCCAATCTTTTACTTCGATTTATTTGAAATTTTGCTCAGGGAGTAGAATTAGCATTGTAGCTATGTGTGCCAAATTTGGTTGAAATCGGTTCAGATTTAGATATATCTCCCATATATAGCTTTCGCCCGATTTGCACTCACATGACCACAGAGGCCAATTTTTAACTCCGATTTAGTTGAAATTTTGCACAGGGAGTAGTATTAGCATTGTGGCTATGCGTGCCAAATTTGGTTGAAATCGGTTCAAATTTAGATATAGCTCGTGTGCAAAATTTGATTGAAATCGGTTCAGATTTAGATATAGCTCCCATATATATCCCTCGCCCGATATGGACTAATATGGTCCTAAAAGCCAGAGTTTTGGCCCAATTTGGTTGAAATTTTGCACAGGGAGTAGATTTAGCATTGTAGCTATGCCTGCCAAATTTGGTTGAAATCGATTCAGATTTAGATATAGCTCCCATATATATTTTTCGCCCGATATGCACTTATATGGACCCAGAAGCCAGAGTTTTATTCCGATTAGCTTGAAATTTTGCACAAGGAGTACAATTGGCAGTATAGTCATGTGTGCCAAATTTGATTGAAATCGGTTCAGATTTAGATATAGCTTCCATATATATTTTTCGCCCGATATGGACTTATGTGGCCCCAGAAGCCAGAATTTTTGCCCAATTTGGTTGAAATTTTGCACTAGGAGTACAATTAGTAATATAGTCATGTGTGCCAAATTTGATTGAAATCGGTTCAGATTTAGATATAGCTCCCATATATATGTTTTTCTGATTTCGACAAAAATGGTCATTTTCCTTGTTAAATTGCCACTGCTTAGTCGAAAAGTTGTAAAAATGACTCTAATTTTCCTAAACTTCTAATACATATATATCGAGCGATAAATCATAAATAAACTTTTGCGAAATTTCCTTAAAATTGCTTCAGGTTTAAATGTTTCCCATATTTATACCCTTCACCACTACTGTGGTACAGGGTATAATAAGTTTGTGCATTTGTATGTAGCGGCAAGAAGGAAAAGTCTGAGACCCATCGTTTAGTATACCGATCGTCTTAGAATTAAATTCTGCGTCGATTTAGCGATGTCCGTCTGTCTGTCTGGCTGTCCATGTATTTTTGTGCGCAAAGTACAGGTCGCAGTTTAAGTCCGATCGTCCTCAAATTTGGCATAGGGTCATTTTTTGGGACAAAGACAATCGCTATTGATTTTGGAAAAAATCGGTTCAGATTTACATATAGCTGCCATATATATTTATCCCTGACCTGGTCATAATTGGCGTGTTTATCAACCGATGTTCTTCAAATTCAGAACATCCGAATATTTTATGAGTCTCGAAAAACTTGCAAAATATCAGCTAAATCGGTTCAGATTTAGATATAGCTCCCATATATATCTCTCGTCCGATTTAGGCTCATATGACCACAGAGGCCAATTTTTTGCTCCGATTTAGTTGAAATTTTGCATAGGGAGTAGAATTTGCATTGTAACTATGCGTGCCAAATTTCGTTGAAATCGGTTCAGATTTGGATATATCTCCCATATATAGCTTTCGCCCGATTTACACTCATATGACCACAGAGGCCAATTTTTAACTCCGATTTAGTAGAAATTTTGCACAGGGAGCAGAATTAGCATTGTAGCTATGCGTGCTAAATTTGGTTGAAATCGGTTCAGGTTTAGATATAGCTCCCATATATATGTTTTTCTGATTTCGACAAAAATGGTAAAAATACCAACATTTTCCTTGTTAAATCGCCACTGCTTAGTCGAAAAGTTGTAAAAATTACTCTAATTTTCCTAAACTTCTAATGCATATATATCGACCGATAAATCATAAATAAACTTTTGCGAAGTTTCCTTAAAATTGCTTCAGATTTAAATGTTTCCCATATTTTTTTTTTACTAAAATTGTGTTCCACCCTAGTGCATTAGCCAACTTTGAGTCTATAGATTTTGTAAAAGTCTATCAAATTCTGTCCAAATCGTGTGATATTTAAATGTATGTATTTGGGACAAACCTTTATATATAGCACCCTACACATTTGACGGATGTGATATGGTATCGAAAATTTAGATCTACAAAGTGGTGCAGGGTATCATATAGCCGGCCCCGCCCGGACTAACTTACAATTGAGAAGACGGTGTTAAGAAGTTTTAGAATACCTTGCCATCAGTAAGTGTTGCCGCAACCCAATGAATTCGATTGTGGATGATAGTACAGTTAGTACAAGTTTCTATGCAATCGATGGAGGAGGGTACATAAGATTCGGCCTGGCCGAACTTACGGCCGTATATATTTGTTTTGTGATAAAATTTTCAACTTCAATACAAACCATTTTTGTGACAAAAGGAAAACTATTTTATTACCAGTTTTACAAAGGTTTTTTTCATATGCAGATGGAGTCAAGGATGTTTTAACTAGATCCAAATATATTGTATTATTGATTGATATTTGTTATCCTGTGTTACCTACAATAGTTTTGCATGCCAGCACCCTCATTATTCCTTTGAACTCATTTTTTGAAAACAAATTAATAAACCTTTCAGAGGTTTAGTCCTTGGTACTCAAATATCCAAACGATAATAAAAAAATCCTTGTATTTCTATGAGAAATAAAAGCCAAAAGAAAGAAAAATTACGAAATTGCCAAATATATTTGGCAGTTGGTTTTATCGATATTTAATGGCATGTCTCCACACGAATATCATTGAAAATCACCATCGTTATGTTTATTTATTCGATATCACAATAGTTTTCCACACATTTGATTGAAGCGTAATTTACCTGATATGACAGACATTCAATATTGAAAGCCGATTTCTTCCAATTCAAATTTTGCTGTGATTGTTTGACTACCCCATTTTGGAAAATGGAGTAGGAGCAAAAGGATTTTCCTTTTGGGTAAACTTTTTGTCAGTTGAAAGTATTCCACAAACCACTGACAACTTGAAGCAAACAACGCCAAAAATTAGCCTTGAATGTTTACCATTCTCAAGCCACCATTGTTGTGAGTTATGTTTTCTTTTTTCGTTTGAAGCAAGGAAGTTATTCTATTGCAATGGTATGGTAGAAATGAAGCAAATTAGAAAATAAATAAGAACTGTCATCTTTATTAGCATTTGACTGCAGCAATAGCAAAACTCATCGTCATAGGATATGAACGAAAGGCTTGCAAAAATTTATGACGATGTTTATTCATAATCAAGGATAGTCGGTTGATGTTGGTAAATAAATGGCAGGGTTGCTTGCTCAATATACCTGTGAGATTTAGTTGTGTGTAAAAAAAAAAACTAAAATTTTCACAAGATGTTAAAGCATTTCTTCGAAAATTAATTTTAAAATATTTTGGAGAGGTAACCAATTAACTAACTTTTAAATGTTCATACGCTTTTGTACCCATTATAATTTGAATTAAATTTTCCCAATCTTCCTAGTAAGGAATTGACTCAATATCATATCAAGGACATTAAAAAATTGAGTGTCCACTAAAGCCAATTTAACTCTATTTTAGTTTATGAGGCTATTAGCAAGTTTCTTTGACTTTAATATTTTTTTGTACCTTAGTTACATGAACTAAAAAAGGGGGGAAATATACACAGGTGAAGCACAGATATTCGTACTTCCCACAAAAACATTCAGAATTTCTTAAAATTTGTAAGTTTTGTCACAACTGCGTCCTGGTGGAATTCTACTAAACATGGTATTTTTTCTGTTTGGTAGATTGGTAGAATTCTTGATGTATTGGAAGATTTTACGAAACATTCCTCTCCAATTAAGAGGTATTTTAAATCTCTATAGAAATAAAATTTTAGAAAAAGTGTCTATAGAAATAAAATTTTGGAAAAAGTTTCTTAAAAATAAAATTTTGAGAATTTTTTTTATAGAAATGAAATTTTGGGAAAATGTTCTATAGAAACAAAAAAAACATTTGAGAAAATTTGCTATATTTTCTACAAACATAACATTTTGAATAAATTGTCCATGAAAATAAAATTTGGGCAAAATTTTCAATAGAAATAAAATTTTACAAAATTTTCCATAGAAATAAAATTTTTACAAAATTTTCTATAGAAATAAAATTTTTACAAAATTTTCCATAGAAATAAAATTTTTACAAAATTTTCTTTAGAAATAAAAATTTGAGAAAGTTTTCTATAGAAATAAAATCTTGAGACAAATTTTTAGTTAATAGAATTTTGAAAAAAAAAGTAAGGAAAGTCTAAAGTCGGGCCGACTTTATTATACCCTTCACAAATCAGAAAAACATATATATGGCAGCTATATCTAAATCTAAACCGATTTCAACCAAATTTGACACGCATAGCTACAATGCTAATTCTACTCCCTGTGCAACATTTCAACTAAATCGGAGCAAAAAATTGGTCTCTATGGTCATATGAGTTTAAATCGGGCGAAAGATATATATGGGAGCTATATCTAAATCTGAACCGATTTCAACCAAATTTGGCACACTTGACTACACTACTAATTGTACTCCTAGTGCAAAATTTCAACCAAATTGGAGTAAACCTCTGGCTTCTGGGACCGTATTAGTCCATATCGGGCGAAAGATATATATGGGAGCTATATCTAAATCTGAACCGATTTCAATAAAATTTTGCACACTTGACTACACTACTAAATGTACTCCTAGTGCAAATTTTTCAGCAAATTAGGGTAAAACTCTGGCTTCTGGGGCCATATAAGTCCATATCGGGCGAAATATATATATGGGAGCTATATCTAAATCTGAACCGATTTCTTCCAAAATCAATAGGGACCTATTCAGAGCCAAAACACATACTTGTGCCAAATTTGAAGTCAATTGGACTAAAACTGCGACTTTCATTACAAAAATGTGTTCACGGACAGACGGACATGGCTATATCGACTCATGAGCCCACCCTGAGCATTTTTGCCATAGACACCATGTGTCTATCTCGTCTCCTTCTGGGTGTTGCAAACATATGCACTAACTTATAATACCCTGTTCCACAGTGTGGCGCAGGGTATAAAAATTGTGTGTCCACTAAAGCCACTTTAACTCTATTTTAGTTATTATGGTTTTAGAAAGGTTCTTTGATTTTAATATTTTTTTCTGTACCTTAGTTAGGGGGGAAAATATACACAGGTGAAGCACAAATATTTACTAAATTCGTACATCCCACAAAATAGTTAAAAATTTCTTAAAATTTGTAAGTTTTGCCACAACTGCGTCTTGATAGAATTCTACTAAACATGGTATCTATTTTTTCTGTTTGGTAGAATTCTTGATGTACTGGAAGATTTTACGGAATATTCCTCTCCGAGTAAAAGGTACTTCAAATCTCTATAGATATAAAATTTTAGAAAAGGTTTCTATAGAAATAAAATTTTGGAAAAAGTGTCTATAGAGTTAAAATTTTGGAAAAATTTTTTTAAAAATAAAATTTCGAGAATTTTTTTATAGAAATGAAATTTTGGGAAAATGTTCTATAGAAAAAAACATTTGAGAGAATTTGCTATATAACATTTTGAATAAATTGTCTATGAAAATAAAATTTTGACAAAATTTTCAATAGAAATCAAATTTTTACAAAATTTTCAATAGAAATAAAACGTTTACAAAATTTTACATAGAAATAAAATTTTGAGATAATTTTCTATATACATACATTTTTGAGAAAATTTTCTATAGAAATAAAATTTTGAGAAAGTTTTCTATGGAAATAAAATCTTGAGACAAATTTTTAGTTAATAGAATTTTAAGAAAATTTTTCATTGAAATAAAATTGTGTGTAAAGTTTTTATGGATATAAAGTTTTGAGAAAATTTTCGATATAAATAAAATTTTGACAAAATTTTCTATAGAAATAAAATTTTGACAAAATTTTATAAAGAAATAAAATGTTGACAACATTTTCAAAAGAAATAAAATTTTGACAAAATTTTCTATAGAAATAAAATTTTGACAAAATTTTCTATAGAAATAAAATTTTGACAAAATTTTCTATAGAAATAAAATTTTGACAAAATTTTCTATAGAAAAAAATTTTGACAAAATTTTCTAACGAAATAAAATTTTGACACAATTTTCAATAAAAATAAAATTTTGACAAAATTTTCTATAAAAATAAAATTTTGACAAAATTTTCTATAGAAATAAAATTTTGACAAAATTTTCTATAGAAATCAAATTTTGACAAAATTTCCTATAGGAATAAAAGTTTAATTAAATTTTCTATAGAAATAAGATTTTGACAAAATTTTCTATAGAAATAAACTGTTGACAAAATTTTCAATAAAAAAAAATTTTTAAAAATTTTCTATAGAAATAAAATTTTGACAAATTTTCCTATAGAAATAAAATGTTGACAAAATTTTCTATAGAAATAAAATTGTGACAAAATTTTCTACAGGAATAAAATTTTGGCAAAATTTTCTACAGAAATAAAATTTTGACAAAATGTTCTATAGAAATAAAATTTTGACGAAATATTCTATAGAAATAAAATGTTGACAAAATTTTCTATTGAACTAAAATTGACAAAAAATTTTATAGAGATAAAATGTTGACAAAAATTTTTATAGAAATGCAATTTTGACAAAAATTTTCTTAAAATAAAATTTTGACAAAGTATTGTAGAGAAATACAATGTTGACAAATTTTTCTACAGAACTAAAATTTTTACAAAATTTTCTATAGAAATAAAATTTTGACAAAATTTTCTATAGAAATAAAATTTTGATAAAATTTTCCAATAGAAATAAAGATTTGACACAATTTTATATGGAAATAAAATTTTGTCAAAATTTTCTATAGAAGTAAAATTTTGACAACATTTTTTATAAAAATAAAATTTTGACAAAATTTTCTATAGAAATAAAATTTTGAAAATTTTTCTATAGGAAAAAAAAAGGTTGATAAAATTTGCTATAGAAATAAAATTTTGACAAAATTTTCTATAGAAATAAAATTTTTACAAAATTTTCCATAGAAATAAAATGTTGAGAAAATTTCGATAGAAATAAAATTTTAGAAAAGTTTCCAAAGAACAAAATTTTTATGAAAAATTTCTATAGAAATAAAATTTTGAGAAAGTTTTCTATAGAAATAAAATCTTGAAAAAAATTTTTAGTTAATAGAATTTTGAGAAAATTTTTCATAGAAATAAAATTTTGTGAAAAGTTTCTATAGATATAAAATTTGGAGAAAATTTTCGATAGAAATAAAATTTTAGAAAAGTTTCCATAGAACAAAATTTTTGTGAAAAATTTCTATAGAAATAAAATTTTGAGAAAGTTTTCTATACAATTAAAATCTTGAAATAAATTTTTAGTTAATAGAATTTTGAGAAAATTTTTCATAGAAATAAAATTTTGAGAAAATTTTTCATAGATATAAAATTTGGAGAAAATTTTCGATAGAAATAAGATTTTGACAAAATTTTCTATAGAAATAAAATGTTGACAAAGTTTACACTAGAAATAAAATTTTTACAAAATTTTAAATAGAAATAAAATTTTTACAAAATTTTACATAGAAATAAATTGTTACGAAATTTTAAATAGAAATAAAATTTTGAGAAAATTTTTATCGTAAGAAAATATTCCATAGAACAAAAATTTTGTGAAAAATTTCCGATCCCCAATCACACAAAAATTGATCCATATCGGTTCATGGTTGCCACTTGAGCCAAAAATAATCTACCAAAATTGTATGTCTATAGAAAATTTTGTTAAAATTATATTTCTAAAGAAATTTTTGTTAAAATTTAATTTATTTATTTGGATTGTTGACCTGTGTTTAACCATATTTTTGGTTTTAGTCCAGCTCAAGGTCATTAATGAAAAAACGCCAGATATTTTTTATTTGAGTTTTACTTTATTGAAGTCAATATTTCGATTTCATTTCTATAAAAAAACTTTATTTCAAAAAAATGTTTTTTCAAAATTTTATTTTTATAGAAATTTTTATCAAAATTTTATTTCTATAGAAAATTTTGTTAAAATTTCATTTCTATAGAAAATTTTGTCAAAACTTTATTTCTATAGAAAATTTTGTTAAAATTTCATTTCTATAAAAAATTTTGTCAAAACTTTATGTCTATAGAAAATTTTGTTAAAATTTCATTTCTATAAAAAATTTTGTCAAAACTTTATTTCTATAGAAAATTTTGTCAAAATTTTATTTCTGTAGAAAATTGTATCAAAATTTTATATCTATAGAAAATTTTGTCAAAATTTTAATTCTATAGAAAATTTTGTTAAAATTTCATTTCTATAGAAAATTTTGTCAAAATGTTATTTCTATGGAAATTTTGTCAAACTGAATTATATACGTATTTGAATGATCTTTATACCCTTCACCACTACTGTGGTACAGGGTATAATAAGTTTGTGCATTTGTATGTAACGCCAAGAAGGAAAATTCTGAGACCCATCGTTTAGTATACCGATCGTTTTAGAATTGAATTCTGAGTCGATTTAGCGATGTCCGTCTGTCTGTTGGTGTATTTTTGTGTGCAAAGTACAACTCGAAGTTTTCGTCTGATTGTCCTAAAATTTGGTATAGGGTCCTGTTTCGGCTCAAAGACGATCCCTATTGATTTTGGAAAAAATCGGTTCAGATTTAGATATAGCTGCCATATATATTTTTCACAGATCTGGTCATAATTGGCGTGTATATCAACCGATCTTTCTCAAATTCCGTACATCCGCATATTTTATGAGTCTCGAAAAACTTTCAAAATATCAGCCAAATCGGTTCAGATTTAGATATGGCTCCCATATATATATTCTGTCCGATTTGCACTCATATGACCAGGGGGCCAAAGTTATACTCCCATTTGCGTGAAATTTCGCATAGATCGCAGAATTATTATTCTAACTATACATGTCAAATTTAGTCAAAATCGGTTCAGATTATATATAGCTCCCATATATACGTACACCAGAGTTGGGGAAATATGGTAGACTGTTACACATTTTAGACCCATTTTCAATGGAAGTTTCCTCCAATTAACTGGATAGCGTTAGCCGATTTAAATTTTAATCCTAGAGATTTTGTAGAAGTAAAAAAATTGTCTCCTTTATATAGCTTCCAGCAAATGTGAAGTAGTTGAGATGGTAACACAAATTTTGGCCTACATAGGGGTGAAGGGTATAATATAGTCGGCCCCGCCCGACTTTAGACTTTACTTACTTGTTTTTAATTTAATATATACCACGTATGGACTTACTTACCATTTAGAAGATGGTGTTAGGAGATTTTAAGGTACCTTGCCATCGGCAAGCGTTACTGCAATCCAAACATTTCGATTGTGGATGGCAGTGTTTAGAAGAAGTTTCTACGCAATCCATGATGGAGGGTACATAAGCTTCGGCGTGGCCGAACTTACGGCCGTATATACTTGTTTTTATTAGGAAAAAAAGAAAAACTGAAATTTCTTGAGTTCGTCGAATAATATTTACTAATTTTTGTGACATCTTCGTTTGTAAACCAGTTTAGTTAAATTTTCCTAATTTTTTTATATTAAGCTAATTTTTTCATTCTGTTGAATTCACTGTATTCCAAGTGCAACTCAAACATTAAACATTTTGTGAAATAGTTAAGTGAAGACTTAGCTTAGCCATTTGGGATCAGACACCATAACATTGTTATATCTCCTAGAAGCCTTTGCATGCAATATGGAATTGTACACTGAAAAAAAAAATCATTGGCTTAAATTAAATAATGTGAAAAACTTGTTTTCATTCCTTTTGACAAATCATGTATCCTTTAATTAAACTTCAATTTCCTAGAAGTATTTTTCCCAAGCATACTCTGATTTTCTCGCTTTGAAAATATTAAGGCCAAGCAACAAAAAACAAACAAGAAATCCTTTAACAATATTTGCATGGATTTATATGAGAATACATATCGCAGTGAAAGGATTATAGACTTGAACACCTCACTCCCTTAGGTTGCAACCCTCGACACCAATGATCGCCTACAAGCAAATATCGAATTCTCGACTATAGGTGTGATATGTAAATTTCTCAATTACTCAGCCCATGTCTCATCCTCCTCCGTCCACAGGCTACAGGTTTGTTTATTTGTTTGCATTTAAACTCCTTTAAGCCTTTCAATGTTCAACCTTTAAACAGGGGTTTAACTTAATTGCCCAAATAACATTGAACTACAGATTTAGTCCTAAGCCTTTCGGAGGGATCAATCGAGAGAGAGATCTCGTTATTATTTGCATTTCCTAAATGAACCACCAAGTCTAGTGACTGGTTAGCTAGTAGCCAATTTTAACCCAAAAGTGAAAGACACAAAAATTACCTCAAAATATCCTTTGGTGTTTTGTTACCATTAAAGCCGATACACGTACATACAATGGGACCACACAATGGGTTTGGAACAATAACAACACCAAACAATAGCGATCATATGAAATAAAACGAAAGGAGTAAACGAAAGTGTAGACCCAAATACCTGAAGTGTAATGCGCAGGCGTAAATGATGAAAACGGATTGAGCTCATTAGGATTTAGTGGGTGGGTTGCAATTTACGTGTGTGTACGTGTGTATGTGTGGGAATATGCTTGATCGTGCGTGAGGTCCTTTGTAACGACTTTATAACCAATAAAGAGTTGAACGAAAAGGGTTTTCCATTTACTTGAGATTTCCTTAACCAGTTCATGAAAAATTTAAATAACAATGACCAGAGAATCCTGGCATTTGTATGCGAGTAAAATCACAGAGCAAAGAATGAGAAACTCAAAGCAATTAAGTGCAAGGTCATTAACGAGTTGACACACAGCCGGTGGTGGTTCGCACTATGCATCATAGTGAGAATAATTAGGATAATATTAGTGGGCGTACTTCAAAACGCTTAAAATTTTTGCGTGGAAATTGTCAAGTCTTCTATGTGTATTCGAATTGTTTGATGGAAAAGATTTGCTATTTTGGCAAAAGATTCATATGATTCCAACGCAAAAATGGAATATTTGTAAGCGAATCCGATAGTTTACGTGTTTCAGTCTGTTTCATTGACTTTTCAAATATTTAAAAATTTCCCAAAGGCGATTTTTAAAATTCTTCAAAATTTTATTTTGGACTTTTTAAAAATTCGAAAGAGTTGTCTTTCGACAATTTGACTTTTGACATGGTAGCTTTCGAAAGCAATATGTTTGATACAAAATATGGCAAATTGACAAAAAATTTTGTATGATTTAAAAGCAAGTATCGAATGTTTGTAAGATGTTCCAGTGAATTCGCTAGGTTCCGTCTTTTTTATCGACTTTCAAATATTTCAAAATTTGCAAGATATAATTTTTAACATTTTTCAAAATTCGTTTTTTTTTTTTCAAAATTTTATAAAAATTTTATAGAGTCTTCTTTCCAATTTTATGAGTGTTGAAAAGTCTACTTTCTACGACGCGGCTTTCGACTTTTTCGTCCACATTTAGCATAAGAAAGCTACATCACATTACTTCTTCCCCTCAAATTAGACTTTTTGATTGTTTATTAAAGATTTATTATACGATGTTGGTCGCCATAAAAATTCAATTAGGCGCGCGTTAAAAGTAGAAAATCTGATTTTGGACTTTTGTCTATAATTTTTGATTTATAGGGAAAGATTCCTTATATATTCCGAGCTAAAACAAGTATATACGGCCGTAAGTTCGGCCAGGCCGAATCTTATGTACCCTCCACCATGGATTGAATAGAAACTTGTACTAAAGATGGGTTGTGGTAACACTTGCCGATGGCAAGGTATCTTAAAACTTCTTAACACCGTCTTCTTAATTGTAAGTTAGTCCACACAGGGTATATATTAAACAAAAAAAGGCCGATTAAATATGTATATAATTCAGTTTGACAAAATTTTAAATAGAAAAAAAATTTTGACAAAATTTTCTATAGAAATAAAATTTTGACAAAATTTTCTATAGAAATAAAATTTTGACAAAATTTTCTATAGAAATAAAGTTTTGTATAGTAATAAAATTTTGACAAAATTTTCTATAGTAATAACATTTTGACAACATTTTCTATAGAAATATAATTTTGAAAAAATTTTGTATACCAACAAAATTTTGACAAAATTTCCAACAGAAATAAAATTTTGCCAAATTTCCTATAGAAATAAAATCTTGACATAATTTTGTATAGTAATAAAATTTTGACAAAATTTTCTATAGAAATAAAATTTTGACAAAATTTTCTATAGAAATAACATTTTGACAAAATTTTCTATAGAAATAAAATTTTGACAAAATTTTCTATAAAAATAAAATTATGACAAAATTTTCTATAGAAATAAAATGTGGACAAAATTTTCTATAGAAATAAAATATTGACTAAATTTTGTATAGTAATAAAATTTTGAACAAATTTTCTATAGTAATAACATTTTGACAACATTTTCTATAGAAATAGAATTTTGAAAAAATTTTGTATACCAACAAAATTTTGACAAAATTTCCAACAGAAATAAAATTGTGCCAAATTTCCTATAGAAATAAAGTCTTGACAAAATTTTGTATAGTAATAAAATTTTGACAAAATTTTATATAGAAATAAAATTTTGACAAAATTTTCTATAGCAATAAAATTTTAATAAAATTTTCTATAGAAATAAAATATTAACAAAATTTTCGATACAAATTAAAATTTGGAAAAACAATTAAGGAAAGACTAAAGTCGGGCGGGGCCGACTATATTATACCCTGCACCACTTTGTAGATCTAAAGTTTCGATACCATATCACATCCGTCAAATGTGTTGGGGGCTATAAATAAAGGTTTGTCCCAAATACATACATTTAAATATCAATCGATCTGGACAGAATTTGATAGACTTCTACAAAATCTATTGACTCAAAATTTAAGTCGGCTAATGCACTAGGGTGGAACACAATGTTAGTAAAAAATATGGGAAACATTTAAATCTGAAGCAATTTTAAGGAAACTTCACAAAGATTTATTCATGATTTATCGCTCGATATATATGTATTAGCAGTTTAGGAAAATTAAAGTCAGTTTTACAACTTTTCGACTAAGTAGTGCCGATTTTACAAGGAAAATGTTGGTATTTTGACAATTTTTGTCGAAATCCGAAAAACATATATATGGGAGCTATATCTAAATCTGAACCGATTTCCAAATTTGGCACGCATAGCTACAATGCTTATTCTACTCCCTGTGCAAAATTTCAACTAAATCGGAGTTAAAAATTGGCCTCTGTGGTCATATTAGTGTAAATCGGGCGAAAGCTATATATGGGAGATATATCTAAATCTGAACCGATTTCAACCTTATATGGCACGCATAGCTACAGTGCTAATTCTACTCCCTGAGTAAAATTTTAACTAAATCGGAGCAAAAAATTAGCCTCTGTGGTCATATGAGTGTAAATCGAGCGAACGATTTATATGGGAGCTATATCTAAATCTGAACCGATGTCAATAAAATTTTGCACACTTGACTACACTACTAATTGTACTCCTAGTGCAAAATTTCAACCAAATTGGGGTAAAACTATGGCTTCTGGGACCGTATTAGTCCATATCGGGCGAAAGATATATATGGGAGCTATATCTAAATCTGCACCGAATTCTTCCAAAATCAATATGGTTGTATTTTGAGCGGAAACACATATTTGTGCCAAATTTGAAGTCGATAGGACTAAAACTGCGACCTAGACTTTGATTACAAAAATGTGTTCACGGCCAGACGGACATGGCTATATCGACTCAGGAGCCCACCCTGAACATTTTTGTCAAAGACACCATGTGTCTATCTCATCTCCATATGCACTATCTTCTAATACCCTGTTCCACAGTGTGGCACAGGGTATAAAAAGGCCGATTAAATACGTATATAATTCTGTTTGACAAAATTTTCTATAGAAATAAAATTTTGACAAAATTTTCTATTGAAATAAAATTTTGACAAAATTTTCTATAGAAATAAAATTTTTACAAAATTTTCTATAGAAATAAAATTTTAACAAAATTTTCTATAGAAATAAAATTTTGAAAAAATTTTCTATACCAACAAAATTTTGACAAAATTTCCAACAGAAATTAAATTTTGACAAAGTTTTCTATAGAAATAGAATCTTGACAAAATCTTTTATAGTAATAAAATTTTGACAAAATTTTTTTATTAATAAAATTTTGACAACATTTTCTATAGGAATAAAATTTTCGTAGATTATTTTTAGGGGATCGGCTATATATAATTATAGACCGATATGGACCAACTTTGGCATGGTTGTTAGAGGCCATTTACTAGCGCAATGTACCAAATTTCACCACGTACCAAATTTCTACCGGATCGGATGAATTTTGCTCCTCCAAGAGCTCCGTAGTTCAAATTTGGAGATCAGTTTAAATGGAGGTTTAATGGGGGTGACTCACGAAAATTTTCGTGAGTCACGTTGGTGGCAACGGCGTGAGTGTGCGTGATTAGCAAACCAATTGTCATGCGTGAGCGTGAGTCACGAAAAAATATGTACGTGAGTGTGCGCGAGTAACAAGTTTCGCAAAACTACACTCACGAAAATAATCCCGCTTCTGAACATAAAACGCTTGCTAGATGAATTCATTTACAATTTTAGTGACACCTAGGATGTTAAGAGTTTAATAACGCTCTCAATTTTAATCATGCTCATGTTTTCAGACACGCCACTCAGGTAAATTACTCATAAAATTATTCGTGAGTCACGACATTCTTCGTTAGTCACGATATTTTTCGTGAGTCACGGTAGTTTTCATGCGTGAGTACAAATTTTCTTTTCGTGAGTGTGCGTGAGGGTGAGTCCTACCAAACAATATCGTGCGAGAGTGTGCGTGAGCAGTACTTTTCCGTCGTGTGTGTGCGTGAACGTGTGTAAAATATTACTCACGTGCACACCTCTAGTATGAACCAATTTGTGCACGGTTGTTAGAGACCATATGCTAACACCACGTACCAAATTTCAACCGGATCGGGTGAATTTTGCTCTTCCAATGGGCTCCGGAGGTCAAATCCAGCGAGCGGTTTATATGGTGTCTACATATAATTATGGGCCGATGTGAACCAAAGTCTGCATGGTTGTTAGAGACCATATACTTACACCATGCTCCAAATTTCAGCCGGATCGGATGAAATTTGCTTCTCTTAGAGGCTCCGCAAGCCAAATCGGGGGATCGGCTTATATGAGGGCTATATATAATTATGGACCGATGTGAACCAAAGTTTGCATGGTTGTTAGAGACTTACACCATGCACCAAATTTCAGCCGGATCGGATGATGATGAAATTTGCTTCTCTTAGAGGCTCCGTAAGACAAATGTGGGGATCGGTTTATATGAGGGATATATAAAATTATGGACCGATGTGGACCAATTTTTGCATAGTTGTTAGAGACCATATACTTACACCATGTAGCAAATTTCAGCCGGATCGGATGAAATTTGCTTCTCTTAGAGGCTCCGCAAGCCAAATCTGGGGATCGGTTTATATGGCGGCTATATATACTTATGGACCAATGTGGACCAATTTTTGCATGGTTGTTAGAGACCATATATTAACACCATTTTGCTCCTCTAAGAGGCTAAAAATTATTACAAATTCTGGTGAGTGAAAATGTCCCTACATTGTGGCCCTACGTCCCTACAAGCCGCTAAATATTAGAAAAAGGTTATTAGGGGCGAATTTTCAAAATCGGGCGATACATATAAGGGAGCTATATCTACATCTGAACCGATTTCGGTGACATTTTGCACATACCGCTAGTACTATAGAGGACTGGATCTAGCCAACTTTGAGTAAGATCGGTTAATAAATAATGGTTCTATGGCCAAATTTGGGAAAATCGGGCTATACATATACATGGCAGCTATATCTCAATCTGAACCGATTTCGATGAAATTTTGCACATATAGTTAGTGCTATAGAAGTTTACATTTGGCCAACTTAGAGTACTATCGGTTGATAAATAAGGGTTTTATGGGCAAATGTAGACAAATTGGGCGGTACATATATATGAGAGATATATCTAAATCTGAACCGATTTCCATGATTTTTTGCACATATAGTTAGTGCTAGAGAAGATTACATTAAGCCAACTTTGAGTAAGATCGGTTGATAAGTAAGGGTTTTATGGCCAAATGTAGACAAATCGGGCGGTACATATATATGGGATCTATAGGTACATATATGGGAGCTATAGGTAAACCGATTTCGATGATTTTTTACACATATAGTTAGTGCTATAGGATATTACATTTAGCCAACTTTGAGTAAGAACGGTTTATAAATTAGGATTTTGTGCCCAAATTTGGGAAAATCGGGCGATACATATATATGAGAGCTATATCTAAATCTGAACCGATTTGGATGACATTTTGCAAACTTGAAGGGCGGTGAAAAAGATTACCTTTTGCCAGATTTGGTGACGATCCGTTTGAAAAAATACGCAACGTAACCCCATTTGTCGAAATCGTGCGATACATATATATGGGAGCTATAGCTAAATCTGAACCGATTTCGATAATTTTTTTGCGCATGTACTTAGTACTATAGAAGATTACATTTAGCCAACTTTGAGTAAGATCGGTTGATAAATAAGGGTTTTGTGGCCAAATTTAGGAAAATCGGGCGATACATATATATGAGAGCTATATCTAAATCTGAACCGATTTGGATGAAATTTTTCAGACTTGAAGGCATTGGCGTAGCTAGGGGGGTGCTGGGGGGGGCTATGCCCCCCCCAGAATAGTTCTTGCCCCCCCCAGAATAATCAAAGCTACAGTTGTTTTATATTTTAATTCAAGCTTTGCGATGTGTTTAATCCAATTAAGATTGTGGCAGAGAGAGTATGTTAAGCATATTTTTTAGTATTGATATTTACATTACAACTAAAAACACGTAATAAAAACACTAAAAGGAAACTTGAGACGCACATTTTCAAAAATAGTCAATTTATAACTACGTTGATTAAAATCATAAATCGTCACATGCCCAATTTACCATCTAAAATCGTCAAAATCACGAAAAATCCACAGAGTTGGTACCGCTGCTCTCGACAGTTGCTTCCTTGTATTCTGTTCTCAGAGAATTTTTAAAAACTTATCGAAGATAGACGTTTTATAATATTCAATTTATTTTTTGCCTTTTATTTAATTTTTTATTCTTAGTATTTTTTATACACGATGAATATGTTAAGTTTATGTTGTGCTTTATGAATTCTAGTCCTGTTTTAAAACACACATTTTAAATAAAATTTAAAATTCATATTTTTTGTTGTCTTGAATTAAAAATAAATTACAAACAATATTTTTCAAACACATACTTAAAGCAATGCTTTTATTTTTTGTTATATTAAATAATGGTAAGTTGCTATTTGATTATTTATAGCGGTGTCGTGGAACCGGCTCCCACACACAATAAAATATTTTTTGTCTTCAACCATGAAATTAATTGATCTAATTAATTATACCCTTTACCACTACTATGGTACAGGGTATAATAAGTTTGTGCATTTGTATATAACGCCAAGAAATAGTGGTTATAGACCCATCTTTTAGTATACCGATCGGGTAAGAATTAAAATCTGAGTCGATTTAGCGATGTCCGTCTGTCCGTCCGTCTGTATATGTAATTTTGTGCACAAAGTACAGCTCGCAATTTAAGTCCGATCGTCCTCAAATTTGGCATAGGGCCGTTTCTTGAGACAGAGACAATTGCTATTGGTTTTGGAAAAAATCGGTTCAGATTTAGATATAGCTGCCATATATAATTATCTACGATGTGGTCATAGTTAGCGTGTTTATCAACCGATTTTCTTGAAATACCGTACATCCAAATATTTAATGAATCTCGCAAATCTTCCAAAATATCACCCAAATCGGTTCAGATTTAGATATAGCTACCATATAGCCCAAAGTTTACTACCGATCTTCATGAAATTTTGCACAGAGGGTAGAATTGGCATTCTACCAATGCTTGGTACACTTGATTAAAATCGGTTCAAATTTAGATATAGCTCCCATATATATCTTTCGTCCGATTTGAACTTATATGGCCACAAAAGCCAGAGATTTGCCGTGATTTGCCGTGATTTGCTTCAAATTTTGCACAAGGGGTACGTTTAATAGTATCGTTAAGTGTGTCAAATTTTGTTAAAATCGGTTCAGACTTAGATATAGCTCCCATATATATCTCCCGTCCGATTTGCACTCATATGACCAGGGGGCCAAAGTTATACTCCCATTTACCTGAAATTTCGCATAGATAGCAGAATTATTATTCTAACTATACATGTCAAATTTAGTCAAAATCGGTTCAGATTGTATATAGCTCCCATATATACGTACTCCAGAGTTGGGGAAATATGGTCGACTGTTTCATATTTTAGACCCATTTTCAATGGGATTTTCCTCCAATTGACTGGATAGTTTCCACAGAGAATACAAATATGGCCAAAATTCTCACAGTTTACACAAAATTCTGTGATGATTTCCCCATATCTTAGCCATATCCTACACACTGCAATGCCAAAATTTCCATAGAACGGATGAGTTTTAAATAAGGGTCCAAGTCGCCCGACACATATCTTGGCGAGATCTAACCAATATCCTTGTAAAATCGCCACTGCTTAGTAGCAAAAATTATAAATATTACTCTAATTGTCCTATATCTCGAATACATATGTATCGCCTGAAAAATCATAAATCTCTTTTGTACAATTGCATTAAAATTTCTCTCGCTTCATATTTCTCATATTTTTTACTAACATTGTGTATCATCCCAGGGCGTTAGCCGATTTAAATTTTAATTCTAGAGTTTTTGCAGAAGTACAAAAAATTGTTTCCATTAAAAGTATTTGTATCTGAAAATGCAAACCTTTATATAGCTCCCACCAAATTTTTAAGTAGTTAAGATGGTAACACAAATGTGTGTCTGGATAGTGGTGAAGGGTATAATATAGTCGGCTCCGCCCGACTTTAGACTTTACTTACTTGTTTTTAATTGAAATGTATTCAATCAAAAAAAATGATAGTATCAATCCAATTAAAGCCAATTAAAAAATTAATTGATACAACTAATTTTTGTGATTGAGTTTTTTTGTTTTTGATTGATTTTGCTGCCTTTAACACCGCAATAAAATTGAGGATGTATAGTTTTATCAATAGGGGTAATTTATCGCTTCGGAAATTTCGACAAAATTTTGAAGGATGTCTGGGGGGGCATGGCCCCCCCCAGAGAAAATTTCTAGCTCCGCCAATGCTTGAAGGGCGACGAAAAAGATTATTTTTTGCCAAATTTTGTGACGATGCGTTTGTAAAAAAAGCGCAACGTAACCCAATTTGTCGGAATCGGGCGATACATATATATGGGAGCTATATCTAAATTTGATCCGATTTCTTCCAAATTCAATAGCGTTCGTCCTTGTGCCCAAAAAACTTCCTGTACCAAATTTCATCAAAATCGTTTAATAATTGCGACCAGAATCCTGTGAACAACAAATACATGGACAGGCGGACGGACGGATGAACACCAATCGCTAGATCGACTCTGGAGGTGATTCTGAGTCGATCGGTATATATTTTATGGGGTCTAAAATCAATATTTCTGGTAGGCACATTTTTTGGCAAATCAAACTTATTATACCCTGACCACTAGGTGGTTTAGGGTAAAAAAAGTACTAAGAGTACGTAAACCAAGTGGAAGTAAGAAATATCTGGATGAAGGACTTAGCCAGAAATTCAATATTTTTTTTTTTTGTGGAGTTAGTCTTTATTAAGCTGATTTCACATACTGTAGAATAGTCAAATTTTTTCCCAAAAATTGTATAATTTTCTTTCAAACAAACTTATGTTTGTCTAAAATTATTTTAGGAGGAAATGAATTATTTTTTTGCGTGTTTAGAACTCTGGTTTTCGCTTTAGCATACTATAATTTGGACATAAATAAAACATTTTGCCATATTCAGGGCCCCTTTTATTATTTGACCTTCAAAAGTTCCAGCTCATTTATATTCTGAAAAGAAAAGATTAAATCCCTACGGGGATTTAACTCGTTAAGTAAGTAGGCCATTTTGAGGTTGTGGGCGGGCGGAAGCAAGATTAGCAAATAATCTGACCATTTGGTTAATCTGGACAAACGAAAGGATTAAAATACATTTTCGAAAGGATTAAAATAGAAGTCAATCTCACTTAAGTCAAGGTGATAAATTTTACAAAACACAAGCGGAACAACTTAAATTGTTGTAAGGCAGGTACACGCGATTCTACTTAGTTTTGCTGGAGAAACGAAACGAAAAATACAAAAATTCTTCCAGGAAGTTTTGTTGACAAGGGCGTAAAACTAGTGCAGTTGCTTAGAGTCGAAATCCAGGATTTTAAAAATTAGTTCCATCTTCCATATTGGATCGAAATTATAAATCCCAGCTATATGGCAATTTAAGTAAAACAAATCGCCCATTTGTTCCAAGACTACGGCAAAATGGTTCAAATTTTGTTTTCATTTCAAATTTAAACTGAAGAAGACCCGGAACTGTTGCCTTGTTGGGTTTTCTTTTTACTAATTCTAATTATAATTAACTCTTTTTCCCTATAGCCTTTGGTGTTTAATCTCTAGCCGTATCTCCTGCTGTTGATCCTTTGAGGTATTTGTATAGGGTGAAAATGCTTTTAACCTTCTCTTTTTTGTGCTCCTCCTACTCCTCCTCCTCGGGTCACATTTGATGTACGTAAATATTTGACAATATAATTAGCCAATATGTGGGATTAACTTGATTTTGGTCCATTACACACACACACACATGTAAGTGATACTATATTCAAAGGACACCTATAAAAATTGTATGCATGTTTTGTGTGCACATTTGTCTTTGTGTGGTTTTTCTCATGTCCTATTGTATGTTCGTGTGTGTGTATGTGGTGCCAAGCGATAAGCTTTTCATTTCATTTGATTTCAATTTTATTTGGGATTTTTTGGTCAGCCTCTGGAGTTTATTTTTTAATTAAAAACCATATTGTGTGGTTGAATTTTCCATTCGCGTTTGTAGCGGCCTGGTTTTCTCTTCTGTTGAAACTAATTTCGTATTGGGTTGATTGTTATCGAAGATTACACAAGGTGGCAAAGAGCTCTATGTGAAATTAATTAAATGGACTCCTGTTGGGATTTTAATTTTTGATATTTTTTTTGGGGGGATTTCCTATGAAATAGTAATGTTTGAAATAAAACTATATAGGATGGTCAGTGGTTCGAAAATGAATATCAAAGTAAAATCGGTAATTTACGCTGAATGTAATAACTAAAATCATGAACAAACTTTTTTGGAAATTCTAAGTAATGCACAAGGAGAAAATCTGAAACTATACCCCATTTTACGCTAATAGCTTTCCGCATGAATATAAGACTAGTAGGAAATTTCTCATATTTTCCCCAATACTGAACATCCTTTCCCTAAAGCAGTACAAACAAACGTTTACTTGGATTCAAAGATTTTTTTCTTTTCTTAAAGATTTTGATATAGATTCTGAGTCAGAGATGAGACTTCTTTAAAATAATGACGTTTTTATTTTAATGTTTTAAGTTGATGCTCTATAAAATTAAAATTATGGAATATTCAATATCTTTGTGTGGTATATTAACAAAACTATTCATACACAAATAAATGTTGGTTTAATATTCAAAATTATACTTCACTATAAGAAGTTGTTTCTTAATTGTAAAAAAAATTAACAAAGATGCAAAATTCTTAAAGATGTATTATCTCAGTTTATTTTAAGATTATTTTTTATACCCCAAACCAATCTGTGGAAGAGGACATTATAAATTAGTGCATATGAAAGAACAAGATAGACACATGGTGCTGGGCCTACCAAAATTCGTAGAAAATTCTACCAAAAATCTACCAGATTTAAAAATATATAATTTTTTTTTTATCAAAATTTTATTTTTTTAAAAAGTTTGACTAAATTTTACTTCTCTACAAACTTTTGTAAAAATTTTACTTCTCTACAAAATTTTGTAAAAATTTTATTTCTATAGAGAATTTGCCAAAATTGTATTTCTATAGAGAATTTGCAAAAATTTTATTTCTATGGAAAATTTTTTCAAAATTTTTTTTCAATAGAAACTTTTGCCAAAATTTAATTTCTATGGAAAATTTTGCCAAAAATTTTATTTCTATGGAAATTTTTTCAAAATTTTATTTCTATGGAAAATTTAAAACAAAAATTTATTTCTATAGAAACTTTTGCCAAAATTTTATTTCTATGGAAAATTTTGCCAAAAATTTTATTTCTATGGATAATTTTTTCAAAATGTTATTTCTCTAGTGAATTTTGTAAAAATTTTATTTCTATAGTAAACTTTGCAAAAATTTTGTAAAAATTTTATTTCTATAGAGAATTTGTCAAAATTCTATTTCTATAGTAAATTTTGTAAAAATTTTATTTCTATGGAAATGTTTTCAAAATTTTATTTCTATGGAAATGTTTTCAAAATTTTATTTCTATGGAAATTTTTTCAAAATTTTATTTCTGTAGAAACTTTTGCCAAAATTTTATTTTTATGGAAAATTTTGCCAAAAATTTTATTTCTATGGATAATTTTTTTAAAATGTTATTTCTCTAGTGAATTTTGTAAATTTTAAATTTTATTTCTATAGAAAATTTTGTCAAAATTTTATTTCTGTGGGAAATTTGTCAAAATTTTATTTCTGTAGGGAATTTTGCCAACATTTTATTTCTATAGTAAACTTTGCAAAAATTTAATTTCTATAGAAAATTTAGCAAAAATTGAATTTCTATAGAAAATTTAGGAAAAATTTTATTTCTATAGGAAATTTTCACAAAATTTTATTTCTATAGGAAATTTGGGCAAAATTTTATTTCTACACAAAATTTTGCCAAAAATTTTATTTCTATGGATAATTTTTTCAAAATGTTATTTCTCTAGTGAATTTTGCCAAAAATTTTATTTCTATGGATAATTTTTTCAAAATGTTGTTTCTCTAGTGAATTTTGTAAAAATTTTATTTCTATGGATATTTTTTTCAAAATGTTATTTCTCTAGTGAATTTTGTAAAAATTTTATTTCTATGGAAAATTGTGTCAAAATTTTATTTCTATAGTAAACTTTGCAAAAATTTAATTTCTATAGAAAATTTAGCAAAAATTTAATTTCTATAGAAAATTTTAGAAAAATTTTATTTCTATAGGAAATTTTGGCAAAATTTTATTTCTATAGGAAATTTGGGCGAGATTTTATTTCTATAGGAAATTTCGCCAAAATTTTATTTCTATGGATAATTTTTCAAAATGTTATTTGTAAAAATTTTATTTCTATGGATATTTTTTTCAAAATGTTATTTCTCTAGTGAATTTTGTAAAAATTTTATTTCTATAGAAGATTTTATCAAAATTTTATTTTATGGAAAATTTTGTCAAAATTTTATTTCTATAGTAAATTTTGCAAAAATTTAATTTCTATAGAAAATTTAAGAAAAATTTTATTTCTATAGGACATTTCGCAAAAATTTTATTTGTATAGGAAATTTCGCCAAAATTTTATTTCTATGGATAATTTTTCAAAATGTTATTTTTCTAGTGTATTTTGTAAAAATTTTATTTCTATAGAAAATTTTGTAAAAATTTTAATTCTATAGAAGATTTTGTCAAAATTTTATTTTTATGGAAAATTTTGTAAAAATTTTATTTCTATAGAAGATTTTGTCAAAATTTTATTTCTATAGTAAACTTTGCCAAAAATTTAATTTCTATAGAAAACTTAGCAAAAATTTAATTTATATAGAAAATTTAGCAAAAATTTAATTTCTATAGCAAATTTTTCCAAAATTATATTTCTATATACAATTTTGCCAAAATTTAATTTTTATAGAAAATTTTGCAAAAATTTAATTTCTATAGAAAATTTTTCCAAGAATTTATTTCTATACAAAATTTTCTATAAAATAATTCTATATAAAATTTTGACAAAATTTTATTCCTATAGAAAATTTTGCCAAAATTGTGTTTCTATAGTAAATTTTGCAAAAATTTAATTTCTATAGAAAATGTTTCCAAAATTTTATTTCTATATACAATTTTGCCAAAATTTAATTTCTTGACATTCGAGATTTGATTCAAGAAAATTTATTAGATATAATAATTTGTATACCCTCCACCATAGGATGGGGGGTATATTAACTTTGTCATTCCGATTGTAACACATCGAAATATTGCTCTGAAATTCTGAGTCGATCTGTTGAAATCACGCTAACTTCCGAACGAAACAAGCTATCGACTTGAAACTTTGCACAAGTAGTTGTTATTGATGTAGGTCGGATGGTATTGCAAATGGGCCATATCGGTCTACTTTTACGTATAGCCCCCAAATTTGGCTTGCGAGGCCTCTAAGAGAAGCAAATTTCATCCAATCCGGCTGAAATTTGGTACATGGTGTTAGTATATGGTCTCTAACTACCATGCATAAATTGGTCCATAATTATATATAGCCCCCATATAAGCCGATCACCAGATTTGACCTCCGGAGCCTCTTGGAAGACTAAAATTCATCTGATTCAGTTGAAATTTGGTACGTGGTGTTAATATATGGCCTCAAACTCCCATGCAAAAATTGGTTCATATCGGTCCATAATTATATATAGTCCTTATATAAACCGATCCCTTGATTTGGCTTGCGGAGCCTCAAAGAGAAACAAATTTCATCCGATAAGGCTGAAAGTTGGTACATGGTGTTGGTATAAGGTCTCTAACAACCATGCCAGAATTGGCTCATATCGGTCCATAATTATATATAGTCCTTATATAAACCGATCCCCAGATTTGACCTCCGGAGTCTCTTGTAGGCGCAAAATTCATCCGATCTGGTTGAAATTTGGTACATTTCGCTAGTGTATGACCGATAACAACCATGCCAAAATTGGTCCGTATCGATCTATATTATATATAGCCCTCAAAGATTTTATATTTCTGTAGAAAATTTTGTCAAAATGTTATTTCTATAGAAAATTTTGTCAGAATTGTATTTCTGTAGAAAACAAACAGTAAAAAATCTGCCATTTTTGGAAGACTCGTGTATAATTGTATATAGCCCCATATAAAGCGACCCCCATATTTCAATTCTGGCTCTATAATTGCCGCACAAAAGTCCATATAGGTTCGTAATTATTTTTGCCCTATATATATCGGTCAAGAACTGAATATATACGTATTTAATCGAGCTTTTTTTGTCTACTATATATCCCGCATGGACTAACTTACAATTTACAAGATGATGTTAAGAAGTTTTAGGATGCCTTACCATCGGCCGCAACCCAAGTTATTTAATTGTGGATGACCGTCTTTAGTAGAAGTTTCTACGTAATCCATGGGGGAAGGTACATAAGATTCGGCCAGGCAGAACTTATGGCCGTATATACTTGTTTTCATTTATTAAATAAAATTTTGTAGTTTTAATTAGAAACTTTGAGTTCAAAATTGCAAGAATGTCTTTAGTGCCACATGAAGTTCACGATGGACGCGTTTGTAATAAAATTTACAAATTTAAAGAAATACTAAACTATTTTGTGAGAAGTACAAATTTAATAAATTTTTGTGTCTAATTTGGGTATAATTTGTTCATCTTTTTCAGTTCATTTAACTAACGTACGCAAAATATTATTAGAGTAAAGGTAATTTTCTTCAAACTTAATAATTCCATAAACTAAAATAAATTGTGTTTAGTGAAATAGAGATTTCACTTTTTTTTGTTTGAGTGTTTTGACCTCCATATTAATCACTCTCCCGATTCTTAGACTTATACTCATCGCAATGTTTACCTGATTTATTTGAGAGCTATTTTATATCCATAAATAGGTTTGCCAAAAATACCTGTTGGTCCATGTTTTTGTATAGCCCCCATATGTACCAATCTTCCGATTTTACTTGTAAAATTTAGTCTAGCAATCGTAGTTTTTATCCGATTTGCCTAAAATTGGATATCTAGAGAAACTTCAGGACGATCTCCCTATTTCACTTCTTGCGTGAATGTTACACCAAAAAAACTAAAATAGTTTTCTATTTGCAACATGTTACAAATAAGTTAATACTTTTTGTCAAATTGAAGAAAATTTATTAAAAAGAATTAATTTTTTTCTCTTGTTTAAGAAAATTTCATATGTTGAAAGAAAAAAATTGGATTTAAAAATGGTTAAAATGTCTTTAGCGCTATACGAAGTTCATGACAGATAAAGTTTTAGTAAAATTTACTCATTTGAGAGACTTATGAACTCAATTTAAGCAAACTTCTGTCATTTTAGGAAAATATGAACTATTTTATTTTTTAGTAAAATTGTGCACTATATTTTTATATAACTTGTTTTCTTATTTTTAGTTCACGTCATTAAAGTTAGCAAAAAATTATTCAAATAAGGAACAGTTACTCATATTGTGCAAAATTTAACTAAAATCAATAATCTTCATGAACTAAAATAAAGTTCAGTTGGCATTAGAGCCCCTTTTTTCTGGGTGAAAGTACACTGGTCATACAAATTGATCCGAACTAAAAGAATTTTTTTTTATTCTCATATACATTTGAATAATGGTTTTACTCCCGATCTACAGAATTTAGAATTTAAATCAAAGCGTTATTACATTAGTTTCTTACACTCAAAAAAAAGTGAACTCACTATTTCACTAAAGCCAATTTAACTATATTTTAGTTCATGAAATTATTATATTTGGAGAAAGTTTCATTTACTCTAATAATTTTTTGCGTACGTTAGTTAAATGAACTAAAAGACGGGAAAATATTATACACAAATGAAGTAAAAAGTTTTACTAAATTCGTACTTCTCACAAAATAGTTCATTATTTCTTTAAATTTGTAAATTTTACTACAACAGCGTCCATCATGAACTTCGTATGTCACTAAAGACATTCTTGCAATTTTGAACTCCAATTTTTTCCTTCAAACTACAAAATTTTCTTTAAAAAGTGAAAAAAATTATTTATGTCTAATAAATTTTCTTGAATTTGTTGAAAAGTATTTACTTATTTTTGTGATATCGGCGTGAAGCCAGCGCTTGTAATACTGTTTAGTTAAAAATTTCTAAAACTATTCAAAATTTTCTAAAATTAATCAAAAGTTTTCTTCCTGGTGGGTTCACTGTTTTTTCAGTGTACGCACTCACACCAGATGTTTTTTAGATTTAAAGACTCAAACCAAAAATGGGTGTAATAAATCCAGAATGGGTGGAATAAATCCATATGTAGAAACTTTAAATTTGACTTCGATTTAAAAATCATTCGTTCCATTAAAAATAAAAATTCGCAATTATCCAGAATGAATTTAGCATTTTTTTTCTCGAAAAAAATTAAATAATTTGTACAAATTTATTAATTTTCAATATGAAGAAACTTTAAATTTAACTTCGATTTAAAAATCATTAAAAATGTATTTGGTTCAATTAATTTCTGCTTTTGATTTTTTGTTTTAATTAAATAAAATAATTGAACCAAATTGTAATTGAAATTAAAATTGTAATTGAAAAATTGATGATGGTATTTTGTTTTTTTATATATTGGATATAAAAAAAGAAATTAATTTCAAAAGAAACAAAATCCTTAAAATAAATGTTTAGTGTATATTTGAAGTTTGTTTGATCATTAACCTAAAGATCCAATATCTTAAACAAATCAAAAGTGAATTTCTTTACTCTCTAAAACCTAAAATCTTTTCGCATAAAGGAAATTTTCCCTTAAGGTGAGTATTAAGTTCGAGTTTAGCCGCTAAAATCGCTAAAGTGAAAACTAAATCAGTAAGAACAAGTAAGGAAAGTCTAAAGTCGGGCGGGGCCGACTATATTATACCCTGCACCACTTTGTAGATCTAAATTTTCGATACCATATCACATCCGTCAAATGTGTTGGGGGCTATATATAAAGGTTTGTCCCAAATACATACATTTAAATATCACTCGATCTTGACAGAATTTGATAAACTTCTACAAAATCTATAGACTCAAAATTTAAGTCGGCTAAAGCACTGGGGTGGAACACAATGTTAGTAAAAAAACAGTAAGGAAAGTCTAAAGTCGGGCGGGGCCGACTATATTATACCCTGCACCACTTTGTAGATCTAAATTTTCGATACCATATCACATCCGTCAAATGTGTTGGGGGCTATATATAAAGGTTTGTCCCAAATACATACATTTAAATATCACTCGATCTGGAAGAATTTGATAGACTTCTACAAAATCTATAGACTCAAAATTTAAGTCGGCTAATGCACTAGGGTGGAACACAATGTTAGTAAAAAAATATGGGAAACGTTTAAATCTGAAGCAATTTTAAGGAAACTTCAAAAAAGTTTATTTATGATTTATCGCTCGATATATATGTATTAGAAGTTTAGGAAAATTAAAGTCATTTTTACAACCTTTCGACTAAGCAGTGGCGATTTTACAAGGAAAATGTTGGTATTTTGACCATTTTTGTCGAAATCAGAAAAACATATATATGGAAGCTATATCTAAATCTGAACCGATTTCAACCAAATTTGGCACGCATAGCAACAATGCTTATTCTCCTCTCTGTGCAAAATTTCAACTAAATCGGAGTTAAAAATTGGCCTCTGTGGACATATGAGTGTCAATCGGGCGAAAGCTATATATGGGAGATATATCCAAATCTGAACCGATTTCAACCAAATTTGGCGCGCATAGCTACAATGCTAATTCTACTCCCTGTACAAAATTTCAACTAAATCGGAGTTAAAAATTGGCCTCTGTGGACATATGTGTGTAAATCGGGCGAAAGCTATATATGGGAGATATATCTAAATCTGAACCGACTAAGCAGTGGCGATTTTACAAGGAAAATGTTGGTATTTTGACCATTTTTGTCGAAATCAGAAAAACATATCTATGGAAGCTATATCTAAATCTGAACCGATTTCAACCAAATTTGGCACGCATAGCAACAATGCTTATTCTCCTCTCTGTACAAAATTTCAACTAAATCGGAGTTAAAAATTGGCCTCTGTGGACATATGAGTGTCAATCGGGCGAAAGCTATATATGGGAGATATATCCAAATCTGAACCGATTTCAACCAAATTTGGCACGCATAGCTACAATGCTAATTCTACTCCCTGTACAAAATTTCAACTAAATCGGAGTTAAAAATTGGTCTCTGTGGACATATGTGTGTAAATCGGGCGAAAGCTATATATGGGAGATATATCTAAATCTGAACCGATTTCAACCAAATTTGGCACGCATAGCTACAATGCTAATTCTACTCCCTGTGCAAAATTTCAACTAAATCGGAGTTAAAAATTGGCCTCTGTGGTCATATGAGTGTAAATCGGGCGAAAGCTATATATGGGAGATATATTCAAATCTGAACCGATTTCAACCAAATTTGGTACGCATAGTAACAATGCTAATTCTACTCCCTGTGCAAAATTTCAACTAAATCGGAGTTAAAAATTGGCCTCTGTGGTCATATGAGTGTAAATCGGGCGAAAGCTATATATGGGAGATATATTCAAATCTGAACCGATTTCAACCAAATTTGGCACGCATAGTAACAATGCTAATTCTACTCCCTGTGCAAAATTTCAACTAAATCGGAGTTAAAAATTGGCCTCTTCGGTCATATGAGTGTAAATCGGGCGAAAGGTATATATAGGAGATATATCTAAATCTGAACCGATTTCAACCAAATTTGGCACGCATGGCTACAATGCTAATTCTACTCCCTGTGCAAAATTTCAACTAAATCGGAGTTAAAAATTGGCCTCTGTGGTCATATGAGTGTAAATCGGCCGAAAGCTATATATGGGAGATATATCTAAATCTGAACCGATTTCAACCAAATTTGGCACGCATGGCTACAATGCTAATTCTACTCCCTGTGCAAAATTTCAACTAAATCGGAGTTAAAAATTGGCCTCTGTGGTCATATGAGTGTAAATCGGGCGAAAGCTATATATGGGAGCTATATCTAAATCTGAACCGATTTTTCTGATATTTTGCAAGTTCTTCGAGACTCATAAAATATTCGGATATACGGAATTTGAGGAAGATCGGTTGATATACACGCCAATTATGACCAGATCGGTGAAAAATATATATGGCAGCTATATCTAAATCTGAACCGATATTTTCCAAAATCAATAGGGATCGTCTTTGAGCCGAAACAGGACTCTATACCAAATTTTAGGACAATCGGACTAAAACTGCGAGTTGTACTTTGCACACAAAAATACATCAACAGACAGACAGACAGACAGACGGACAGACAGACGGACAGACAGACGGACAGACAGACAGACGGACATCGCTAAATCGACTCAGAATTTAATTCTAAGCCGATCCGTATACTAAAAGGTTGGTCTATGATTACTCCTTCTTGGCGTTACATACAAATGCACAAACTTATTATACCCTGTACCACAGTAGTGGTGAAGGGTATAAAAATGCATGAAGTTATACATATTTGTTGCAAATTTTATTATAAATTGATGGGGAAAAGCCCAAAGCAAATTTTCACAAAGTTTTATTCCTTAAAATGGATTATTAAAGAAAAGTCATCGTGAAAAAATGACGTTTTTAGCGGCTAAACTCGAACTTAATACCCACCTTTACATTCAAAAAAAGTGAAAAATATAAAGTTCATGAAATTATTATTATTACACTTCAGAATTTCTTAAAATTGAAAAATTTTACTAGTAATCATGAACTTCGTATGGCACTAATAAATTTACGAAAAATATTTACTTTCTTTTGTGAAATCGGCGTGACATCTACGTTTGTAATTTTCTGAAATTAATCTATTTTTTCTAAAACTATCCAAAATTTTCCTTCATCGTGTTTTTTCTTCGTCCTGTTTTTGGAGTGGAAAGCATACCCAAAATATGTACTTTCCCCACGGAACCAAAATTGAGACAAACGAAATTCCGCTTTTCTATAAAGTGTTTTCTTTTGACAGTAATTTTGTATATTTGTTTTTAAAGAAAATGTTTAGAGTAAAAAATATCGCTAAAATTTGATTCCATGAGCAAAGAAAACGCTGTTTTCAGTGTATAAATATTACACATCTCGTTCAAATAAATCAAAAATTCAATCTAATTCACTGTTCGCTATGGTTATTTTACATCGCTTCGCATAGACTATATTCTATTCGCCATTAATCCAGCTCTCTTCATAAAACCTTTAATTTAAAACTCATGTCAATTAATCCAATTTATTACTTTCTCTCGTCGCCACTCCCTACTCCCATGTACACACAAATATGACTTCAAATCTGAATATGCAATAATCGTTGGGCATTCATATTGGAATGTGTGAGCGAGTGTTACTCCATTCACTCTCCAAACATACTCTCGTATTTCATATCCTCATTCATTTCTCTCGTTGTGTGCATACCTCTGCAATCAAAATTGCAATTGTCCCGTGACTATAGTGCGCTTGTAGCAATTCTAATAACCGACAAAAAACAACAACAGATACAAGAGAGTAAAAACAACAAGAACAACGACAACCAATACTATTGGTTGGTCTATACTCCAATATCCTTCAACAACAAATTGCTTGTTTAGAATCTTAAAAACAGAGAATTCAACAGTAGCTGAAGCAACAACAACAACAGCACTTGCGTGGGTGAACCAGAAAAAAATATGCAGATCCCAAACGCAAACAAATTCCGGTACTAGAAGACCCATCTATAGTCAGTGTTGGTATTTGTTGATATGCCAGTTTGTTCCATTTTGATTGCATCATGGTATGGGATTTGAGGGTAGCCAGCTATAGTTGTTCCAACTCCAATATCTAAAACAATTCCCATTTCCGATTTTTTTATTTAACGGGATTTGAGCAAAAAGACCAATAAAAATGTTACATAGCTGTGCCACACAAACGCACGCATACAACGTTGTTTGCTTGCATGGGGATAGCTTTGCACTTGGCCATAAGCCACTCTTTTGGAAGATTTGGTGAAATTTTATTATTTTTTATTGCCTGCACTTTGTGTCCACTTTTGAGTGTGCGAGTGTGGTTCTTTTTTGCTGCCATTGTAAATGCATTCCAATGGGGTATAGTATTGCAATTGTGGTTTTCAATAAAAAAGTGCCGCCAAACCACAAATTTTGGATCCCAAAGTAATGAAAAATAGGATCAGAGGCTACACATCGTCATTAACATAACGAAATATTTTTATTAAGGCAGTAATATGAAAGGTTTTATTATTAAATAGAAAGTTTTTTTTTATTAATTTATTCGTTTTTTTCAGCCTTTTTATTTATTGTCTATCAGAGTCTTTTAAAAACGTTTTAACGATCAATTAGAAATTATGCTATTTGTGTACCCGCGCCACACTATGGAACAGCCCAGCTAGCATTTTTGTCGTTTTTTAAGCACTTTCGAGTCTTTTTCGAGTCTACTTGGCGATTAAAAAGGCAGAATATGAGCTCATTTTATGAACATAAAAGACTCTTTTGTCGGGAGAAAAACGTGACTGCCCGCGACTCTTCTTTATAAATCATTTATGAGTCTTCTTCTATATTATTTTAGAGTCTTTTTCGACTCATTTTCTAGTAGCATTAAAGTCTTTTTTGAATCGTTTTTTGATCAGTTTTAGTCTTATTATACCTCATCTGCGATTCTTTTTCGAGTCGTTTTTCAATTATGATTATAATCCCTTACGAGTCTTTAATGGATCACATATTACTCTATTTATGAGTCACTTATGAGTCATTTAATAGTCATATTTCTAATCGCAAATGACTCTTCTAAGTGCATTTTTGAGTCGGTTTTCTGAACCCTTTCCCTTTAATTAATAATACGTGTTTTTTTATTAATATAAATATTTATTATTAATATTTGTATTATAATTATTTTAATTAAAATACTTAGTATTTAATAACAAAATTATAAATAACAATCATTTGTTAATATTTCTTTAAATGAAAAAAAAAAAACATTTAATTTTAAATTAAATAAAAAAATATATACTTAATCACTTCTTTTCGTTTTTGTCAAACGATCCTTAGCATGGACAAAATGTTTTTGTAATACGACATTCATTTCCCTGCCTGTCGTTTCGTATTTAAGATGACATATATCTAAAAATATATAAGTGATTTTCTTGTAATAAAATTTAATTATTATTTGTATTATAAATATTTACTTACTTTTAATTAAAGTTATTATGAAAGATTTTTCAGCACTGGGCGTAGTGCTAGTCCCCTTCCAGCCATATAATGTAGCCAGTTCATCGGAATATACTTTCCGAACTGAATATCTTAAAAATTGTGCGTGTCCTTCTACGCCGGTTTTTGCTGTAACCTCTTTCTAAAAAATGTAAACAGTGTTAAGAAAAATTATAAATTATCAATTTTATTTGTTAGTTTGTTTCGTCGTCTTTCATACTTACAATTTGTTTCAGCTTTTCTTCATTTTCCTGTAGCAAATTCTAAAATTCATTTAAATCGTTTTTATTATTAAATGGAAGTTTCTGACAATATTTCTGACAATATTATAGAGATTGCCCCGTTAAAATTGTGATTTAAATAAAAAAAAAACACTTGCAATAAATCTGTAAAATCATTATTTGATCACCAAAAGTACTCGAAGATGACTCCTTTAGACGATTTTAAATCGAACACATTTTATGCCCATTAGCGCGAGTCATTTTCGTGCCATTTTTTGGTCCCGTAACTGTTTAAGCAGTTTTTGAATACCAAAAGTACTCGAAGATGACTCCTCTAGACGGTTTTTGTTAGATTTTTGTTATTTTTTGTTGTATTTTATAACGAACTCATTTTACGCCCATTAGCGCGAGTCATTTTCGTATCGTATTGTAATCACATAACTGACATAGCAGTTTTTGATCTCCTAAAGTACTCGAATATGACTCATTTACATGATTTTTGTTAAAACAATCACCCAAATGCTAGCTGGGAGGGTATAAGTTCACACACACATAAAAAAAATCATGCACGGCGTGCTCATTTCAAAACGATTCGTTCATGAAAGTGAATCAATACACATGTGGACAGGCGGTGTCAATCTGACAACGATAAAATGACACATTGCGTTGTCAAAACAACAAACAGCGTTCATGATCTGAAAACGTTATGGTTACGACATTATAAACAAAATTAAAACAAGTATATACGGCCGTAAGCTTATGGACCCTCCACCATGGATTGCGTAGAAACTGGTACTGAAGACTGTCATCCACAATCGAATAACTTAGGTTGCGGTAACACTTGCCGATGGCAAGGTATCTTATAACTTCCAAACACTGTCTTCTAAATTGCAAGGTAGTCCATACGTGGTATGTATTCAACTTAAAAAGGCCGATTAAATACGTATATAATTAAGTTTTACAAAATATTTTTCTTTTCAATGGCTCTATTAACCATGTTCCTTAATCTATATCTGTCCATAAAGCTCGCAAAATAATTGTTTAATTAGATATAATGCATTTGGACGTAAATTGCCTGTTTCGGTATCAGGCTAACATGAAATATAATAAGCAGCGATGAGCCCGTCGTAAAACTAGGAAAAACACGACTAATGTACGCGTTAGAATTGTTGTTGTATCCTGGAAACCAGTTTCTGTAAGTTGTCACATGTTGTAGTTGACTGTAGAAACAATAAGCATTGTTCGACTGTTCACCACTTAGGTGAATTCTAACAAATTAGCTTTCTAAAAATAAATTTCGTGTTGTTGCATTACTATGTAACAAAACGAAATAAAAATAAGATTAAGGGACTTGTAAGTTATATGAAAAGATGATGTACAGTGGGAGAAAAGATGATTCAATTTCTAAGAGGAAATTTCCCAAATGTTTTCTCTATAAGGAGTTAGCATAAAGGGCCCAAAATTGAGTTATCTTTCCCAGCCAGATCTATACTAAAGGTTGTGGAAAGGTTCATTCGCCCGAACCGAAACATGCACAGTCCAGGCGTCTATAGATTTGTATTTGGCGTTTTCTTTTCAATGGCTCTATTAACCATGTTCCTTAATCTATATCTGTCCATAAAGCTCGAAAAATAATTGTTTACTTAAAATATTTTATAGAAATAAAATTTTGACAAAAGTTTCTATAGAAATATAATTTGGACAAAATTTTCTATAGAAATAAAATTTTGACAAATTTTTTTATAGAAATAAAATTTTGACAAAATTTTCTATAGAAATAAAATTTTGACAAAATTTTCTATAGAAATAAAATTTTCTATAGAAATAAAATTTTGACAAAATTTTCTATAGAAATAAAATTTTGACAAAATTTTCTATAGAACAAAAATTTTGACAAAATTTTGGTAGATTATTTTTGGCTCGAGTGGCAACCATGATTATGAACCGATATCGACCAATTTTTGCATGGTTGTTGATACCATATAATAACACCACGTACCAAATTTCATCCGGATCGGATGAATTTTGCTCCTTCAAAAGGCTCCTGAGGTCAAATATGGAGAACGGTTTATATACGGTTTATATATGTATAATTATGGACCGATGTGGACTCATGTTTGCACAGTTGTTATAGACCATATACTTACACCACGTACCAAATTTCAGCCGGATCGGATGAAATTTGCTTCTCTTAGAGGCTCCGCAAGCCAAATCTGGGGATCGGTTTATATGGGGGCTATATATAATTATGGACCGACGTAGACCAATTTTTGTACAGTTGTTAGAGACCATATACTTACACCACGTACCAAATTTCAGTCGGATCGGATGAAATTTGCTTCTCTTAGAGGCTCCGCAAGCCAAATATGGGGATCGGTTTATATGGGGGCTATGTATAGTTATGGACGGATATGGACCAATTTTTCCACAGTTGTTAGAAACCACATACTTGCACTATGTACCAAATTTCAGCCGGATCGGATAAAATTTGCTTCTCTTAGAGGCTCCGCAAGTCAAATCTGGGGATCGGTTTATAATATTAATGGTCCGATTTTGACCAATTTTTGTATGGTTGTTAGAGTCCATATACTAACACCATGCACCAAATTTCAAACGGATCGGATGAATTTTGCTCCTCCAAGAGGCTACGCATGCCAAATCTGAGCGTCGGTTTATATGGGGTCTATACGTAAAAGTGGTCCGATATGGCCCATTTTCAATACCATCCGACCGACATCAACAGCAACTACTTGTGCCAAGTTTCAAGTCGATAGCTTGTTTCGTTCGGAAATTAGCAGACGGACGAACGGACCGTGTACGATATTTCCGTTTCATTTTGTCACCGTCCGTTGACGACTACGCAACGTAATTTTTTCTATTAGTGCATGTTTACAACACCCCGAGGGAGACATATGGTGTCTTTGGCAATATTGCTGAGGTTGGTTCGCTGAGTCGATATGGCCTTAACTTGTGCCAAATTTGAAGACGATCGAACTAAAACTGCGACCTAGACTTTGATTACAAAAATGTACGCACAGGCAGACGGGCGAGTCGATATGGCCTTGCCCGTCTGCCTGTGCGCACATTTTTGTAATCAAAGTCTAGGTCGCAGTTTTAGTTCGATCGTCTTCAAATTTGGCACAAGTTTCAGGGGCTTGGTTCAGAATAGAAATCTATTGAATTTGGTGGAAATTTGATTGAAATCGGTTCAGATCTAGGTATAGCTCCCATATATATCATTCGCTCGATATGCCCCAATATGGCCCCAAAAGCCAGAATTTTACTCTAATTTGCGTGAAATTTTGCACATGGAGTGGAAATAAAGGGTGATACGGTCAAAATTTGGTCAATATAAACTTGACGTATTTCTTTCAATTTTGCATCTAAAAACCCTGAAGACCCCTCATTTTGAACGTGTGTGTGTTTAATGTTGCTCCTATTTTGATTTTGGAATTCACTCTTCAGTTGTCAAAATGCCGTCCAAGCAAGAAGAGCAGCGTATCAAAATTTTGCTCGCACATCGCGAAAATCCGAGCTACTCGCACGCAAAGCTGGCAAAATCGCTAAAAGTTGCCAAATCAACCGTTACAAATGTAATTAAAGTGTTTGGGGAACGTTGTCGACAGCCAGGAAGTCTGGATCGGGGGGAAATCGAAAACCGAAAGCCGCTGAGACGACAAAGAGAGTTGCCGGTAGTTTCAAGCGAAACCCTAACCTCTCTCTCCGAGATGCCGCAAATAAGCTGGGTGTATCGTCTACAACCATGCATCGAGCCAAAAAACGAGCCGGACTATCGACTTACAAGAAGGTAGTGACTCCAAATCGCGATGATAAACAAAATACGACGGCCAAAGCGCGATTCCGGAGGCTGTACACGACGATGCTGACGAATTTTGACTGCGTGGTAATGGACGACGAACCTACGTCAAAGCCGACTACAGGCAGCTTCCGGGAAAGGAGTTTTCGTTGAAATTGGTTAAGATTTAGATATAGCTCCCATATATATGTTTTTCGATTTGAGCAAAAATGGGGGAGAAAAATACCCAAATTTTCCTTATAAAATCACCACTGATAAGTCTAAAACTTGTAAAAATGACACCAATTTGCCTATAATTCTAATACATATCTATCGACCGATAAATCATAAATAAACTTTTGAGAAGTTTGCGTCAAAAATTGGTTCTGATTTAAATGTTTCCCATATTTATAAGCTTCACCATTACTGTGGTACACGGTATAATAAGTTTGTGCATTTGTATGTAATGCCAAGAAGGAAAAGTGTGAGACCCATCGTTTAGTATACCGATCGTTTAAGAATTAAATTGTGAGTCGTCTGTCTGTCTGTACATGTAATTTTGTGTGCAAAGGATAGCACGTAATTTAAGTCCGATTGTACTCAAATTTTGTACAGAGTTTTACTTTGGTTTAGAGATAATCGCTGTTGATTTTGAAAATAAAATAATTGGTTGCAGTTCTACGCTGCTGGGCTCTAACATACGCCTGATAACACAGTCCGCGGTGGAAGCGGTTTCCCTCTAGTACATAGCAAGTTAGGCTCTTCAACAGCACTGATGTTATTTTTTTTAACCAATACACGAGTTATTTGGCGACCACCTGCCTTCAATAGTATCTTCAAGTGGTCTTCGTCAAATTATTCTGGTCGTTACATGTTCTCTATAAAAAAGTACCATTATGCTCTTGAAACATATTTGAGGTGATCTTATTTCTTCTTTGGGTCCCAATCATTTTTAACCATACCAACCTCGTTGTGCATGTCATCAAGAGTGAATGACAGTGTGTGTTACCCAATTGTGTTTTGTGAATGTGAGGTTGTTCAAGCATTTTTTGTGGGTATCCAATATAGTTGGGTCAGCGCTTGTGGCCAGAATGGTTCTGGTTGTAACGCTGGACAAGTTTCAGTTTTTTGTTCTTGTTGTTCTTATTATACCCCAAACGATACTACCGCCTGCTGTTGCTACAAAAGCTTCTGGAATTGCAGTAGTCAGGCTCATCCCAAGTTTTGATGCTCACATTCACCCCTGCACTCATATATGCGAGGTATGAAGAATTGGAGGGTATTGGGTGCAATTGAAAAATGCCTGCATATACAAGAATTTTTATGTTGTGTAGGGGTAACTCCCCTATGATGGGGTGATTGTTGCCTGATGGTCGTTGTGTTATTGAGTGCAAATAGCAATTTTGAATTTTTGTCGAGTACTTTTTTCACACTTGTCGAGTTGTCGGCTATTTGTAGCAACCTATTTGTGTATTCTTGCTTGTTTTTTTTTTTAATTTTTTTTGCGACATTCTCTGATTGCAGTCCGTTTTTTTGTGGGTTCTCCTTCTCTAAATCCTGTGCCACAGTGCTAATGCAGCTTATGCAAAAGACTTTGGGCCAAACATCAATAAAATGTTGCTGCATTCCATTGCTGCCATCCATGTGGCGTTTTTTTTTTATACATACAACACTTTTGCTGGCCACATCTTTGGAACAAGAACAGCATTGACATCACATTGACATGACATAAAAACCAATATTTTCTATTCCTTTATTTTTGGCATTGCAACACTAGGCTTTTATTGCCACTGTCCTTTCTTTGGCCTATGTTTGGTTTTTATCTTCTGTTTATTTCCCGGTTATCGTCAGTTTTTGTTGCAACAATTTTTTGCATTTTTCAAACAAATGTGTATTCTAAACAAAAACAGGCTTCTGTTGGTTAAGATTTTTCTCGATAGTCTCGAAGTGGAAGGAAGTTTGACAATTGGAGGAAATTGTGGAATTGAAACCTACGTATTGGATGCGCAAATTAGAATTACGGTTTTGACAACAGTTGGCGTAGTTTTGGATATAAAGGGTGGTTAAAATTTCAAGGGCCGATGTTGATTTTGAATAAAACACAAACTATTTAGGAAATTATTGTAATTTTATTTTATTATGATATATTGGTATTACTCAATTATGTATGGAACAAAATATCGGCCAAATGGGCGCCGCGACCTCGGTGGCACACGTTCATCCGATGGTCCAAATTTTCGATGACGCTGAGGCATAATGGAGGTTCTATGCCGTTAATGTGCCGAATTATCTCATCCTTTAGGTCTTGAATTGTTGCTGGCTTATCGACGTACACCTTTTCTTTCAAATAACCCCAAAGAAAAAAGTCCAACGGTGTCAAATCACATGATCTTGGCGGCCAATTGACATCGCCATTACGTGAGATAACACGGCCATTGAATTTGTTGCACAAAAGAGCCATTGTCGTTAGCTGTGTGGCAAGTGGCACCGTCCTGCTGAAACCACATATCGTCCACATCCATATCTTCCAATTCGGGCCACAAAAAGTTCGTTATCATCTCACGATAGCGAACACCATTCACAGTAACTGCCTGACCGTCCTCATTTTGGAAAAAATACGGCCCGATGATGCCGCCAGCCCATAAACCGCACCAAACAGTCACTCTTTGTGGGTGCATTGGTTTTTCGACAATCACTCTTGGATTCTCATTCGCCCAAATGCGGCAATTCTGTTTATTGACGAATCCACTGAGGTGAAAATGTGCCTCATCCCTGAAGATGATTTTCTTCGAAAATTGATCATCCACGGTTTAATAAGTCTGGATAACTTTAACACGTTGTTGGATTGTGTATCTCTCCATGGTTCAAATTGAGTAAGTCTGAAATAGAGAAATGTCAAATAATTAAATAATCAAATAAATAAATTCGGAAAAAAACTTGGCGTTTAGGAGTGGTTCATATTCAACATCGGCCCTTACAATTTAACCACCATTTACGTATCAGACTTTCAGTAAATTCATGTCATAATCTCATTTTATTGCTTTCACTTTCAGTACAGTGTGGCTGATATGTATTGCACCCAAATACACGTTGCTATCGTTTCTAAACCGTTCGTCTGACAGATTTATTCTAGTGACAGTTCATTTTATTGTTTACAAGCTTACAAAAGCATTTTGATCTACTGCATACAGAAATAAAGTAATTTGTGGTGGAATTCGATACTATTCAATCACGATCTCTTCTATCTGCGACAATTTTTGGGTGTATAAATATAGCTTGATTTGTAAATGTGTCGAATTTAAAATGTTTTAACTATTTTAGCTTGCACAAACATGTGAGAACTTTCTACAAATGGAATTTGATAGTATGACCTAACACTAAAATTTTTGATGATATTAAAATTATAGAGAATTTTGTCAATAAACTTATTTTCATAGAAAATTTTGTCAACATTTTATTGTCATAGAAAATTTTTTTTAAATTTTATTTCTAAGAAAATGTTGTCCAAATTTTCTACAACATAAAATATTCCCACAATTTTCTATAGAAATAAAATTTTAACAAAATTTTCTATAGAAATAAAATTTTGCCACCATTTTCTACAACATAAAATTTTCTATAGAAATAAAATTTTGACAAAATTTTCTATAAAAATAAAATTTTGACAAAATTTTCTATAGAAATAAAATTTTGACAAAATTTTCTATAGAAATAAAATTTTGACAAAATTTTCTATAGAAATAAACTTTTGACAAAATATTCTAGAGAAGTTAAATTTTGACACAATTTTCTATAGAAATAAAATTCTTACAAAATTTTCTACAGAACGTAAATTTTTCCATATAAATAATTGTATTGAAAAAAATTTCCTTAGAAATAATATTTTAACAAAATTTTCTATGAAAATAAAATTTTGACAATTTTTTTTTTGGAATAAATTTATTGACAAAATTCTCTATAAATTTCTATAGAAATAATTTCCTAATATCTCTAAAATTTGTAGTTTTCGATAATAGTTAAAACATTTTAAATTGTTAAAATGTTATTTCTATAGAAAATGTTGTCAAAAATTTGTTTCTATAGAAAATGTTGTCAAGGTTTTATTCCTATAGAAAATTTTGTCAAGATTTTATATCTATAGAAAATATTATCAAAATTGAATTTCTATAGAAAATGTTATCAAAATTTAGTTTCTATAGAAAGTTTTGTCAAAACTTTATTTCTATAGAAAAATTTGGCAAAATTCTATTTCTTTGGAAAATTTTGTCAAAATTTTATTTTTACAAAAAATTTTGTCAAAATTTTATTTCTATAGAAAATTTTGTTAAAATTTTATTTTTATAGAAAATTTTATGTGTTAGAAAATGGTGTCAAAATTTTGTTTCTATAGAAAATTATGTTAAAATTTTATTTCTATAGAAAATTTTGAGAACATTTTATGTTGTAGAAAATTTGGATAACATTTCCTTAGAAATAAAATTTTAACAAAATTTTCTATGACAATAAAATGTGACAAAATTTTCTATGAAAATAAGTTTTTTGACAAAATTCTCTATAAATTTAATATCTTCAAAATGTTTTTTTTATAGAAAATTTTGGAAACATTTTATCTCCAAGGATATTTTTTTAAATTTATTTCTATATATATATATATATATATATTTTGTCAAAATGTTATTTCTATAGATTTTTTTTAAATTACATTACTATAGGAAATTTTGTCAAAATTTTATTTCCATAGAAATTTTTTTCAAAATTTTATTTCTATAGAAAATTTTGTCACAATTTTATTTCTATAGAAAATTTTGTCAATATTTTATTTCTATAGAAAATTTTGTCAAAATTTTATTTCTATATAAAATTATGGAAAACTTTATTTCTATAGAAATTGTTTTTTCTATAGAAAATTTTGTCAAAATTTTATCTTTATAAACAATTTTGTCAAAATTTTATTTCTATAGAAAATTTTGTCAGAATTTTATTTCTATAGAAAATTTTGTCAAAATTTTATTTCTATAGAAAAATTTGTCAACATTTTATTTCAATTGAATTTTTTTTTAAATTTTATTTTTGTCAAAATCTTATTTCTTTAGAAAATTTTGTCAAAATTTTTATAAACACAAATACAAAAATTTATTTCTTAAAAAAAAATCAAAAAATCAAATTTTTATTTCTATAGAAAATTTATTCTCCATTTTATTTCTATATTTTATCAAACTTTTATTTCAATCTATTTTTTTCAAAATTTTATTTCTATCGAAAATTTTGGCAACATTTTAGTTCTATAGAGCCACCGTGGTGCAATGGTTAGCATGCCCGCCTTGCATACACAAGGTCGTGGGTTCGATTCCTGCTACGACCGAACACCAAAAAGTTTTTCAGCGGTGGACTATCCCACCTCAGTAATGCTGGTGACATTTCTGAGGGTTTTAAAGCTTCTCTAAGTGGTTTCACTGGAATGTGGAACGCCGTTCGGACTCGGCTATAAAAAGGAGGTCCCTTGTCATTGAGCTTAACATGGAATCGGGCAGCACTCAGTGATAAGAGAGAAGTTCACCACTGTGGTATCACAATGGACTGAATAGTCTAAGTGAGCTTGATACATCGGGCTGCCACATAACCTAACCTAACCTAACCTAGTTCTATAGAGAATTTTGTCAAAATTGTATTTCTAGAGAAAATTTTGTCAAAATTTTTTGTCTATAGACAATTTTGTCAAATTTTTATTTCTATAGAAAATTTTGTCAAAATTTTATTTCTATATAATATTTTGTCAAAATGTTATTTCTATAGATTTTTTTTTCAAAATTAGATTTTATTTCTATAGAAAACTTGGCAAAAATTTATTTCTAAGGATATTTTTGTGAAATTTTTTTTCTATAGAAAATTTTGTCAAAAATTTATTTCTATAGAAAGTTTTGTCAAAATTTTATTTCAATCGATTTTTTTTTTCAAAATTTTATTTCTTTAGCAAATTTTGTCAAAATTTTATTTCTACAGAAATATTTGTCAAAATTCTATTTTATACAAAAAAATTAAAATTTTTATTTCTTTAAAAAAATTCAAATTTTTATTTCTATAGAAAATTTTGTCACAATTTTATTTCCGTAGAAAATTCTGTCAATATTTTGTTTCTATAGAAAATTTTGTCAATTTTTTTTTATAGAAAATTTTGTCAAATTTTTACTTCTATAGAAAATTTTGTCAAAATTTTATTTCTATATAAAATTATGACAAAATTTTCTATAGAAAATTATGTCAAAATTTTATTTCTATAGAAAGTTTTGTCAAAATTTTATTTCAATCGAATTTTTTTTTCAAAATTTTTAAAGAACAAAACCAACAATAACAAAACAAAAAAAAAATTTTATTTCTTTAGAAAATTTTGTCAACATTTTATTTCTACAAATACAAATATTTGTAAAAATTTTATTTTTATAAAAAAAAAAAATAAAATTTTCTATAGAAAATTATGTCAAAATTTTATTTCTATAGAAAGTTTTGTCAAAATTTTATTTCAATCGAATTTTTTTTTCAAAATTTTTAAAGAACAAAACCAACAATAACAAAACAAAAAAAAAATTTTATTTCTTTAGAAAATTTTGTCAACATTTTATTTCTACAAATACAAATATTTGTAAAAATTTTATTTTTATAAAAAAAAAAAATAAAATTTTTTTCTTAAAAAATTCAAAATTTTTATTTCTATAAAAAATTTATTATACATTTTTTTTTTGTAGAAAATTTTGTCAAAATTTTTTTTCTATAGAAAATTTTGTCAAAAATTTATTTCTATAGGAAATTTTGTCAAAATATTTTTTCTATAACAAAATTTGTCAAATTTTATTTCCATAAAAAAATTTTTAAAAATTTTATTTCTTTAAAATAATTTCAAAATTTTATTTCAATAGAAAATGTTGTCAAAATTGTATTTCTATAAAAATTTTTTTCAAACTTTTATTTCTATAGAAAACTTTGTCAAACTTTTATTACAATTTTGCCAAAATTTTATTTTATAGAAAATTGTGCCAAAATTTATTTTGACAACATTTTATTTATTCGTTTTGTTTTTTTTTTATTGTTGGTTTATTCTTCAATAATATTCGTTGTTTTGATCTCAGCTTGAAACCTATTGCGTTGACTAAACTACAAGAGTAGCTTAACCCACAGAGGAAAAGAATGTTTGTCAAATTTATTTGGACAAAGCCCTATAGACTGCAAGATGTTTGGATGAAAGCAAGAAATAAAATGAGATCAAAACAAGAAATAAAATTTTATTTTTATTAAAAAATGTGTAAACATTTTATTTCTATAGACAATTTTGTTTAAATTTTATTTTTATAGAAAATTTGGTCAAGAATTTATTTATGCAGAAAAGTTTGTCAAAATTTTAATTCTGTACAAAATTTTATTTCTATAGAAAATTGATCAAAATTTAATTTCTATAGAAAAATTTTATTTCAAAAGAAAAATTTGTGAAAAAATTTTTTATTTTTATAGAACAAAGTTTTATTTTTATAGAATATTTTGTCTAACAAAACATCAAGGATTCTACCAATCTATCAAATACCATTTCAATACCATTTTTGGTAGAATTCTACGAGCACCATAAATGATCCGAAAAGTGAAGGCCAAATTTGATCGAAACCATCGCAGCAGTGGTAGATAACTCTCTCGTGAGCTGATCATGATAGACACATTGAAAAAATGAGCTTGGGGTAACTAGTGTTGACTTGGCACCGAATGGCTTCTTATTTTCCTGTACGTATGTTCACCGGCGAAAAATAACATTTTGCTCTGGGACGTGATCATAGTACTTTTCTCCGTATAGCCTCTAATGCCCATCCATCACCATTACTATCTTGCAGAAATCTCTGCATTTCTACCATATCTTAATACCATCCCCTACAAATCAAGTCGTCTGAAGTATGGTGATACTATGTAACTAGATTATATGTTTGCCCATGGAAAGCAAGGAAGAAAAATGGAATTGAAATTCTAGTTGTATGTTGTTTATAGGATTTTTGCATTTTAGCTTTTTGTTGCAACCATGTCACGTTTATTTGCATTGGTCAGAGGACAAATTCAAGAGCGACTCTTCCCCCACTTATAAGAATTTCCTTTTGTAATTGTGAGTAGTAACCGGATATTGGTATTTTATCATTGGCATTTATAGTTGGTTACTTGTCAGTTTTATTTGGTGGTCATGCCATACCATGCGGAATTCCTTTCTATTTGGTAGTAACTTTTGTTAACTGATTTTGTTTTGTTTTGTTCTCTCCCGTTATGCTGGTACAGTAGGCAGTTTTCTTTTGTGTTATCCGTTTTTTTTTTGATATTAGCCTTTTGTAGTATGTGTTAACTTGCATATTTTATTGTTGTTATTGCAGTCATGGTTGCATTTGATGTCCTTACACAAGTGTATGTGACATCTAACTTTTGTTTTTATTTTGTTGTGTTGTAGGATATCTCCAATATTGGATTCCCTTGACATGTGTGTGAGGATCTGTATGTGTATGTGTGTGAGTGGTTCTATGCAAATCCAATATTCAATTATAGGATTTGATTTTTTCCACCTTTCTATTCAATTTTATTTGCAATTGTAGAAGGATTTCTTTTATTTTTGAGATAGATTGACACCTAATTTGATCATTGATTTGATTGTGGTTGAAATGATTTTCAATTATACGAGCTATGCTATTGTAATGTCGGCGTACCATTTTGAAAAGACAAATACATACATATACTATTGTTGAATTTATGATAGAGTAATGTGGCATGGAGAAAAAGATTTAGTGAAAAAAGTATATATAGTTTTAAGCTTGGTCAGCCCAAATCTTAAATACCACCAATTTGGATCAAATATAATATTTTTCTTTGAAGCCCCCTTAGAAGGTTACTTGATAACAAATTTTTTTGTTTTGCTTATTATAAAAGATGCATCCTTTTCGAAAAATCGATACATGTTAGCCTGAATATGAAACAGGCGATTAACGTCCAAATGCATTATTTGTATACCCACCACCATAGAATGGTGGTGGGTATACACTACAAATTCAATTATTCAAAATAATTTTATAAAAAAATTTAGTTTAGGTTTTTTGTAATTTTTAGTGTTTTTATACCCTGCGCCACACTGTGGAACAGGGTATTATAAGTTAGTGCATATGTTTGTAACACCCAGAAGGAGACGAGATAGACACATGGTGTCTTTGGCAATAATGCTCAGGGTGGGCCCCTGAGTCGATATAACCATGTCCGTCCGTCTGTTTGTGAACACATTTTTGTGATCAAAGTCTAGGTCGCAATTTAAGTCCAATCGCCTTCAAATTTGGCACATGTTCCTAATTTGGGTCAAAATAGAACCCTATTGATCTTGGAAGAAATCGGTTCAGATTTAGATATAGCTCCCATATATATCATTCGCCCGATATGCACTAATATGGACCCAGCAGCCAGAGTTTTATTCCGATTAGCTTGAAATTTTGTACAAACATAACACTTAGTCGTATAGTCAAGTGTGCAAAATTTGATTGAAATCGGTTCAGATTTAGATATAGCTCCTATATATATCCTTCGCCCGATATGGACTAATATGGTCCTAAAAGCCAGAGTTTTGGCCCAATTTGAAATTTTGCACAGGGAGTAGATTTAGCATTGTAACTATGCTTGCCAAATTTGGTTGAAATCGATTCAGATTTAGATATAGCTCCCATATATATTTTTCGCCCGATATGCACTTATATGGACCCAGAAGCCAGAGTTTTATCCCGATTAGCTTGAAATTTTGCACAAGGGGTACCATTGGTAGTATAGTCATGTGTGCCAAATTTGATTGAAATCGGTTCAGATTTAGATATAGCTTCCATATATATTTTTCGCCCGATATGGACTTATATGGCCCCAGAAGCCAGAGTTTTGGCCCAATTTGGTTGAAATTTTGCACTAGGAGTACAATTAGTAATATAGTCATATGTGGCAAATTTGATTGAAATCGGTTCAAATTTAGATATAGCTCCCATATATATGTTTTTCTGATTTCGACAAAAATGGTCATTTTCCTTGTTAAATTGCCACTGCTTAGTCGAAAATTGTAAAAATGACTCTAATTTTCCTAAACTTCTAATACATATATATCGAGCGATAAATCATAAATAAACTTTTGCGAAATTTCCTTAAAATTGCTTCAGATTTAAATGTTTCCCATATTTATACCCTTCACCACTACTGTGGTAGAGGGTATAATAAGTTTGTGCATTTGTATGTAACGCCAAGAAGGAAAAGTCTGAGACCCATCGTTTAGTATACCGATCGTCTTAGAATTAAATTCTGAGTCGATTTAGCGATGTCCGTCTGTCTGTCTTTACGTCCGTCTGTCTGTCTGTCTGTTCATGTATTTTTGTGCGCAAAGTACAGGTCGCAGTTTAAGTCCGATCGTCCTCAAATTTGGCATAGGGTCATTTTTTGGGACAAAGACAATCGCTATTGATTTTGGAAAAAATCGGTTCAGATTTAGATATAGCTGCCATATATATTTATCCCCGATCTGGTCATAATTGGAGTGTTTATCAACCGATGTTCTTCAAATTCAGTACATCCGAATATTTTATGAGTCTCGAAAAACTTGCAAAATATCAGCTAAATCGGTTCAGATTTAGATATAGCTCCCATATATATCTCTCGTCCGATTTAGGCTCATATGACCACAGAGGCCAATTTTTTGCTCCGATTTAGTTGAAATTGTGCATAGGGAGCAGAATTAGCATTGTAGCTATGCGTGGTTGAAATCGGTTCAGATTTAGATATATCTCCCATATATATGTTTTTCTGATTTCGACCAACATTTTCCTTGTTAAATCGCCACTGCTTAGTCGAAAAGTTGTAAAAATTACTCTAATTTTCCTAAACTTCTAATGCATATATATCGACCGATAAATCATAAATAAACTTTTGCGAAGTTTCCTTAAAATTGCTTCAGATTTAAATGTTTCCCATATTTTTTTCACTAAAATTGTGTTCCACCCTTGTGCATTAGCCAAATTTCAGTCTATAGATTTTGTAAAAGTCTATCAAATTCTGTCCAAATCGTGTGATATTTAAATGTATGTATTTGGGACAAACCTTTATATATAGCACCCAACACATTTGACGGATGTGATATGGCATCGAAAATTTAGATCTACAAAGTGGTGCAGGGTATAATATAGTCGGCCCCGCCCGACTTTAGACTTTCCTTACTTGTTTTTCTTAAAAAAAGTTCGGGAGGTTCTTAGGGTTTAGTGAATTACCCGAATTTATTCTGATAATTGGTTGATAGTTTTGCTGCAAGTAGAGGATACTGATGAGGAATGTGGTAATTCCGAAACTGCTGTCCATCTTGCAGTCTATAGGGCTTTGTCCAAATAAATTTGACAAACATAATTTTCCTCTATTGTATAAGCTAAACTAGTAGTTTAGTCAATGCATGGTTTTAAGCTGAAATCAAAAACAACTATAATGATTGAAGAATAAACCAACAATAACAAACAAAACGAAAATATTGTTAAGTTTTTCCTATTATTATTATACCCTCCACCATAGGATGGGGGTATATAAACTTTACAATTCCGTTTGTAACACATCAAAATATTGCTCTGGCACAAGTAGTTGTTATTGATGTAGGTCAGTTGGTATTGCAAATGGGCCATATCCGTCCACTTTTACGTATAGGCCCCATATAAATGGACCCCCAAATTTGGCTTGGGAATCCTCTAAGAGAAGCAAATTTCATCCGATCCAGCTGGAATTTGGTACATGGTGTCAGCATGTGATCTCTAATATCCATGCCAATATTGGTCCACATCGGTTCATAATTATATATAGCCCCATCTAAACCGGTCCCCCGATTTGGCTTGCGGAGCCTCTAAGAGAATCAAGTTTCATCCTATCCGGCTGAAATTTGGTAAATGGTGTTAGTATATGGTCTCTAATGACCGTGCAAAAAATGGTCCACATCGGCCCATAATTATATATAGCCCCCATATAAACCGATCACCAGATTTGACCTGCGGAGCCTCTTGGAAGACCAAAATTCATCCGATTCAGTTGAAATTTGGTACGTGGTGTTAGTATATGGCCTCAAATACCCATGCATAAATTGGTCGAAATCGGTCCATAATTATATATAGCCCCCATATAAACCGATCCCCAGATTTGACCTCCGGAGCCCCTTGGAAGAGCAAAATTCATCCGATTCGGTTGAAATTTGGTACATGATGTTAGTATATGGTATCCAACAACCATGCAGCAATTGGTTCATATCAGTCAATAATAATATATGTATCCCCCATATAAAACGATCCCCAGATTTGACCTCCGGTGCCTTTTGGAGAAGCAAAATTCATCCGATCTGGTTGAAATTTGGTACGAGATGGTTGTATATGATATTTAACAGCCATGCCAAAAGTGGTCCATATCACTCCATAATCATATATAACCCCCATATAAACCGATCCCGAGATTTGGTTTTGGAGCTTCTTGGAGGAGCAACTTTCATCCGAGTCAGTTGATTTGTACATTATGCTATATGTGGCCGTTAACAACCATACCTAACTAGGTCCATATCGGTCTATAGTTATATATAGCCCTCAGATATAACGATCCCCAATCACGGGAAAATTGCTCCATATCAAGTTCATAATTGTATATAGCCCCCTTATAAGCGACCACCATATTGCAATTCTGGCTCTCTACCACGTGTGGACTAACTCACAATTTAGAAAACGATGTTAAGAAGTTTTAAGATACCACAACCCACACTGAAAAAAAGCATACCCGGTTCCAAAGATTTTGTCTTTACTTTTAAAAAATTGGTATTGATTCCGAGCCAAAGAAGCGGAGAATGCAAGTAAGGATACTTTTAAGACACAATTCTCTTTTAAAATCGGGTTTTGTGTACTTGCTTCTAGGAAGGAAATTTTAATTTTTCGCTTTTTCAGCTTTTTTTTTCATTTGCTATCAAACTCCTTTAAAAACAAGTTATGCTGTGTTTCAAGTAAAAACGTCTTTAAAATAAAGTGTTTAAAAATATGTCCTATATTTGAACGATTTTTTGCGTTGTAGTCGAGATGCAAAAAGACAACAAATTTGAAGACAATTTTATTAAATTTAAAGAATATTTGAAAATTATTAAAGTCAAGTTGACCTTAGCCCAAACATTTTTTCTTTCATGTTATGATATCCATTTTTAAATCAAATTACTTAATTATAAGAACAATACGACTTCATTGAAGAGTTTATCGACCTTTGGTCAATGAAAAAAACTGTATACTAGAGAAATGCGTCTTCTATGCTAAGCAAAATTTGCATTCGTATTTTAAAGACATGAAATCTTTGACCTCACGACAATATTTTTTTCAGTGCAAGTAATTCGATTGTGGATGACAGTCATTAGTAGAAGTTTCTATGCAATCCATGGTGGAGGGTACATAAGATTCGGCGTGGTCGAACTTACGGCCGTATATACTTGTTTTTTATTTTTTTTTTTTAAATCCGAATACTAAAATAGCATCACATCTGAAGATCTAATGCGAAATCAATGCAACGGATGTTTAAAATTATGACTTTCGCCCTATTTATGCATTATACCTTTCAAGTCAATTATGCTCCTACGGGAAATGGATCGACCACGGGACCGGCGCAAGACTAGTCCCTGGTGTATATGGATAAGTCCCAGTTCTATTCAAAACGTATGGAAGGGACCAGTCACTTTAACAATGATTTTTCATTGACGGGGTAAATTTACACTTTAGGACACAACTTGGACTCATTCCAAAGGACACATCCTGGGTCAATTTAGTAGGTGCATTCCATAAGCACTTCCTAATAAACTAGTCAGGACAAACTCTTAGGAATGTGTTTCAATTTGGGCATCCAAAATACCAGAAATACAAAACATTTTGAATAATTCTATTTCAAGGAGCTAGTGCTCTTCACTAGGGAGAGGAAAATGACCGGGTATAAGGGTCCACAAGCCCGCAAGGGACGAGATTGAGTCTTTCGAAATCGGCTTAGTACTTATGTTAGGAGTTGTCCTGGATTCCAGACTAAACTGGCTGGAGAACACGGCAGCTAGACTGAAGAAAACCTACGCGGCACTTTACGCGTGTCAAAGGATTGTCGGGGGACGTTGGGGAATCCAATCCTCCCTCTTCCACTGTCTGTACACGGCAGTTGTGAGACCTGTGGCCACCTACGGGTGCCACGTATGGTGGACGATTACGAACCATCATAATCATATACACAAGTTCAACAGGATAAATAGGACGGTCCTGATTTACATGACTAGAGCAATGAGGACAACGGCCACGGCGGCACTAGAGGTGCTGATGGGAGTCACCCCGCTGGATCTGCATATAAAAGAACAGCGGAGATTATACACATGAGGCTGAAGAGCCTAGACTCGGTCGGATATGCGGTAAGCAGACACATGGAACTTGTTGCTTCAGTTGGGCGAGATATTAGGACGGACTTTATGGCGACTCAGCGTGCATAAGAGGGACAGCTGAGGTCGATTATACCAAGTATAGAGGAGTGGAGAGAGGGACGCATCCATTTTGGAGACCTGAATATATATACGGACGGCACGAAGATGGATGGGGGCATGGGCAGTGGTATCTACTGCGAAGAGCTGGGTATCAGCGATTCATACAAGATGGATGACGGATGCAGCATCTTTCAGGCAGAGGTGTTCGCAATTGCGAAGGCTGCAGAACTACTGTTAATGAGGTCGATATTCAGGAGCAATATCAGCTTCTTCATCGACAGCCAGGCAGCAATAAAGGCCTTAGGAAACCCGAACATTACGTCGAAGGTAGTCAGCCGCTGTCGTAGAGAGCTTAAAGTTCTCACTGAACAGCATAATATCACTCTGTGCTGGGTACCTGGACATTATGGAATAAGTGGAAATGAGGAGGCGGATGTGTTGACTACAGAAGGAGCATGTGGGACGAACGACATCGTTACAGAGGTCTTCCCCCCGCTATCCTTATATACTTACAGGATCAATAAAAGATATGAGGATCTATGGAAGGAACGCTGGGCTTCATCTGCGGCCTGCGAGCAAACAAAGTTGATCTGGGACGACAAGAACCACCAGAACACTGATTTCCTGATTGCGACCCGCAGAGATGATCTGAGAGCACTGATAGGTATCATAACAGGACACAACACCCTTAGGAAAACACATGGTAAGGATTGGCTTAATGACTGATGATATTTGCAGATGGTGTCCCAGAGGCAACAGAAGACTCCTACCATTTTCTCTGCCAGGGTCCAGCATTATCCTTTAGAAGAAACAAGATACTGGGCTCTTTTTTCTTTCAGGATATAACGGACGTACGGAACTGCAACATGAAGGGATGGAAAACCTAGGAAAACTTTCTCTGGAACTCGCCTGCAAACTCAAATGATTGAGGAGGACGAAGAAGAAGAAAAATGAGGAAACACAATGGATCAACATGGTCTAAATGGGAGACGAGCCCTTCAGTTACGGGCTGGTCACATCCTCCATAACCTAACCTAACATATTTCACAAAACTTGTAAATCCAGTAAGATTTTCACATAACAGGTTGGCTGATAAGTCCCCGGTCTAACAAAGAAAAACACATTTTTTTGTCAATATTCGTTTTTATTATTCAACATAGTTCCATTCAAGAGCGATACAACAATTATAACGACCTTCCAATTTTTTGATACCATTTTGGTAGTACTCCTTCGGTTTTGCTTCAAAATAGGCCTCAGTTTCGGCCATCACCTCTTCATTGCAGCCAAATTTTTTTCCCTGCGAGCATCCTTTTGAAGTCTGAGAACAAGAAAAAGTCGCTGGGAGCCAGATCTGGAGAATACGGTGGGTGGGGAAGCAATTCGAAGTCCAATTCGTTCTCAATGACTTGTGGCACGGTGCGTTGTCTTGGTGGAACAACACTTGTTTCTTCTTCATATGGGGCCGTTTTGCCGCGATTTCGACCTTCAAACGCTCCAATAACGCCATATAATTGTCACTGTTGTTGGTTTTTCCCTTCTCAAGATAATCGATAAAAATTATTCTATGCGCATCCCAAAAAACAGAGGCCATTACTTTGCCAGCGGACTTTTGAGTCTTTCCACGCTTCGGAGACGGTTCACCGGTCGCTGTCCACTCAGCCGACTGTCGATTGGACTCAGGAGTGAAGTGATGGAGCCATGTTTCATCCATTATCACATATCGACGGAAAAACTAGGGTGTATTAAGAGTTAACAGCTGCAAACACCGCTCAGAATCAATAACACGTTGTTGTTTTTGGTCAAATGTGAGCTCGCGCGGCACCCATTTTGCACAGAACTTCCGCATATCCAAATATTGATGAATGATATGACAACAACACGTTCCTTTGATATCTTTAAGGCCTCTTTTATCTCGATCAACTTCATTTTACGGTCATTCAAAATCATTTTGTGGATTTTTTTTATGTTTTCGTCGGTAACCACCTCTTTCGGGCGTCCACTGCGTTCACCGTCCTCCGTGCTCATTTCACCACGCTTGAATTTTGCATACCAATCAATTATTGTTGATTTCCCTGGGGCAGAGTCCGGAAACTCATTATCAAGCCAAGTTTTTGCTTCCACCGTATTTTTTCTCTTCAGAAAACAGTATTTTATCAAAACACGAAATTCCTTTTTTTCCATTTTTTCACAATAACAAAAGTTGCTTCACAAAAGACGCTCTATCTCACAAACTAATTGACTTACAGACGTCAACGAATCATTTGAAGGTTGGTACTATATAAAAATAATATGCATTTAATACTAGTGACGCCATCTATGTGTCAGACCGGGGACTTATCAGCCAACCTGTTAAAGCGACCATTTAAAAATTGCAGTACCAGTCCTGTGATGGTGGTAATTTGCACCATTTTCGTGTAGAGGAACTTTTTCCATATCCAAAAATATTGCTTTTTGATTGCGGGTTTTTCTCTGGAATAGGTAAGTAAAAAACACGAATCCGTCTACAAATGGTTCTCCTATGTTCAAAATACTGACCTCAGTAAATATTAAAAAAATCTCTGATTAACCAACTACCAAAATAATTTCATACACCCTAGGTGACTAACTTACAATGCCTATAGTCCGACCCGCAGACTCACTATGTTACAAACGAAATGGCAAAGTTGTTATACCCCCCATCATCATCTTATAGTAGTGGGTTTATATATTCCTTGCTATGTGGGGTATATAAGATCCATGGTCCGATCCAAAAAAAAAAATCACAGCGTAGCGTAATCAGAAAGTCCGCCAGACACATCATCTGATTTTTTACAGCAGTCTCATTCTTGATGGAGGGTAAATGAGCTTCAATTTCGTCTTATCTACTTCAGTGTATATCATCCTAGAATGGTTGGTTTATAGCTCATGCTAACGTACACACCTTACCACAACCATATGTTTGACTAAATTACAATTTGATTTGGCTCATAAAACTATTACCTCCACCAACTCTTCCCCCACAAATATTACCACCATTCTAGTAGAACAACAAATTTGTTGAATTGTCAATGTAAAATTAGTCTGGTAATACCCATAAAATATGAATTTTCATGTTTCCACTTAATAGAGCCACATAAATGTCGCATGAACAAATTGATAAGTGTCGTGTCTCTGCCACATGGTTATTGTTGCAAATAGATCGACTTTCGAAAAGTGGTTCCTCACTTAACCATTACCACCACCAACCACATGGTCTTGGTATAGGATGAGTGAATAGTTTTGCTGTTTACATTTTGATTAAAATTCATTAAAAATATTCTGGGCAGAAGTGTAACTAATCCATAGCAACTGTTGTCACTTGAAACAATTTACACTTTTTCAATTAACCCCTTCCCCATGAAGTGCAAAACATAGGAACGAAGGAGAATTCACCCAATTGCAAGAGTAGAAAAGCCACTATATGAATACACCCTATGAGTAGTGAGCACCCTGCTAGAAAATATTTAGAAATTTTGAATTCTTTCGTTTTGTTTAATAAGCAGCAGAATACGAACATCAACACCAAGATCCAGGGGATATTCACAAGACCTTTAGTGTTTCTTTGGGGGAAGGGAGATCCATCCATCCACCATCAAAAATTATTAAATAGCGCGTGCGACAACATAATCAAACAAAATCTGACATAATACCAGCACAAGCGTTTTCCCAAAAAAATATCAAGAGTGGCGTAGAGGCACACGGATGGACGGACACTTAAAGAGACTTGAAGACAAAACACAAGAAAATTTTATAACAACTACAACATAATATCATGTTGGTATATTAGCGTACGTTTGGAAAAATATGACACGTTTGTTATGAAACTGTATTTCATTTCATCTCTAAACGAGCTACGAACGCACACGCTACGCATACAATTACGTAAACATAAGGTACCGTTTAATTTATAAAGGGTAACTCACTTTAGTGGGAGATATTTTTTGTAGAAAATTGTGTCAAAATTTTAATTCTATAGAAAATTGTGTCAACATTTTATTTCTATAGAAAATTTTGTCAACATTTTATTTCTATAAAAAATTTTGTGCAAATTTTATTTCTATAGAATATTTTGTGCAAATTTTATTTCTATAGAAAATTTCGTCAAAATTTTATTTTTATAGAAAATTTTGTCAAAATTTTATTTCTATAGAAAATTTTGTCAAAATTTTATTTCTATAGTAAATTTTGTCAAAATTTTATTTCTAAACTACAAGTGTAGCTTAACCAACAGAGGAAAAGAATGTTTGTCAAATTTATTTGGGCAAAACCCTATAGACTGAAAGATGGTTGGATGGACGCACGTATCGGAATTACCACATTCCTCATCACCATCCTCTACTTGCAGCAAAACTATCAACCAATAATCAGAATAAATTCAGGCAGTTCATTAAACCCAACAATGAACCACACTTGAACCTCCCGAAAAAAGGTTTTGTATGATCCATCCCAGTGTTCCCAGGTTAGGGGTTTTCCCCCCAAATTTAGGGGGCTTTTTCACGTTTAGGGGGATTTTTAGGGGTAAAATTTATTTGGGGGGATTTTTGGGGGTAAAAAATTATTTCAGACCTTATAAAGTGGAGCAATTCTCAAGCAAATTCGGAACAATTCTAGCATGAGTTATGAGAAAAATGATGAGGAAAGTCAACAAGAAGATCCTTAATTCAAAGAAGTATCCAATAGCATTATTTTCGTTATCTTTTTTAAAGTCTTCTGTTGAAAGGGCATTTTAAATATTTGACAAAATTAAAAACAATCGTATTTTAACTTAGCAGCTGAAAGCTTTTTAAGAGTAAGCCCGCTTTTTAAATTGATATACATATTGTATTATTACATCCATAAAAAAATAATTTCCTCAGGGATGAAATTTTAAACAAACGAAAATCTCTTTTGTTTTGAAGTATTGTCTTAAATAGCAAATTTTATTTTTTATTTACTTCAAACGAAAAAAATTTTAGCATCAAAAGAAAACTTAGTTTTTCTAAAATTTCGTTTCTCAGGAAAGAACTCTTCTTTCAGGATATATATTTGTGTTAAATTTAATTTTTAAAGTGTATCACTACAGGATTTTTTCACGTAATTTTGGGACCATTTTTAGTTCTTTTATACTCTGAATTTTTTGGCGGTTTTTGAAAAAAGCTTAGACCAATTTAGTGGTTTTTTTCTTAAGATTTGGGGGGAAGAATCAAAAATAACCTGGCAACACTGATCCATCCAACCATCTTGCAGTCTATAGGGCTTTGCCCAAATAAATTTGACAAACATTCTTTTCCTCTGTTGGTTAAGCTACACTTGTAGTTTAGTCAATGTATGGTTTTAAGCTGCAATAAAAAACAACAACAATGCTTAAATAACAAAACCAACAATAACAAAACAAAAAAAAGGAAATTTTATTTTATAGAAAACTTTGTCAAAATTTTATTTCCATAGAAAATTTTTCTCAAAATTTTATTTCTATAGAAAATCTTGTCAACAGTTTATTTCTATAAAAAATTTTGTCAAAATTTTGTAAAAATTTTATTTCTATAGAAAATTTTGTCAAAATTTTAGTTCTATAGAAAACTGTGCAACATTTTTTTTCATTCAAAAAATTTGTCAAAATTTTATTGCTATAGAAAATTTTGTCAAAATTTTAGTTCTATAGAAAACTGTGCAAAATTTTTTTTATTCAAAAAATTTGTCAAAATTTTATTGCTATAGAAAATTTTGTCAAAATTTTATTTCTTTAGAAAATGTTGTCAAAATTTTCTTTCTATAGAAAAGTTTTTCAAAATGTTATTTCTATCGAAAATTGTATTTCTATAGATAATTTTATCAAAATTTTATTTCTATAGAAAATTGTGTCTAAAAGAAATTTTGTCAAAAGTTTATTTTTATAGAAAATTTTGTCAAAATTTTATTTGCATAGAAAATTTTCATTCTATGGAAAAGTTTGCCAAACTTTTATTTCAATAGAAAATTTTGTCAACATTTTATTTCTACAAAAAAATTTGACAAAATGTTATTTCTATAGAAAATTTTGACAAGATTTTATTTCTGTAGAAAATGTTGTCAAAATTCTATTTCTATAAACAATTTTATAAAAATTTTATTTACATAGAAAATTTTGCCAAAATTTTATTCCCATAAAAAATTTTGTCAGCATTTTATTTCTATAAAATTTTGACAAAATTTTATTCCTATAGAAAATTTGGTCACAATTTTATTTCGATAGAAAATTTGGTCACAATTTTATTTCGATAGAAAATTTGGTCAAAATTTTATTTTTATAGAAAATTTTGTCAAAATTTTATTTTTATAGAAAATTTGATCAAAATTTAATTTCCATAGAAAATTTTGTTAAAATTTTAATTCTATAGAAAATGTTGTCAAAATTTTATTTCTTTAGAAAAGTTTGTAAAAATTTTTGTCTTTCAAAAATTTTGTCAAAATTTTATTGCTATAGAAAATTTTGTCAAACATTTATTTCTTTAGAAAATGTTGTAAAAATTTTCTTTCTATAGAAAATATTTTCAAAATGTTATTTCTATCAAAATTTTATTTCTATCGAAAATTTTGTCAAAATTTTATTACTATGTCTATATAATATTTGTCAAAATTTTATTTCTATAGAAAAGTTTGTAAAAGTTTTTTCCTTTCAAAAATTGTGTAAAAATTTTATTGCTATAGAAAATTTAGTCAAAATTTTATTTCTTTAGAAAATGTTGTCAAAATTTTCTTTCTATAGAAAATTTTCTCAAAATGTTATTTCCATCGAACACTTTATAAAAATTGTATTTCTATAGAAAAGTTTGTAAAAGTTTTTTGCTTTCAAAAATTTTGTCAAAATTTTATTTCGTTAGAAAATGTTGTCAAAAAGTTCTTTCTATAGAATTTTTTTTTTTTTCAAAATGTTATTTCTGTCGAAAATTTTGTCAAAATTTTATTCCTATTGGAAATTTTTTTTTAAATTTAATTTCCATAGAAAATTTTGTCAAAATTTTATTTCTATAGAAAATTGTTTCAAAATTTTATTTCTATAGAAAATTTTTTCAAAATTTTATTTCTATGGAAAATTTTGTCCAAATTTATTTTTATGAAAAATTTTAATCAAATAAAAATTGTTGTCAAAATTTTATTTCTATAGAAAATTTTATCATAATTTTAATCAAATAGAAATTTTTGTCAAAATTTTATTTCTATAGAAAATTTTGTAAAAATGCCCTTTCCATAAGATATTTTGTAAAAATTCTATTTCTATAGAAAATTTTCCCAAAATTTTATTTCTAAGAAAAATTTTGTTAAAATTTTAATTCTGCAGAAAATTTTATCAAAATATTTTTCTATAGAAAATTTTGTCAAAATGTTATATAGAATATTTTCGATTTTCTACATGAGAGCTACCGTGGTGCAATGGTTAGCATGCCCGCCTTGCATACACAAGATCGTGGGTTCGATTCCTGCTTCGACCGAACACCAAAAAGTTTTTCAGCGGTGGATTATCCCACCTCAGTAATGCTGGTGACATTTCTGTGGGTTTCAAAGCTTCTCAAAGTGGTTTCACTGCAATGTGGAACGCCGTTCGGACTCGGCTATAAAAAGGAGGTCCCTTGTCAATGAGCTTAACATAGAATCGGGCAGCACTCAGTGATAAGAGAGAAGTTCACCAATGTGGTATCACAATCGACTGAATAGTCTAAGTGAGCCTGATACATCGGTCTGCCACCTAACGTAACCTACATGAGAGCGATTTTCTAGACCAGATCTCTTATCGCTTCTTAGGTTACCCTTTTGATATCAAGTTCTCTCACACACATACTTGACTGACTGACTCCTTGGAAACTTATTTCTACCCCCCACCCACTATTCCCCCTTATTAATTTCAAACATTCACACGAAACACATATGAAGAGTACTTGTTTGGGGAGGGGGATGACAACTATGTATATGGAGACCATTGTGTACGTGTGTGAGTTTGGCATGGTGAAGTGTTGTCAGACATTGTACAGGGGTGTTGTTTTTGAGCGTCAAATGTGACACACTTCTGCGATTGTCTCCCGTCATTGTTACACTGGTGAATGCTCCTCTACAAATGCTTAAAAGCGGGTGGCATGGTCATATCACCTCAATTTATATCCTCGTGTTGGTGTCAATGTAGCATATTGTTCCTATGGTGTTTGTTGGAGAAGTATGAGTGTATCTATGTCATACGCAGCAAACTTGGACAACTTTGTAAGAATCTTCAGGAAAATATGAAGGTTCCATAAGAAGGAGGCCTTTTTCTAGCAATATAAAGGTGTTGAATAATTGAACAATTATGATATATAAGATATAGGGTTTAGTTATAGCTCCCATGGAAATGTACTGCTATCAGTTTTTTGCTCAAAGTTGACACAGTAATCTTCTATAGTATCTTTTACAGTATAGCTAAATCTGCAAAACACAATCCAAATCAGTTCAGATTAAGATATTTTTTCATATATATTTTCGTCCTATTTTCCGAAATTTTATAAGTTTTTTCATAATCCAAAATTGATACACTTTTCAATGAAGTAATTTTTTTCTTTATAGTTAAGTGATTCGACTTAAAATTGAGTATCTTAACATGTAAGAAAATTTTGTTTGACTACGGTCAACTTGGCTTTAATAATTCAGATTTTTTTCAAAATTTATGAAATCCTCTTTAAATTTGTTGCCTTTTTGTATCTTGATTACAAAGCAAAAAATGGTTAAAAAATAGAATATGTCTATCTCCACTTTATTTCTACTTGAAGTCAAGTCTGAATCTGGAAATTGAAGGTGTCCTTAATTCACCGCTTCTTTGGCTCGGACTTAACACCAAAGGCATTTTAGTGTACTTTACTCACTTTATTCATATTAGGTATAAAATGAACTAACACCCATTTTATATCCGATTCATATAAAGTACGTCCTTGAGATTGACATTTTGAGCGAGTAATCCGGTATATTAACAAATGTCTTGCCTACTTTCAGGCGGTACACGTTTGATCACCTCCTAGAGCAAAATGTTAATTTTGGACGGTTTCGATAACCGTTTTATACTTGGCGAGAAAACAACATTTTTGCTGCAAAAATGTTCCATATTCAACATTCCACAAGCCTTTTGCTCTAGGAGTTGATCATATTCTCTGCGAGTACTACAGCATAAATAGTTGCACAAAATGACAAAAATGTGGCATATACTATAAAACAAGTATATACGGCCGTAAGTTCGGCCAGGCCGAATCTTATATACCCTCCACCATGGATTGCGTAGAAACTTCTACTAAAGGCGGTACACAATGGAATTACTTGGGCCGATGGCAACGCATCTTAACACCATCTTCTAAATTGTAAGTTAGTCCATGCTATATTAGACAAAGATCGATTAAATACGTATACATTCAGTTATTGACCGTTATATAGGGAAGAAATAATTACGAACCGATATGAACTTTTGTGCGGTAATTATAGAGCCATAACTGAAATATGGGGGTCGCTTTATATGGGGTCTATATACAGTAATGAACACGAGTCTACCAAAAGTGGCAGATTTTTTACTGTTTAGTAGATTGGTAGAATTCTTGATGTTTTGGAAGATTTTTCAAAATATTCCTCTCCAAGAAACAGGTGCTTCATAAAATTTTCTATAGAAATAACATTTTGACAAAATTTTCTACAGAAATAGAATTCTGACAAAATTTTCTACGGATATAGAATTCTGACAAAATTTTCTATAGAAATAATTTTTTGACAAAATTTCCTAAAGAAATAAAATTTTGATAAAATTTCCTAAAGAAATAAAATGTTGACAAAATTGTCTTTAGAAATAAAATTTTGACAAAATTTTCTATAGCAATGGAACTTTGGTAGATTATTTTTGGCTCGAGCGGCAATCGTGATTTTTCTGATGAATTTTGCTCCTCCACTGTAATTCTCCATTGTAATTTTATTTCATAATGATATATTGGTATTACTCAATTATGTATGGAACAAAAAATCGGCCAAATGGGCGCCGCGACCTCGGTGGCACACTTTCATCCGATGGTCCAAATTTTCGATGACGCTGAGGCATAATGGAGGTTCTACGCCGTTAATGTGCCGAATTATCTCATCCTTTAGCTCTTGAATTGTCGACGTACACCTTTTCTTTCAAATAACCCCAAAGAAAAAAGTCCAACGGTGTCAAATCACATGATCTTGGCGGCCAATTGACATCGCCATTACGTGAGATAACACGGCCATTGAATTTGTTGCGCACTTGCCAATGGCGGTGCCACTTGCCAATGGCTCTGGCAAGTGGCACCGTCCTGCTGAAACCACATTTCGTCCACATCCATATCTTCCAATTCGGGCCATAAAAAGTTCGTTATCATCTCACGATAGCGAACACCATTCACAATAACTGCCTGACCGGCCTCATTTTGGAAAAAATACGGCCCAATGATGCCGCCAGCCCATAAACCGCACCAAACAGTCACTCTTTGTGGGCGCATTGTTTTTCGACAATCACTCTTAGATTCTCATTCGCCCAAATGTTTCTGTTTATTGACGAATCCACTGAGGTGAAAATGTGCCTCATCACTGAAGATGATTTTCTTCGAAAATTGATCATCCATTGTTGCCATTTCTTGGAACCATTTAACACGTTGCTGGATTGTGTATCTCTCCATGGTTCAAATTGAGTAAGTCTGAAACAGAGAAATGTCAAAAAAAAACCTTACAATTTAACCACCCTTTATAATTATGGACCGATATGGACCAATTCTGGCATGGTTATTAGAGACCATATTCCAAATTTCAACTGGATTGGATGAATTTGCTTCTCTTAGAGGCTCCGCAAGCCAAATCTGGGGATCGGTTTATATGGGGACTATATATAATTATGCACCGATGTAGACCAATTTTTGCATTGTTGTTAGATACCACATACCAAAACCATGTACCGAATTTCAGCTGGATCGGATGAAATTTGCTTCGTTTCATCCATTGTCGATATGTGACAATGGATGCAACATGGCTCCATCACTACACTCCTGAGTCCAATTGACAGTCGGCTGAGTGGACAGCGACCGGTGATCCGTCTCCGAAGCGTGGAAAGACTCAAAAGTCCACTGGCAAAGTAATGACCTCTGTTTTTTGGGATGCGCATGGAATAATTTTTTTCGATTATCTTGAGAAGGGAAAAACCATCAACAGTGACTATTATATGGCGTTATTGGAGCGTTTGAAGGTCGAAATCGCTGTAAAACGGCCTTATATGAAGAAGAAAAAAGTGTAGTTCCACCAAGACAACGCACCGTGCCACAAGTCATTGAGAACGATGGCAGAAATTCATGAATTGGGCTTCGAATTGCTTCTCCACCCACCGTATTCTCCAGATCTGGCCCCCAGCGACTTTTTTTTTTTTGTTCTCAGACCTCAAAAGGATGCTCGCAGGGAAAAAAATTTGGCTGCAATGAAGAGGTGATCACCCAGACTGAGGCCTATTTTGAGGCAAAACCGAAGGAGTACTATCAAAATGGTTTCAAATAATTGGAAGGTCGTTTTAATCGACGTATTGCTCTTGAAGGGAACTATGTTGAATAATAAACACGATTTGTGACAAAAAAAATGTGTTTTTCTTTGTTAGACCGGGGACTTATCAGCCAACTTGTTATACTAACACCATGTACCAAATTTCAGCTAGATCGGATGAAATATGCGTCTCTTAGAGGCTCCGCAAGCCAAATCTGGGGGTCCGTTTATATGGGGGCTATACGAAAAAGTGAACGGATATGGCCCATACCATCCGACCTACATCAATAACAACTACTTGTGCCAAGTTTCAAGTCGATAGCTTGTTTCGTTCGGAAGTTAGCGTGATTTCAAGAGACGGACGGACGGAATGACAAAGTTAATGTAGTCAAGATGCAAAAGGACAACAAATTTAAAGAAAATTTCATTAAATTTAAAGAATTTTTTAAATGAATTATTAAAGTCAAGTCGACCTTAGCCCAAACATATTTTCTTTCATGTTATGATACGCATTTTTAACCCAGCAAACAAATTTGGAACTTCTTCCAAGGGCACAACTTTAAAAGCACTTCCAGAAGATGTACTCCCAATGATGTTCTTTATTTTAACTACCCAGGAAGTTCTTTTAATTCAATTTTTTATAACTTGGTTCTTTCATACTTTAAATGGATAATTTTAACTTTTTTGTTTCAAATAGGTTAAAAACAGAGTAAGAATTCATAAAATGGTACAAATCATTTAAATTTTGTCGACGAAAGTGCTAAATCCAATCTGAAAAAATTGTGAATTTTTGAAAATATTTGAGGTGAAGTGCTTCCGACAAGCGTTAGAATCCATTAAAAATTATAAAAAATTATACAAATTATTTATTTGCCAAAATATCACAGAATTTTTTAATTTACATCCAAAACATTGATTTCGGATCATATCTAAAGAAGTGATGCAAATTCAATGCAACGGCTGTTGAAATGGAGGACTTCCATCCTATGACAAGCCCATGTTAAATTCATCGCTTCTGCGTCAATTTTTCACCACTTCCGGATCCAAAAAGAACATCTTCATTACTTTTTTGGCGACGCTTTTTTGGTGGGAAGTGAAATCACTTAATTATAAGGACAAAACCACTTAATTGAAAGGTTTATCGACTTTTGGACAAGGAAAAAAATATATTAGAGAAATGCGTCTTCTATGCTAAGCAAACTTTGCATTTGTATTTTAAAGACACAAAAGTGTAGTGACACAAAAGTGTCATGGGTTGAAAAAAGTGGCAAATTTGCCTCTAAAATGGCTCAAAGTAAAACTGATGTTGATGCCAGATGCGATAATTGTGCTCGGTGAGGTAGCCATCGAGGTGGAAATAGAGGTCGATCGAAAAATCTTTCCATAGAATTCTAGCTCGATTTTTGTAGCGAATGTAAATGGTTTCATAATAATTTGTTGTTGAAGAGGTTTTATAGTCGGATCCACCCAAAATTACTTATCACCAATGGAATCATAGTGTGAAAGTATTTTATTACCGAAGAAGCGTCTCATCTAAAGGCCCTCTTTTACGTCCCATTTATTATGCTAAATTCCCAACAATGACACTTTAAATTTTCTAGAATTTGGATTCATTTTCGTATTAGAATTCATCGCCAACATCAAATAGGTGGTAGCAGCATGTCAATTTCAATGTTGGGAAAGGGGGTGCTGTGAGACTGTATGACTGTGAGATAAATAAAAATATTTCAAGAGATTTTTCCTACACTTAACACAAGGCACGAGCCAAAGAACAAAATATTCCCCCTCTCTATCCAATTTCTATGGTAAATCTTTAAGCAGCACCAATTTAGGAAAGTTTCTAAGTTAGTTGTTGTTGCTGTTAATGTTAATGTTTTATAAGTTATTAATGTTTGAATGAATTAATTTGAGCATTTTAGGAGAGGAACACTTCATCTCATCTTCTATTTGGGTATCTGGTCCACACGGAGTGTGGATACAATTAACGCCTGTGTTGTCTTTTGCTATGGGTCATTGGCAATGAAAACAAATTCATTTGATAATTTTAAGGATTAAACGTTAGGCTGTTAGTCTCAGTTTTGCTCCGTTGAAGCAAATGAAGGAGTTTAGTTATTTGGATTTTGACGAACACGACATCTGAACTTTCCTTCTGTTTTATAGATAAATTGTCTATTTCAAATGGATTAGAGAGGATTTCCTTCAAATACTTTAAATTGTTATATAAATAGACATCAAATAGATAAAGTCTCTGATTGAATAGGTACCATTCAAAATATTACTTTGAAGATATGGATGGCAGAAACACTGGGGAAAAACTTTAACTAAATCGAAAGATTTTGTGTTTATTTGGTTGTTGATTATAGCGAAGATTACGAAACTTTAAGGAGAGGACTTCCATGTATTATACCTCGTAGGCGTATTTATGAGTTGGATCAATTGTTAGGAGAGCCAATAAAAAAATATGTTTAATGAACAGTACTATTAAGAACTTTAATATAAAGGGTGGTTAAATTGTAAGGGCCGATGTTGAATGTGAACCACACCTAAACGCCAAGTTTTTTCCGAATTTTATTTGACCTTTCTCTTTTTCAGACTTACTCAATTTGAACCATGGACGTCGTGAATGGGCAGAATGTTTCCAAGAAATGGCAACAGTGGATGATCAATTTTCGAAAAAAATCATCTTCAGTGATGAGGCACATTTTCACCTCAATGGTGAAAAAAGAATTGCCGCATTTGGGCGAATGAGAATGCAAGAGTGATTGTCGAAAAACCAATGCACCCACAAAGAGTGACTGTTTGGTGCGGTTTATGGGCTGGCGGCATCATCGGGCCGTATTTTTTCCAAAATGAGGCCGGTCAGGCAGTTATTGTGAATGGTGTTCGCTATCGTGAGATGATAACGAACTTTTTATGGCCCGAATTGGAAGATATGGATGTGGACGAAATGTGGTTTCAGCAGGACGGTGCCACTTGCCAGAGCCATTGGCAAGTGGCACCGCCATTGGCAAGTGCGCAACAAATTCAATGGCCGTGTTATCTCACGTAATGGCGATGTCAATTGGCCGCCAAGATCATGTGATTTGACACCATTGGACTTTTTTCTTTGGGGTTATTTTGAAAGAAAATGTGTACGTCGATAAGCCAGGAACAATTCAAGAGCTAAAGGATGAGATAATTCGGCACATTAACGGCATAGAACTTCCATTCCAGCGTCATCGAAAATTTGGACCATCGGATGAAGGTGTGCCACCAAGGTCGCGGCGCCCATTTGACCGATATTTTGTTCCATACATAATTGAGTAATACCAATATATCATAATAAAATAAAATTACAATAATTTCCTAAATACAGTCGAAGCTCTGTTTAACGAATATCCCATTTAGCGAAAATCCAATTTATCGAACGTCCAAATTCTTAACATTGAGTGTTCTAAATAACGAACAGTTGAACAAAATTTACGTTCGATTTAACGAACAGGCTTCTAATCTTAAGAAAATAAACAATAACAAAATATTTGACGAGAATTGCTTAAGTCCTTAGGGAACGTCCCCAAATTACGGCATTCCCAAGATATTTAGAATCCATTAAAATGTTCGGAAACACATATTCAATGGCCGGGTAACTAGGTAAAGTTAGGTTAGATAGAGTGACAGCTTCGCTACGGGAAATGGATGTACACCAGAACCGGTACAGGACTACTCCCTGGTGTGAATAGACCAGTCCCAGTTCTGGCCGAAACGTATGGTAGGGACTGGTCACTTCAACACGGGTTTGTCATTGACGGGGATAAATTTACACTACAGGCCACGGCTTGGACTCATTCCAAACTACATGACCTGGGAGAACTTAATAGGAATGGACAGGTCCTCATGAACCAGTCTGGGACAAACCTTAGGTACCGATATTATTTTGATCATCCAAATTGCACCAGAAAGAAAAACTTTTGGACTATGTTGGCCCATAGGTAAGTGTTTAGATCAAATAAAATTTTAAAATAAAGAGAGTATAGAAATCAATAAATTATATGAAAATTTAAAAACTACGATAAACTCGAGCACTGGTACTAGTCCTGTGATAGGTCAGTTAGTGGTAATATTTCGTAGGATTCCCAGTTGGACAGGTGGTGAAGTAATGAGTGCTATCCGATTCTATATTTATTTAGCTCAATAACAAGGTTAGGTTAGGTTAGGTGGCAGCCCGATGTATCAGGCTCACTTAGACTATTCAGTCCATTGTGATACCACATTGATAAACTTCTCTCTTATCACTGAGTGCTGGCCGATTCCATGTTAAGCTCAATGAAATGGGACCTCCTTTTTAGTCCGAACGGCGTTCCACATTGCAGTGAAACCACTTAGAGAAGCTTTGAAACCCTCAGAAATGTCACCAGCATTACTGAGGTGGGATAATCCACCGCTGAAAAACTTTTTGGTGTTCGGTCGAAGCAGGAATCGAACCCAGCTCAATAACAAGGAACCTCCGTCTTATAACAAGGAACCTCCGTCTTATAACTGAAGAGAAACTATGAAATACACAGGAATGTCAACATCATTAGTGAGAGGGATAAACTACCGCTGAAAAACTTTTTTGGTGCTCGGTCGAAACGGCAATGTAGCGTTGAGAGTACATCTATGCCGACAGGAGCAGCAGGGTAATGCTGTATGTAGGACGTTTTAGGAAGATGTTACTATGAACTCTACATATGGCTGGCCCATCTTGAAACCGGGGACTGGGAACAAATTAGGCAATTCGTCTAAGAAGACAGGCCCCATAAGACAGCGAATCTTGAATCCTCTTTTCAATCTAACCTAACCTAGATATATAAAGTTCATCAGTTTTTAAGGATTATTTAAAGTAAGTTAAGTGTATCTGTGGTTTAATTATGTCAAAAGATTATGAATTTTTACTCATCTGGTAAAAAAAAGTACGATTTTTATTAAAAGTTGACATTTAATATTCCCATTCGATTTAACGAATTTTTCTAAATAACGAAAGGGCCTGACAATATATCGTTCGTTAAACCGAGCTTCGACTGTAGTTTGTGTTTTATTCAAAATCAACATCGGCCCTTGAAATTTTAACCACCCTTTATAATCTGAAAGCACTCACTACCCAGCAAAAAAAAAACGTCGCCAGTAGTGAATATGTTTTTTTGGATCCGGAAGTGGTGTCAAATTGACACAGAAGCAATGAATTTAACATGGGCTTGTCATAGGACGGATGTCCACCATTTCAACAGCAGCTGAACTGAATTTGCATCACTCCTTAAGGTGTGAGGTGAATTCAGTGTTTTGGATATGAATTAAGAATTTTTGTGATATTTTGACAAATAAATAATTTTAACAATTTTTTATGATTTTTAATTCTTTATAACGCTTTTCTGGAACGTTTGTCATCAAATATTTTCAAAACTTCGCAATATTTCCAGAAAGGATTTAACATTGTTATACCCACGACCATAGGTGACGAGGGTATAATAAATTTATTATTCCGTTTGTAACACATTGAAATATCGATTTCCGACTATATATAAGGTATATATTCTTGATCAGGGAGAAATTCTAAGACGATATAACAATGTCCGTCTTTTCGTCTGTCTGTCTGTCTTTCTGTTGTAATCACGATACAGTCTTCAATAATGAAGCAATCGTGCTGAACTTTTGCACAAACTCGTCTTTTGTCTGCTGGCAGGTCAAGTTCGAATATGGGCTCTATCGGTCCAAGTTTTGATATAGTCTCCATATAAACCGACCTCCCGATTTGGGGTCTTGGGTTTAAAAAACTGTAGTATTTATTCAATTTGCCTGAAATTGGAAATCTAGAGGTATTTTAGGACCATCAAAATGTGTACCGAAAATGGTGCCTATGGGTCCATGTTTTGGTATAGCGCCCATATGGACCGATTTCCCGATTTTGTTTCTTGGGCGTCTAGATTTGCCTGAAATTTGAAATCTAGAGGTATTCTAGAACCATAAAGACATGTGTCGAAAATGGTGAGTACCGGTCCATGTTTTGATATAGCCCCCCTATAGACCGATCTCCCGATTTTACTACATGGGCTTCTGGAAACCGTAGTTTTTATCCAATTTGCCTTAAATTGGAAATCTAGAGGTATTCTAGGAAAATAAAGAGATGTGCCGAAAATGGTGATTATCGGTCCATGTTTTGATATAGCCCCCATACAGACCGATCTCCTGATTTTACTTCGTGGGCTTCTAGAAATCGTAGTTTTTATCCAATTTGCTTTAAATTGGAAATCTAGAGTTATTCTAGGAAAATAAAGAGATGTGCCGAAAATTGTGATTATCGGTCCATGTTTTGATATAGCCCCATGTTTTGATATAGCCCCCATACAGACCGATCTCCCGATTTTACTTCGTGGGCTTCTAGAAATCGTAGTTTTTATCCAATTTGCTTGAAATTGGAAATCTAGAGTTATTCTAGGAAAATAAAGAGATGTGCCGAAAATTGTGATTATCGGTCCATGTTTTGATATAGCCCCCATACAGACCGATCTCCCGATTTTACTTCTTAGGCTTCTAGAATCCGTAATTTTTACCCAATTTACCTGAAATTTGAAATCCAGAGGTACTCTAGGACATTAAAGACGTGTATCGAAAATGGTGAGTATAGCCCCCATATAGAAAGATTTCCCAATTTTACTTTTTGGGGTTGTAGAAACCGCAGTTTTATCCAATTTGCCGGAAATTGGAAATCTAGAGGTATTCAAGGACCGTAAAGAGGTGTGCGGAAAATGGTGAGTATCGGTCCATGTTTTGATATAGCCCCCATATAGACCGATCTCCCGATTTTACTTCGTGGGCTTCTAGAAATCGTAGTTTTTATCCAATTTGCTTGAAATTTGAAATCTAGAGGTATTCTTGGAAAATAAAGAGATGTGCCGAAAATTGTGATTATCGGTCCATGTTTTGATATAGCCCCCATACAGACCGATCTCCCGATTTTACTTCTTGGACTTCTAGAATCCCTAGTTTTTACCCAATTTGCCTGAAATTGGAAATCTAGAGGTATTCTAGGACCATAAAGGGGTGTGCCGAATATATTGAGTATCGGTACAGTGTTTGATATTGCCCCCTTATAAACCGGCCCTCCGATTTGGGGTCTAGATTCTAGAACTACAATTAAATGTGCTGAATACTGTGTGTATTTTTCCATGTTTTGGTATAGCCCCCATTACACCGAACTCCCGATTTAACTCCTAGGGTTTCTACAAATTGTAGTTTCTATCCGATTTGCCACAAATTAAAAATATACTGGCCATAACAAAGTGTATATGATTTAGTTTTATCGGTTCATTTGGTAAGGCCTCCATATATACCGATTTCACTTATTGAGTGTATAGAAGGCGCACTGATCATGAAAATTACTTGAAACTGAATGCAAAATTTCCAGATTTTACTTCTCGTAGTCATTTAAATAATTGGGATTAAAATCCACAGATTATAGATTTCACATCAAGGCTGTTTTTCATCATTTTCTTGCACACTTACAAGAGATGTTCCTCTAAAACTCAAACAAAAAATGGTTCTTATAAATTCAGAATCTGATCTTGTCTACATAAGTAAAATCTTTACATGTATCTGTGGGAAGCGTACTGGTTGAACTGATCTGAAATTTTCAAAAAAAAAAAACTATTATATTTCATTCATTGTGTGGGTATTTAAGATTCGACCCAGCCAAACTTACTACTGTATATACTTGTTTTTGTCTAATATATACCACATATGGACTAACTTACAATTTAGAATACAATGTTAAGAAGTTTTAAGATACGTTGCCATCGGTAAGTATTACCACAACCCAAGTAATTCGATTGTGGATGACAGTCTTTCGTAAAAGTTGAGATTCGGCCTGGCCGAACATGCGGCCGTGTATACTTGTTTTACTTTGAAGTATCTGTCATAATTTGGATATATAGGAAACTAGGGTACGGAAGACACATCACATATAAATCCAATTTAGGGGGCGAAATAGAGGCTATGTATCTAAATACTTCAGCAATCAAATGAAAATGTTGTTTTCTTATACCCTCCATAATAGGATGGGGGTATATTAACTTTGTCATTCCGTTTGTAACACATCAAAATATTGCTCTAAGACCCCATAAAGTATATATATTCTGGGTCGTGGTGAAATTCTGAGTCGATCTGAGCCGTCCGTCCGTCCGTCTGTTGAAATCACGCTAACTTCCGAACGAAACAAGCTATCGACTTGAAACTTGGCACAAGTAGTTGTTATTGATATAGGTCAGATGGTATTGCAAATGGGCCATATCGGTCCACTTTTACGTATAGCCCCCATATACACGGACACCCAAATTTGGCTTGCCGATCCTCTAAGAGAAGCAAATTTCCGGCTGAAATTTGGTACATAGTGTTGGTATATGGCCTCTAACTACCATGCAAAAAATGGTTCACAGCGGTCCATAATTATATATAGCCCCCATATTAACCGATCACCAGATTTGGCTTGCGGAGCCTCTAAGAGAAGCAAATTTCATCCGATCCGGCTGAAATTTGGTACATGGTGTTAGTATATGGTCTCTAATAACCATGCAAAAGTTGGTCCACATCGGTCCATAATTATACATAGCCCCCATATAAACCGATCCCCAGATTTGACCTTCGAAGCCTCTTGGAACACCAAAATTCATCTGATTCAATTGAAATTTTGAACGTGGTATTAATATATGGCCTCAAATTCCCATGCAAAAATTGGTCCACATCGGTCGATAATTATATATAGCCCCCATATAAACCGATCCCCAGATTTGACCTCCGAAGCCCCTTCGAAGAGCAAAATTCATCCGATTCGGTTGAAATTTGGTACGTGATGTTACTACATGATATTTAACAACCATGCCAAAAGTGGTCCATATCTGTCCATAATCATATATAGCCCTCATATAAACCGATCCCGAGATTTGGTTTTGGAGCCACTTGGAGGAGCAAATTTCATCCGAGTCAGTTGAAATTTGGTACATTGTGCTAGTATATGGCCGTTAACAACCATGCCTAACTAGGTCCATATCGGTCTATAGTTATGTATAGCCTTCAGATAAATAGATCCACAATCACTCAAAAATTGGTCTATATCAAGTTCATAATTGTATATAGCCCACATATAAGCGACCCCCATATTTCAATTCTGGCTCTCTACGTACCGTGCAAAAGTCCATATCGATTCGTAATTATTTGTAGACTTACCTATACATACCTTTTTTGTCTAATATATACCACGTATGGACTAAATCACAATTTAGAAAACTATGTTAAGAAGTTTTAAGATACCACAACCCAATTAATTCGATTCTGGATTACAGTCTTTCGTAGAAGTTTCTACGCAATCCATGGGGGAGGGTACATAAGATTCGGCCTGGCCGAACTTACGGCCGTATATACTTGTTATTTTACACTTTTCCATATTCTCCTCCATATTCAAAAATATTCATTCAATATTGTTAAAATGTTCAGTGTAGAATTTAAGACAAAAAATCTATCCACCTATTTCTTTAGATTTGCCACAATGTAAAGGTAGTGCTTTTACCATTGCTGTGGATGTATTACCTTTGATCTTCCTAGCATCTAACATTTTGGTAATCCGCCAAGAGAAAACTTAAGCAAAAGTTTGAAACTTTTCCTTGGCGATAAATAATGTCTGCTAACAAGCCAATATTTGTTGGCCAAAATTACGAGGGGTTAGTGTGGCCATATTTTGTTGGCAACCCAAACAACGTAATTATTGGCATTTTATGGTCGTCTTCTTCTTCTTACCTCTGCCACCCACAATGACAATGGCTTCAAAAGGTATGAAATTTATGGGGACATGATGCTGTTAAATATGTTAGAAAGGATGTGGCAATTTGTGTTGGTGTGTGTGCGGAGTAAGTGTATCTATGTTTGATATTAATTTGTATGAAATTCATTATCTAACAGGAAACAAGGACAACGAAAAAGGTGCCCATGCCATTTTTTCGGGTTCTCTTTCCTTTCCTCTCTATGGTATATGGTCACTAGATCTATGGGCTAGCTAGCTCGATATATCTGTGCGAGAAACTTTGTTAGCCCAAGCATTCAAGATAATTGGGCGTGTAACAAATCTAATTGAGTTTTTATGTTTGTAGCTCTAAGCTTTTTGTAGCCCTCCCCCCACCCTGTATTTGGGGCAACATGTTTATATGGTAGGTCTAATTCCATTTTGATTGAGGAAATGTTATATTTTGGCGAAAAACACATCGGGTTGTGTTTTTCGCTTGCATTTATAGCCGCTGGTCATTTTTGAAATAACGCCCTCTTCTAGCTTGTAAGAAATTGAACATTTTGTTTTCCCGTTTTTTTGGTTTTGATGGGGACATAACCAAATGACATGACATTCGATGTTTCATGGCAATCAATTAATTTCATATACATTTGTAGTCCATGTTAATATCCTGTCTTTTTAATGAATTTTTGAAAGCGTTGTATGTTTTTTTGTGGCATTTGTCAGGGGTTTGAGTGGCCAAAAGTATAAAATGGTCAGCTAGGAAATGAAGTACAAACGAGGTATAATAGAGACCAAGGAAGGATTAAATATATGGAAGGAAGATATACAAATATGTACAATACAAACAAGTAAGGAAAGTCTAAAGTCGGGCGGGGCCGACTATATTATACCCTGCACCACTTTGTAGATCTAAATTTTCGATACCATATCACATCCGTCAAATGTGTTAGGGGCTATATATAAAGGTTTGTCCCAAATACATACATTTAAATATCACTCGATCTTGACAGAATTTGATAAACTTCTACAAAATCTATAGACTCAAAATTTAAGTCGGCTAATGCACTGGGGTGGAACACAATGTTAGTAAAAAAATATGGGAAACATTTAAATCTGAAGCAATTTTAAGGACACTTCGCAAAAGTTTATTTATGGTTTATCACTTGATATATGTATTAGAAGTTTAGGAAAATTAGAGTCATTTTTACAACTTTTCGACTAAGCAGTGGCGATTTTACAAGGAAAATGTTGGTATTTTGACCATTTTTGTCGAAATCAGAAAAACATATAAAGGGTGATCTGTTAAGAGCTTGATAACTTTTTTTTAAAAAAAAAACGCATAAAATTTGCAAAATCTCATCGATTCTTTATTTGAAACGTTAGATTGGTCCATGACATTTACTTTTTGAAGATAATTTCATTTAAATGTTGACCGCGGCTGCGTCTTAGGTGGTCCATTCGGAAAGTCCAATTTTGGGCAACTTTTTCGAGCATTTCGGCCGGAATAGCCCGAATTTCTTCGAAAATGTTGTCTTCCAAAGCTGGAATAGTTGCTGGCTTATTTCTGTAGACTTTAGACTTGACGTAGCCCCACAAAAAATAGTCTAAAGGCGTCAAATCGCATGATCTTGGTGGCCAACTTACCGGTCCATTTCTTGAGATGAATTGTTCTCCGAAGTTTTCCCTCAAAATGGCCATAGAATCGCGAGCTGTGTGGCATGTAGCGCCATCTTGTTGAAACCACATGTCAACCAAGTTCAGTTCTTCCATTTTTGGCAACAAAAAGTTTGTTAGCATCGAACGATAGCGATCGCCATTCACCGTAACGTTGCGTCCAACAGCATCTTTGAAAAAATACGGTCCAATGATTCCACCAGCGTACAAACCACACCAAACAGTGCATTTTTCGGGATGCATGGGCAGTTCTTGAACGGCTTCTGGTTGCTCTTCACTCCAAATGCGGCAATTTTGCTTATTTACGTAGCCATTCAACCAGAAATGAGCCTCATCGCTGAACAAAATTTGTCGATAAAAAAGCGGATTTTCTGCCAACTTTTCTAGGGCCCATTCACTGAAAATTCGACGTTGTGGCTCGTTAGTAAGTCTATTCATGATGAAATGTCAAAGCATACTGAGCATCTTTCTCTTTGACACCATGTCTGAAATCCCACGTGATCTGTCAAATACTAATGCATGAAAATCCTAACCTCAAAAGAATCACCCTTTATATGGGAGATATATCTAAGTCTGAACCGATTTCAACCAAATTTGGCACGCAGAGCTACAATGCTAATTCTACTCCCTGTGTAAAATTTCAACTAAATCGGAGTTAAAAATTGGCCTCTCTAGTCATATGAGTTTAAATCGGGTGAAAGCTACATATGGGAGATATATCTAATACTGAACCGATTTCAACCAAATTTGGCACGCATAGCTACAATGCTAATTCTACTCCCTGTGCAAAATTTCAATTAAATCGGAGTTAAAGATTGGTCGCTGTGGTCATATGAGTCTAAATCGGGCGAAAGCTATATATGGGAGCTATATTTAAATCTGAGCCGATTTCAATAAAATTTGGCACACTTGACTACACTACAAATTGTGCTCCCAGTGCAAAATTTCTACCAAATTGGGGTAAAAATCTGGCTTCTGGGACCGTATTAGTCCATGTCGGGCGAAAGATATATATGGGAGCTATATCTAAATCTGAACCGATTTCAATCAAAGTTTGCACACTTGACTATACGACCAAGTGTTATGTTTGTGCAAAATTTCAATAGGGTTCTATTCAAAATCAATAGGGTTCTATTCTGAGCCAAAACACATAGTTGTGCCAAGTTTGAAGTCGATTGCGACCTAGACTTTGATTACAAAAATGTGTTCACGGACAGACGGACATGGCTATATCGACTCAGGAGCCCACCCTGAGCATTTTTGCCAAAGACACCATGTGTCTATCTCGTCTCCTTCTGGGTGTTGAAAACATATGCACTAAATTATAATACCCTGTTCCACAGTGCAAAAAATTGGTCTCTGTGAGCAAATGAGTGTAAATCGGGCGAAAGAGCTATATAGAGCTATATCTAAATCTGAACCGATTTGGCTGATATTTTGCAAGTTTTGCGAGACTCATAAAATATTCGCATGTACGGAATTTGGGGAAGATCGGTTGATAAACACGCCAATTATGACCAGATCGGTGAAAAATATATATGGCAGCTATATCTAAATCTGAACCGATTTTTTCCAAAATCAATAGGGATCGTCTTTGAGCAGAAACAGGACCCTATACCAAATTTTAGGACAATCGGACTAAAACTGCGAACTGTACTTTGCACACAAAAATACACCAACAGACAGACGGACAGACAGACAGACAGACAGACAGACGGACATCGCTAAATCGACTCAGAATTTAATTCTAAGACGATCGGTATACTAAACGATGAGTCTCAGACTTTTCCTTCTTGGCGTTACATACAAAGGCACTAACTTATTATACCCTGTACCACAGTAGTGGTGAAGGGTATAAAAATTCATAGTGTACTAATATTTGAAATTTTGTAACCCCACCATTGTGTTAAATATGCAAAAAAAAAAAAAACAAATTATACGCCGAAAGTTCACCAAGGCAGAATCGTATGTACCCTACATCGTGGAGTTCAACCAGAGATTGCTATACACAATTAAATTACTTGAGTTGTTGTAACAGATAGTCCACTTAGTTCGGATCCCCATTGATCCAGTAGTGCTAAAGGGTGATACGGTCAAAATTTGGTCAATATAAACTTGACGTATTTCTTTCAATTTTGCATTTAAAAACCTGAACACCCCTCATTTTGAAGGTGTGTGTATGTAGAATGTTGTTCCTATTTTGGTTTTAGAATTCACTCTTCAGTTGTCAAAATGCCGTCTAAGCGAGAAGAGCAGCGTATCAAAATTTTGCTCGCGCATCGCGAATATTCGAGCTACTCGCACGCAAAGCTGGCAAAATCGCTAAAAGTTGCCAAATCAACCGTTACAAATGTAATTAAAGTGTTTGGGGGACGTTTGTCGACAGCTAGGAAGTCTCGATCGGAGGGAAATCGAAAACCGGAAGCCGCTGAGACGACAAAGAGAGTTGCCGGTAGTTTCAAGCGAAACCCTAACCTCTCTCTCCGAGATGCCGCAAATAAGCTGGGTGTATCGTCTACAACCGTGCATCGAGCCAAAAAAAGAGCCGGACTATCGACTTACAAGAAGGTAGTGACTCCAAATCGCGATGATAAACATAATACGACGGCCAAAGCGCGATCCCGGAGGCTGTACACGACGATTGTGATGAAGTTCGACTGCGTGGTAATGGACGACGAAACCTACGTCAAAGCCGACTACAAGCAGCTTCCGGGACAGGAGTTTTATACGGCAAAAGGAAGGGGAAAGGTAGCAAATATTTTCAAGCACATAAAACTGTCAAAGTTCGCAAAGAAATATCTGGTTTGGCAAACCATCTGTACCTGTGGCTTGAAATGCAGCATTTTCATAGCTTCCGGGACTGTCAACCAAGAAATTTACACTGTTAGAAAAATATGTTTTTCATATGTTCCGATATAAACAAAATGTTTTTCGGGCACAATTTTTAAACACAATATTTTTAAGTGCAAACATGTAATGTTCCTAAACTAACACAAAATGTTTGGGACACATATGTTAATATGTTAGAATATATTATGTTTGGGGCATGAATGTTTCATAAAAATAATATGTGTGAATGTAAACATATATAAATTTACAAATTTCGAGTAAACATATATATGTTGTGATACTTTATTCAGAGAGCGACAGAGAGAGATGGACTGCTTAGTATAGAGAAAGAAATAGAGATGGAAACCGGGAGGGTTGATTAAAAAGTATCAACATAACACAGCGAGAGAATGAAATGAGAGCAATTTCTGTGAAACCGCTTGTATGTTGTTTCGTAAAACTGCTTCATGATAAGGCCAAAAATTTAATATGCTTAAGTCTAAATATTATTTAATTTGAATGTTAGAAGGAGTATTCGGAATAAAGAGAATAGACATTCGGAACAAAGAGAATAGACATTTGAAAAAAAACCGACATATTTCGTGGAAGTGAAAATTATGTGAGGGAATGAACACAATCTTCTTTGGGGAATTCTTCCAAGCATATACTATTTTTGGACTCAAAATGCTTCCAAACATATAATATGCTCACATAAAACAAACATATTAATGTTTCGGCGGTATCCAATAATATATGTGCTTCCTGCAAAATATGTTTGGAACATATGTTAGAGAAGCGTTTTTTTTTTTTAGGGTGTACGTGAAAGAGTGTTTGAATAAACGTCTGCTGCCTTTCCTGACGAAACACGGTTGTTCCGTACTGTTTTGGCCGGATTTGGCATCTTGCCATTACGGTAAAAAGGCTATGGAGTGGTACGCCGCCAACAGACCGTATCACCCTTTATCACAAAAAATGCATATTTTTTTTTTTGCAAAGAAACTTCGTTACAGCGAAAAGCAAATGAGAAACGATATTTGTTTGGTAAAATTTTGTTTGGGAAGAAGGTATTATGTTTTTTGCGTGTATATAATTTTTGGCAATATATGAACAATATTTCGATACGTTACAAACATAATGACAATCTTTGTATAACCTTCACCATAGGATGGAGTAAAACACCAATGTTAAATATGCCATTATCTTATTTACATTTCATATTAGTTTCCAAGTGAAAAAAGATTTCAAAGGATTATATTGTTATCATATTTTACAAATTTCTAATATTTGCTTAAAACTATTAAATGGAACCCACCCAAAAATCACATCAGACATGCCACAAACATGCAATAACACTGGAAATTTGAATATTCGTTAGGGGTTTTATGCTCATTTCGGAACATTGATAATATTTCACAAGTCTTATAGCTGGCAATCCCAAATCAGATACTCTGGCATCTGTGCCATACTGTCATCATTATCATCACCAAAGCGGAGGACAAACATTTTTAATCTCTTCATTTATCCACATTTATTGGAAACTTAGGCCGCATGACGACTTTGATGCCATCAAAAGGCGTGCACAAAGTTGCAAATTAATTTCCATAAACGCTTTAACGCTCCGGCAGTCACCAATACTATCTACAGCTACAGCCTATAGATGTATGTAGATATTGCCCTAAACATTACTAGCTAGCGTCTACTGTTTAGGAAGCTAGCACACGCGGATCCCATAAAACCCTTTTGGTTTTTTGGTCTATAGCTTTGTATGTTTACATAATTAATTAAATAACATCAGAAAGGATAATGGAGACAACTGAGATGGGTGGTGGAATGAGTGATTCTGCCTTGTTAGGTGAGTGTGTGTGTGTGTACGTGTATACATCCTTGTCTTCGACTAAAAAAATGAAAAATATCCTCAATATTATCGTGGTCTTTGTGGTCTTTGTCTACTGCCCATGATGTTGGTAGACATAAAAAGACACGTGATTAAAAATTATTAAACTCCCTTGACAAACTGCATAGAAAACCAATAGCGGGGATGGTTTTGCCAAGTATCACATTCAGTTTGAGAAACTATATATTTTGTAAAGCACAGTGGGATCAGTTATAAATAGGGAGCTGGATAAATCCTTAGCATATTTGAGTCAAGCCTTACAAATAGTTTTGCGGTCCACATATTTTTCAGTGAAATAGAATATAATAAATAATAAAAAGAAAAAGAAAGACATTTAAGAACCCTTTCATTTGTATCCAAATAAAAAAATAAAACTATTTTATAAATAATGGGTCCCATGAAAAAGAGCCTCAAAAATTAAATGAAATAAGGCCCAAAAATATATATGGAAAACAACATCACAAAATGTTAGTATTTTTGGGTGTAACTTTATTATATTTTGGGGGCACGATTGCATTATGAAAATGAACCCCAATATTTCAAATGAAAATGAACCCAACGTTCCTTTTTAGGATTGCCCTTCGTTGAAAGTGAAAAAAGAACCTACTTGAGTACTTTTTTCACTTTCTATGATTTAAATTTTCGATATAAATAAAATTTTGAGAACATTTTCTGTAGAAATAAATTTTTGACATAATTTTCTATAGAAATAAAAATTTGACAACATTTTCTATAGAAATAAAATTAAAAAAAAAAACAAGTAAGGAAAGTCTAAAGTCGGGCGGGGCCGACTATATTATACCCTGCACCACTTTGTAGATCTAAATTTTTGATACCATATCACATCCGTCAAATGTGTTAGGTGCTATATATAAAGGTTTGTCCCAAATACATATGTTACATTTAAATATCACTCGGTCTGGACAGAATTTGATAGACTTCCACAAAATCTATAGATTCAAAATTTAAGTCGGCTAATGCACAGGGGTAGAACACAATGTTAGTAAAAAATATGGGAAACATTTAAATCTGAAGCAATTTTAAGGAAACTTCGCAAAAGTTGTTTTTATGATTTTTCACTCGATATATATGTATTAGAAGTTTAGGAAAATTAGAGTCATTTTAACAACTTTTCGACTAAGCGGTGGCGATTTAACCAGGAAAATGTTGGTATTTTGACCATTTTTGTCGAAATCGGAAAAATATATATATGGGAGTTATATCTAAATCTGAACCGATGTCAACCAAATTTGGCACGCATAGCTACAATGCTAATTCTACTCCCTGTGCAAAATTTCAACTAAATTGGAGTTAATAATTGGCCTCTGTGGTCATATGAGTGTAAATCGGGCGAAAGCTATATATGGGAGCTATATCTAAATCTGAACCGATTTCAACCAAATTTGGCGTGCAAAGCTACAATATTAATTCTACTCCCTGTGCAAAAGTTCACTTAAATCGCATTACAGCCTTGACCTCTGTTGTCATATGAGTGAAAATCGGGGGAAAGATATATATGGGAGCTATATATAAATATGACCCGATTTCAACCAAATTTTGCACACATAACTACAATATTAATTTTACTTCTTGTGCAAAATTTAAAGAAAATTAGCACAAAACTCTGGCTTCTGGGGCCATATAAGTGCATATCGAGCGAAATATATATAGGAGCTATTTCTAAATCTGAACCCATTTCAACCAAATTTGGCATGCATAAAGGGTGATACGGTCAAATTTTTGTCAAGGGAAAACGCATGTAAATCGGTGAAATCGTTTATTTAAAAAATCAAATTAAATTTTTTTCAAAATTCAGGAAAAATATTCAGTTAGGCTTTCACTTTTCCAAATCCGAATTGCCGGGCCTCACGCTTGACACCTGCCATCAGATTTTGTACAGCCACCTTGTCCACCTTCTTCGCCGCAGAAAGCCAGTTTGCCTTGAACTGCTGCTCGTCCTTAGCAGTTTTTTGGTCTTCTTTAGGTTCCGCTTGACAATAGCCCAGTATTTCTCAATTGGGCGGAGCTCTAGCGTGTTGGAAGGGTTCTTGTCCTTGGGAACCACCTATACGTTGTTGGCGACGTACCACTCCATGGCCTTTTGACCGTAATGGCAAGATGTCAAATCCGGCCAAAACAGTACGGAACAACCGTGTTTCTTCAGGAAAGGCAGCAGACGGTTATTCAAACACTCTTTCACGTAAATTTCTTGGTTGACAGTCCCGGAAGCTATGAAAATGCTGCTTTTCAAGCCACAGGTACAGATGGCTTGCCAAACCAGATATTTCTTTGCGAACTTTGACAGTTTTATGTGCTTGAAAATGTCGGCTACCTTTCCCCTTCCTTTTGCCGTATAAAACTCCTGTCCCGGAAGCTGCTGTTTTAGTCGGCTTTGACGTAGGTTTCGTCGTCCATTACCACGCAGTCAAACTTCGTCAGCATCGTCGTGTACAGCCTCCGGGATCGCGCTTTGGCCGTCGTATTTTGTTTATCATCGCGATGTGGAGTCACTACCTTCTTGTAAGTCGATAGTCCGGCTCGTTTTTTGGCTCGATGCACGGTTGTAGACGATACACCCAGCTTATTTGCGGCATCTCGGAGAGAGAGGTTAGGGTTTCGCTTGAAACTACCGGCAACTCTCTTTGTCGTCTCAGCGGCTTCCGGTTTTCGATTTCCCCCCGATACAGACTTCCTAGCTGTCGACAAACGTTCCCCAAACACTTTAATTACATTTGTAACGGTTGATTTGGCAACTTCTAGCGATTTTGCCAGCTTTGCGTGCGAGTAGCTCGGATTTTCGCGATGCGCGAGCAAAATTTTGATACGCTGCTCTTCTTGCTTGGACGGCATTTTGACAAGTGAAAAGTGAATTCCAAAATCAAAAAAAAAAAAAACAACATTCTACACACACACCTTCAAAATGAGGGGTGTTCAGGTTTTTTAAATGCAAAATTGAAAGAAATACGTCAAGTTTATATTGACCAAATTTTGACCGTATCAACCTTTAAATGTTAAATGACAAGAAATTTTCTACCAAATAAATTTGTTTGCCATATTATAATTTGGCATGTTTTTTTTTTAATTCCAAATCAACAAGATCTCAGAAAAACACCCTTTACAAGACATAGTGATATAACAAAATATTAATTTGAACCCACTGTGCTTGGAATAGAGCTGACAAACCATTGAAACTATTTAACAAAGTATGCCAAAGAAAAGGGTTTGCTCAAATGGTTATGGTGGTAATAAACTTATAATCAAACATTAAACGGATGTCATGTTCTCGTGTTCACAACTCCCTCTTATCATTAATACAAAAATTGGATGCGAAACGAGAAATTCTAGAACGGCCTTTTGTTCGGCAGTTAACAGGCATCAAAATATTGCACAAATCACTTGCTAATGACAACTTTCATGTTTAGCTCCTAGAGAATATCCAACAATGCCTACTTTTCCAAAATCATTGTTCTGATCCTTACATGCAGTAAGAGTGTGTGTGTGTGAAGAATTGCATGCATAAAAAATATCATTTGTAATCCTTTTTTTTTTTTTTTTGGCGTAACATGAACTTTTGAAGGATGCAACCCTTTTGTTGTAGAAGGACAATTGTATTGTGTCTTCCCTTTGTATGGAACTGTGATATTGGTTGGAACTGTGTTACATTATTAGTTTGTTAAATGAATTATGAAATCACTATGGGATTGAAGGAGGAACCACATTTTTGTGCCCATTCACTGGACTGGGCGTTGATTTGAAAACATTTGTCTTTTATGACCATTCGTGGCATTTTTTTTTGTGCTCTTTCGAAACTTTTTCTCTCCATTAAATGAAATGTGGGGCGTTAACCGCCACATAAACAGGTTTTGTTTTATCACAAATGCTTTCGATTCTTTGGTGTAACAATTGTTTTTAATGTTTTAAAAATTACTCAACTGAAAATAATAGCCTCGAAAACTAAAAACATCATCATTTATAATGCACTTGGTGAACATTGAACAAAAAAAAAAAGAGTTATTCCGCACACAAGGGTACAAACGTTGAAGGATGTGTGGTTTAAGTGTGCCTGTAATAGATCCTGTTCTTTTATGAAAGGGCTGAACAAAAGGCTTAAATAATATATGTTGGATTTTCTGCTTCCAAAGTCATTGATAATTTGCATGCCTTGGGGAAGAAAGTAGTAAATCATTGTTAATTTTACAAGATTTGCTGATGGATTTAATGCACATATGTATATAAATTCGCACCTGATACAGTGAAGGAATTATTTTGGATTTGCATGCTACTAAATCCCTATGGCTATGAACAAATTTATAAAAATATCTTGTAAATAAAATTAGAATTCCTCAAACCGAATTAGAATTTATCCAAAACTTGGTTTGCGATAAAATGTATTTCTTAAAATTTTTCCTTTGTACAAATGTCGATAAACTCTCTCTTTATACTTAACTATAAAGGTATATTAACATGAAAGGACATTTTCTTGAATTAAAAGGTCAAATTGACTTTAATAATTCTCAAAAATTCTTCAAGACCAATGAAATCGTCTGGAAGTTTGTTGACCTTTTGTATGTCGTTAACATGTATTTAAAGGACTTTGATAGTTCATGAAGAAAAAAGCTAAAAAACGAATAGATTAGAATTTGTTTCCTAGTTCCCAGTTCTCCGCGCCTTTGACTCCGAATTAATACCAAACTCATTGGTGCAAAGACAAAATCTTCGGAAGAGGGCCCTCTTTTATTCGGCATCAGCAACGATAAGAATAATAAACTCCTAGCAAAACAAAAAAAGCTTCCAGAAAAGTAGTTAGGATCCCCAATACGGGAATAGTGCAAACTTTGATCATCTCCAATGAATTTTACATGGGCTTGTCATAGGATGAAAGTACTTGATATTTGGATCCTTTGCATTGCTTTAGAAGTTGTGCCTTGTTCATTTTGGGTGAAAAAAATAAAAAAAAAAAAAAATACCAAAAAAATAAAAATCAAAAAAAAAACTTTTTTCCAATTTCACTTTTTATTTTTATCATGTATTTTTTATTACACTTTTATTTTCTTATAATCTAATTTTTACAAATTGAAAAACTTCTTCGTTTCCACCGGGGGTTGAACATGGGTCTGTTGGCACCAAAACGGAACGCCTTAGCACACTCAGCCACAAACGCCATATGTTGGTGCATATGTTTGTAACACCCAGAAGGAGACGAGATAGACACATGGTGTCTTTGGCAATAATGCTCAGGGTGGTTCCCTGAGTCGATATAGCCATGTCCGTCTGTCGGTGAACACATTTTTGTAATCAACGTCTAGGTCGCAGTTTTAGTCCATTCGACTTCAAATTTGGCACTAGTATATGTTTTGTCAGAATAGAACCTTATTGATTTTGGAAAAAATCGGTTCAGATTTAGATATAGCTCCCATATATATATTTCGCCCGATATGGACTTATATGGGCCCAGAAGCCAGAGTTTTACCCTAATTTGCTTAAAATTGTGCACAAGAAGAAATTAGTACTATAGTCAAGTGTGCTAAATTTTATTGAAATCGGTTCAGATTCAGATATAGCTCCCATATATATCTTTCGCCCGATATGGACTAATACGGTCCCAGAAGCCAGAGATTTACCCCAATTTGGTTGAAATTTTGCACAGGGAGTAGAATTAGCATTGTAGCTATGCGTGCCAAATTTGGTTGAAATCGGTTCAGATTTAGATATAGCTCCCATATATAGCTTTCGCCCGATTTACACTCATATGACCACAGAGGCCAATTTTTAACTCCGATTTTGTTGAAATTTTGCACAGGGAGTAGAATTAGCATTGTTGCTATGCGTGCCAAATTTGGTTGGAATCGGTTCTGATTTAGATATAGCTCCCATATATATGTTTTTCTGATTTCGACAAAAATGGTCAAAATACCAATATTTTCCTTGTAAAATCGCTACTTCTTAGTCGAAAAGTTGTAAAAATGACTCCAATTTTCCTAAACTTCTAATACATATATATTGAGTGATAAATCATAAATTTTTGCGAAGTTTCTTTAAAATTGCTTCAGATTTAAATGTTTCCCATATTTTTTTTACTAACATTGTGTTCCATCCTAGTGCATTAGCAGACTTAAATTTTGAGTCTACACGCAGAGAAGAAACATGATTGTCACAATCATATTCGAAGAGCAAAATAATATGATAGCAGCTATTTTTGCGGCGACCATGTAACATTTTAGCCTGCAACCATGTTGGCGCAATGAACATGGTTCTAAGAAAAATACAATTGTCTTCGTCTAAAATGTTATTATATTGATAAAAAGAATTTTGTTTCCATTAAAAGACAATGGTCACGATCTAAAATGTTATGTTATTCGTCAAAAATATTTTTCTTTTAGTTAAAAGAACATGGTCACAACCTAAAATGTTTTGATTTTTATGAAAACACTTTTTTCGTCGTCGAAAAAAGGACGCCACTCGAGAAAAGAAAACACAAAATCAACTTTACTTATTTGTTTTTATTTATTTATAAACTAATTCATTGTATATTTGTATTTATAATGTCGTGCAAGCAAACATCACATATTTTTACACACTCTAGTTTGGTTCAATTTCAACAATAAGTAATCATTCCATATTTACTTCGTGCCCACCAAATGTACAAACGCAGACATCATGTAACTGCAAATAAAAATAAATGATACCATATAGCAAAATGCAGAACAAAAAACAGGTACATTTTTTCAATTACACTTTCCTTTTTGTGTTCACATAAAACCACGTGCCACTTCTGAATAAATAAATTAACAGAAAACACAGTAAATCCGTATTCTCCGTCCATTCCAAGAAACAACACACGACTGACGCGCAAAATGAAAATCGTGTGTACCTTCTCAATTTTTTTATAAAATTCTTTTCGCTGCAAACAAGTTAAAAAATTAAATGGTCACGACAAAAATGTAAATGGTCTTTATGGCCATGTAATGGTTCTAGACATGTCTATACTTAACCTATAAACATACTTTTTTCCCTGTAAAAAAAGTAAAAAAAAAATTGAATAGTCAGGTACATGAGTTTCCCGACCATTTAATGGTCTCAAATTCTATCATTTAAATGATAGAACATGTTTGCGGTATTTGAGAACCATTCAAATGCTTATTGCCACCATACATTTTGCTCCGCTCGAAAACTATTTTTACAAAGACAAAATACATGGTTTTCGCGGCAATTACATGCTCTAGATAAGCATTAAATGGATGCGGCAACCATGTCCAAACATGGTTTTTCTGTGCGTGTATAAATTTTGTAGAAGTCTATCAAATTCTGTCCAGATCGAGTGATACGTAAATGTATGTATTTGGGACAAACCTTTATATATAGCCCCCAACACATTTGACGGATGTGATATGGTATCGAAAATTTAGATCTACAGAGTGGTGCAGGGTATAATATAGTCGGCCCCGCCCGACTTTAGACTTTCCTTACTTGTTTTTGATTAAATTAGCTACCGTAAAATTTTATTTATGTTAACGAAGCCAAACTATTTCTCAGGGAAAGAACTCCCCATGACTGAGCACGGCCGGGGACTATAGGTAGCACTCCCGGGAGAAATAGACCTGGTGGAGTAATTTCGTTACAGTATGGCCCCCATATAAACCGACCCCCAAATTTGACTTGCCGATCCTCTAAGAGATGTAAATTTCATCCGATCCAGCTGAAATTTGGTACATGGTGTTGGTATATGGTCTCTAACAACCATGCAAAAATTGGTGCACATCGGTCCATAATTATATATAGCCCCCATATAAACCGATCCCCAGATTTGGCTTGCGGAGCCTCTAAGAGAAGCAAGTTTCATCCGATCCGGCTGAAATTTGGTACATGATGTTGGTATATGGTCTCTAAAAACCATGCAAAAATTGGTACACATCGGTCCATAATTATATATAGCCCCAATGTAAACCGATCCCCAGATTTGACCTCCGGAGCCTCGTCGAAGAGCAAAATTCAACAGATTCGGTTGAAATTTGGTATGTGGTGTTAATATATGGCCTCAAACACCCATGCAGAAATTAGTCGAAATCGGTCCATAATTATATATAGCCCCCATATAAACCGATCCCCAGATTTGACCTCCGGAGCCCCTTGGAAGAGCAAAATTCATCCGATTCGGTTGAAATTTGGTACGTGATGTTAGTACATGATATTTAACAACCATGCCAAAAGTGGTCCATATCAGTCCATAATCATACACGGATGAAAAAGACTGTTTTTCATATGTTTGGCTATAAACATTATATGTTTGGAACACAAATTTTAAAACACAATATTTTTGAGTGCAAGCATATAATGTTCATAAACTAGCATAACATGTTTGGGGCATATATGTTAATATGTTAGAACATATTATGTTTGGGACATAAAATGTTTGTAAATATAATATGCTTGGATGCAAACATATATTAATTTAGAAATAGCCTATAAACATATATGTGTTTAGTAGCTTGGAGCGCTATTTAACAGGGAGCGATATTGAATTAAGTTGGTGGTTGTTGCTTGTTATTACAAAATTAACATTTTATTTTTCCTTGGGCAATTGATCAGCTACTTCTTTGATCCTTACAAACTGTGTGGTCCGCTGTTCGAATCCCCGTCCGGCAAAAGGTAAAATTAAAATAAAAAAAATCACACAATTGAATAATTTCTTCTACAATGTTTGTATTACAGAAAAAGATGCTAAGAACTAAAAAATCTCGTGAAAGTGAGAAAGATGTGGGGGAATATACAATTGGGCAGAAACAAAATTTTGAGCATTCAGGTCGAAAACCTATGTTGTTAGCACCTATATTACCTATTTATTTTCATAATTCATTATGATTGTAAATATATAAATAAATAAATAAAATTTTGAGCACAATATTGTTTGGGAGAAGTTTTTTTTAAGCATATAATATTTTTGGGTGCAAAATGCTTCCAAACATATTATATGTTCACATAATAACATATTGTTTTTTGGAAGACAACATTATTGAATTTGGATGCAAAAATACAAAATGTTTGGAACTTAGACTACCCAAACATATATTGTTTAGACCAATATGCTTTCAAACATATTATATATTGGAAGAGATCAAACATATAAATGTTTGGGCAATACCCAAAAATGTATATGCTTGAAGCAAAATATGTTTGGGAGTATATGTTACAGAAGCGATTTTTTGTGAGCGTGTATATAGCACCCATATAAACCGATCCCGAGATTTGGTTTTGGAGCCACTTGGAGGAGCAAATTTTATCCGAGTTGAAATTTGGTACACTATGGTAGTATATGGCCGTTAACAACCATGCCTTACTAGGTCCATATCGGTCTATAGTTATATATAGCCCTCAAATAAATAGATCCCCAATCACACAAAAATTGGTCTATATCAAGTTCATAATTGTATATAGCCCACATATAAGCGACCCCCATATTTCAATTCTGGCTCTCTATGTTCCGTGCAAAAGTCCATATCGATTCGTAATTATTTGTAGACTTACCTACACATACCTTTTTTTGTCTAATATATACCACGTATGGACTAACTTACAATTTAGAAAACGATGTTAAGAAGTTTTAAGATACCACAACCCAATTACAGTAATCCCTCGATTTACGTCGTCTCGGTTTACGTTGTTTCGATTTACGTCGTCAAATTTGTTGTTCCATTAAACTTCGATTTACGTCGCAATTTGATTTACGTCGTCGATTTGTTTGCCAACTTTATCAGAAACGCCTTCCATACGTAAAATATGTATCAACGATGATGACATCGAAACATTTTTTTCTGAAATTCTTACCGAAATTACTGAATTACCTTTATTTTTTTAAGTTTTTTATTATGTACACGCACATACATACATAAGTGGACTTAGGAGTAAGTAAGAGCAAGTGTTAATTCGGTTTACGTCGTTTCGACTAACGTCGTCAAATTCTGGAACCAATCACGACGTAAATCGAGGGATTACTGTAATTCGATTGTGGATGACAGTCTTTCGTAGAAGTTTCTACGCAATCCATGGTGGAGGGTACATAAGATTCGGCCTGGCCGAACTTACGGCCGTATATGCTTTTTTTTTATGTTATGCCCACGATTTATACATTTCCTCCATAATATCGCCCTTTCTAAAATTGACCTCGTTTTTTTGCCATAGTTTTATCCAATATCTAAAACATTTCCAGTCCACTTTAGTAATTTACTTCTAATAGGAAATTCCCATAAATAAGGACATTTAAATATTACACACACACACACTAACACATATCTGACCAAGTCAATGCATCACTTGGTCACATATATATCTGTATATATATCAAGCTGTCCTCAATAAAAACAAAAAAGGATTCATAAAACCAACAACAAAATTGTCCCCATATAACAGACGGCAATCTGTGCTAAAACCATTTGACAATTCATTAAGTTACGGAAGTTAAACTCAAAACTGTAATTTCCCCTAGAACCAATTATAGAAAAATTTTAAATACTTTCCCACATCACATATATGGGGGAGCCCCCTCGAACATTTCATTACAATTTAAATGGAATCGCCACCAAAATTGGCAGACCAAGAGGTTGTGATATGGTCGATTCGGTTGGTTTCAAAAGGCCAAGCCAAAGAGGAAAAAAACGATATAAACGAAATAAAATAAAGACGATTGCAAAAATTGAGCAAATAGAATCGTCAACCAAAATATCAGAGGTAACATAAAATCCTGTATAAAGCAATAAACTCTCACACCTAAGTAAAGAGAGCACCTTCCCTGAATGGGTCTTATGTACCAGTTGGTACTATATTCGCTGGTGGACAGTGTTTTGGGAACTAATTTAGTTGGCTAAAAACTTTATTGGGGTAAATTTTAATTTTTTTTATATAACACGAATTTTTAAAAAAATCTGGAATGATCGAGTTTTAAAACTTTACTGGACGAATGGACTTTTCCAACTATACGATTTATAGGATTATTGAAAAAGCGACATGTATGTAAATTCTCAGCACAGAAAATGTTGCATCACTATGGATCAGAAATCAAAAATTCGATTTTCTAATTTTACATTTTTTTTTGATATGTCGCAATTGAAATTTTAGACTTTTTCAAAAAATTTTAAAATTTTTTAAAAATTGATCAGCTTTTCGAAAGTAATTTTTTCCGATTTTTGAAAATGTCGAAATACTCGAATAGTCGGCATTTCCAATTTTTTCGAGTTATTTAACATTTTCAAACTTTTAAAAAATACAGTAGTCAAAAACTCCGTAAGTCAACATTTCCAAATTTTGTAAAATATGAAAGTCGAAAATCGTCTTTTTTTATACCCTTCACCACTACTGTGGTACAGGGTATAATAAGTTTGTGCATTTGTATGTAACGCCAAGAAGGAGTAATCATAGACCAACCTTTTAGTATACGGATCGGCTTAGAATTAAATTCTGAGTCGATTTAGCGATGTCCGTCTGTCTGTCCGTCCGTCTGTCTGTCTGTCTGTTGATGTATTTTTGTGTGCAAAGTACAGCTCGCAGTTTTAGTCCGATTGTCCTAAAAGTTGGTATAGGGTCCTGTTTCGGCTCAAAGACGATCCCTACTGATTTTGCAAAAAATCGGTTCAGATTTAGATATAGCTGCCATATATATTTTTCACCGATCTGGTCATAATTGGCGTATGTATCAACCGATCTTCCTCAAATTCCGTACATCCGAATATTTGATGGGTCTCGAAAAACTTGCAAAATATCAGCCAAATCGGTTCAGATTTAGATATAGCTCCCATATATAGCTTTCGCCCGATTTACACTCATATGACCACAGAGGTTAATTTTTTGCTCCGATTTAGTTGAAATTTTGCACAGGGAGTACAATTAGCATTGTATCTATGCGTGTCAAATTTGGTTGAAATCGGTTCAGATTTAGATATAGCTCCCATATATATGTTTTTCTGATTTCGACAAAAATGGTCAAAGTACCAACATTTTCCTTGTAAAATCGCCACTGCTTAGTATAAAAGTTGTAAAAATGACTCTAATTTTCCTATACTTCTACTACATATATATCGAGCGATAAATCATAAATAAGCTTTTGCGAAGTTTCCTTAAAATTGCTTTACTACTATTGTGTTCCACCCTAGTGCATTAGCCGACTTAAATTTTGAGTCTATAGATTTTGTAGAAGTCTATCAAATTCTGTCCAGATCGAGTGATATTTAAATGTATGTATTTGGGACAAACCTTTATATATAGCCCCCAACACATTTGACGGATTTGATATGGTATCGAAAAGTTAGATGTACAAAGTGGTGCAGGGTATAATATAGTCGGCCCCGCCCGACTTTAGACTTTCCTTACTTGTTTTTTACTAACATTGTGTTCCACCCTAGTGCATTAGCCGACTTAAATTTTGAGTCTATAGATTTTGTAGAAGTCTATCAAATCCTTCCAGATCGAGTGATATTTGAATGTATGTATTTGGGACAAACCTTTATATATAGCCCCCAAAACATTTGACGGATATGATATGGTATCGAAAAGTTAGATTTACAAAGTGGTGCAGGGTATAATATAGTCGGCCCCGTCCGACTTTAGACTTTTCTTACTTGTTAATTTTTATAAATTTGGAAATGTAAATATTTTGAGTTTTTGACTTTTTCAAAAATTTTAAAAGTTAATCTATTGTTAGAAAGTATTTTTTCAAATTTTTTAAAAGGTCGAAAAATTTGAATAGTCGTCATTTTATAAAAAAAATTTTAAAAATACAGCAGTCAAAAACTCGACATTTCAAAATTTTGTAAAATATGAAAGTCGAAAATCGACTTTTTGATTCTGAATTTCAAGATTGATTGAATTTTTCAAATTTGTAGAAAATGAAAAACCCGAATTTTTAACTAGGATACATAATCATGCGGTTAAATTTAATTAAATTTTTTCGAGTTTTTCGACATTTTCTAAAATTGATAAAAATTAAATTCGTTTTTTTTTTAAACCGCATGATTGTATGCTCCCTTCAAAAATTCGAGATTTTACTTTTTCAAAAATAAAACATTTTGAAAGTGTCTACTTTGAAGGTTTTCGAAATTGAATTGAAATTTTCGTGTTTCCATATTTTCAAAAATAGAAATATACTTTTCGATTTTTTTAAAAGTTGGAATTGTGCTTAACAGGATGATTATTTATATACTTTAATATTCAATTTTCTCACTTTTTCAAACTTTCAAAAATTTTTAGACAACAAGTTTTCGAGCTTTTCGACAGTTTTAAAAATTGGAAAAAATGCTTTTCGACTTCTTTTAAAATCTGTGTTGTGGTTAAACAGGATGATTATATATCGGATGGATGATTAGAAACGTCAAGTCTGTGATTTTTTCTAAATTTCAAAATCTTAAAAGTCGACTTTCATTTGTTTTACAATTTTGAAAAATCAATTTTCGGGTTTTTAACTTTCTCAAAAATATTTGGGAAAAATCGACTTGTTAGATTTTTTGGGTTTTCGCCTACATATACACAGAAAAAATTTCACTAACATTTTTCCAATTAAAATCTTAATTGAGTTTTAAAAAAATATTCAATCAAAAATGTAACTGATTCAACAAATTTTTTAATTGAAACAAAAACAAGTATATAAAGCAGTAAATTCGGCCCTGCCGAATTTTAAATACCCACCACCATGAATCAAATATGATAGTTTACTTTGAAAACTCTTCGTCGTAGTGGGTTACTTGATAATATATAGAATTGTAGGGGGTTTGATGACAAATCTTCTCCCAAGCAAGTCAGTTCCCGAAGACAAACTTTAAAGATTCTACCTATGAAGACCAGATCAGATTCTGGTTTTATGAGAACCAATTTATTTGAGTTTAAGAGAAATTATAAACATATCGTGTATATGATGAAATTACGCCTTGATTTAAAATCTTAAATATGTAGATTTTTTCCGCCATTACTTAAATACGATGAGTAAAATCTGGAAATTTTACTTTCAGTTTGAAGCAATTTTCATGATCAGTGCGCCTGCTATACCCGAAATAAGTGTTTTCTTTTTTGAGAAACGTAATTTTAGACAAGCAAAGTTTTCTTTTGACACAAATTTTAGAGACAATCGTTGAATAAACGAAAATACTTTATAAAAAAAAAGAAATTTCGTTTGTCTAAAATTTCGTTATAGATTACTAATTTCCAGCAAATCGGATAAAAACTACGGATTCTAGAAGCCCAATAAATAAAGCCGGGAGATCGGTGTATATGGCGGCTACACCAAAACATGGACCGATAGGCACCATTTGCTACTCACATATTTGTGATCTTAAAATACCTCCAGATTTTCAATTTCAAACAAATCGGCTAGAAAATATAGTCTCTAGACGCCCAAGAAGTAAAAATCGGGAGATCGGTCTATATGGGGGCTATACCGAAACATGGACCGATACGGACCATTTTCGACACACCTCCTTATGGTCCTAAAATACCTCTAGATTTTCAATTTCAGACAAATCGGATAGAAAATACTGTTTTTAGACGCCTAAGAAGCAAAATCGGGAGATCGGTCTATATGGGGGCTATACCGAAACATGGACCGATACAGACCATTTTCGACACACCTCTTTTTGGTCCCAAAATACCTCTGGATTTCCAATTTCAGGCAAATCTGATAAAAACTACGGTTTTGATAGGCCCAAGACCCCAAATCGGGAGGTCGGTTTATATGGGGACTATATCAAAATTTGGACCGATATAGCCCATCTTCGAACTTGACCTGCCTGCAAACAAAAAACTAATCTGTGCCAAATTTCGGGACGATAGCGCGATTATTGAAGGCTGTAGCGTGATTACAACAGACAGACAGACAGACAGACGGACAGACGAACATGCTTATATCGTCTTAAAATTTCTCCCTGATCAAGAATATATATACTTTATATAGTCGGAAATCGATATTTCAATGTGTTACAAACGGAATGACAAACTTATTATACCCCCGTCACCATTTTATGGTGGTGGGTATAATTAATAGTATGAAATAATTTTTTAAAGGGATCAATTAATTTTTTAATTGATATTATCATTTCGGTGATTGAAGTCATTTGACTTAAATATTAATTGGATCAACTAATTTCGTGATTGAAGACAAAAAATATTTTTTGTGTGTATCGTTCAAGTCCCCATACAAAATTTCATCGCGTAACGAATGTTGGCATTGTGAATCGTTCGTTGAAAGCCGTCCATTTTGGTTTATATTAAAAACCAATTTGTGTCGATTTCTGAAAAATCTAAGATCGTTTCGTCCATTTGGCCAACATATAAAGTAGTTTAGTCGATTCGACGAATTTGAAAATTACGAATAAATGTCTATTAGCTGAGTTCACATATCACATGCACTTTAAACTCTTACTCAATTATTCCACTTTTTTTTGGTAAAATATCGTATAGCCGATTTCTCTGGGTTTTCAAAATATGCCAAAGATGAACGGTCGATTTTTGAGATCGATTTTGTTGATAAAAGATGATATAAAAATGTCTGTCAGGGTCAAGTTACACCTAGAAAAGAAATAAGATCCCCTCAAAAATTTTTCATGACCACAATGTTATTTTTGGACGGGGAATAAGTAAAATGTTTGTGGAAACCATGTTTCTCGGAAATAATGTATTTGATTTCGGAAAACATGTTTGACGAGAAAACAATATATTTTTGCTACATATATAAGGTATTTTTTTACCACATCTAACATCACGATTTTCTCTCGTTTCCATATCGGTAAGCATGATTATGTTTGGCCAGAAAAATATATTTTTGCTACAAATATAAACAATTTTTGCTACCACTGACATCATGATCGCATTTCGTAAATCTTTCTTTCGTAAAAATAAATTTTCCTTTTTTCGAAATGTTATCATCACACTGTAAAAGGTAACCCACCATATATTACCTCATACCATTCGTTAGCCACATTTATACACTCATATGAGAACATTAAAAGGAATCCGGTCCAGGACATAGGACATTACCCAAAAGACTCGGTCTTTATAAATTGAAATCAGAACAGGAGTAATGTTGAAATAAAGATAATCAAACAAACAGAAAAAAAACGCGACCAAGTACAGACAGTAAAACTAAGGAATAATTGAGAATTCATTTCATCATGTCATGTTGGGGGTCTCATCTCGCCCTCGCCTCCCCCTCGGATGATGAGATAAGGGACACAACACAAAGATTATACACCGGGCAATTGATGATGGAAATGGTCATGGCCATGTCCTCAGGCTTTGATATTTTCCAACTACTGCGTCCACTACTCCATGAATGATTTTACTGGCAATTACTAACCAATCTACATATGTATGTTACAGTAATACCTACCTCATACCATGGTAAGGTATGGGGCGGGGGTCAAAAATTCCTTCATTACCACCACCATCGACCTTCCATCATCTATGATTCTCATTCAGAGATCCTGGTAATATTTTTACCGTTTTGTCTTTTGTCTTAAGCGAAGGACCATACACTGGAAAAACTATTGATGTAATATAAAATAATATGCAATCCATATTTAAGGACACTCAATATACACCAAATTAAGGAAATATTTCTTTAAAATAAATACATTTTTTATGATACGAAATTTCATAATATTGTGTGTAAAACATTTTTGCATTAAATTCGGACATGGATCGTTGAAATGTCTATCCTTTCATTAAGGTCGTGTGTCTTTAAAATAAAGAAAAATCATACCAGAAACCATCCCTACAGAATTAGTAAATATAACAATTCGTGGGGTATCATTGAAATCTATAAAAATAAAATTTTGAAAACAATTTGATACAGAAAGAAAATTTTGACAATATTTTCTAAAGAAATAAAATTTTGACAAAATTTTTTAAAGAAATTAAATTTTGACAAAATCTTGTATAGAAATAAAATTTTTACAAAATTTTCTATGGAAATAAAACTTTAACCAAATTTTCTATAGAAATAAAATTTTGAAAAAACAATTTCTACAAAAATAAAATTTTTACAAGATTTTCTATAGAAATAAAATTTTGAAAAATTTTTCTATAGAAATAAATTGTTGACAAAATTTTCTATGGAAATAAAACTTTGGCAAAATTTTCTATAGAAATAAAATTTTGACAAAAAATTCTATAGAAATAAAATGTTGACAAACTTATCTATAGAAATACAATTTTGACAAAATTTTCTATAAAAATAAAATTTTGTAAAAATTTTCTATAGAAATAAAATTTTGACAAAATATAAAAAACTTTAACAAAATGTTCTAAAGAAATAAAAGTTTAGCAAAATTTTCTATAGAAATAAAATTTTCACAAAATGTTCTAACGAAATAAAATATTGACAAAATATAATAAAATGTTGACAAAATATAACTTTCTATAGAAATAAAAGTTAGGCAAAATTTACAATAGAAATAAAATGTTGACAAAATTTCCTATAGGAATAAATGTTGACAAGATTTTCTATAGAAATCAAATTTTGACAAAATTTCCTATAGGAATAAAAGTTTGACTAAATTTTCTATAGAAACAAAAATTTGACAAAATTTTCTATAGAACTAAAATTTTGACAATATTTGACAATATAGAAATAAAATTTTGACAAAATTTTCTATGGAAATAAATTTTTGACTAAATTTTCTAAAGAAATAAAATTTTGACAAGATTTTCTATAGAAATAAAATTTTAACAAAATTTTCTATAGAAATAAATTTTTGAAAAAATTTTCTATGAAAATAAAACATTGACCAAATTTTCTATAGAAATAAAATTTTGAAAAAAAAAAATTCTATAGAAATAAAATGTTTATATGTTTATGTTTATATATTTTTGACAAAATATAAAAAACTTTAACAAAATGTTCTAAAGAAATAAAAGTTTAGCAAAATTTTCTATAGAAATAAAATTTTCACAAAATGTTCTATCGAAATAAAATGTTGACAAAATATAATAAAATGTTGACAAAATATGATTTTCTATAGAAATAAAAGTTAGGCAAAATTTACAATAGAAATAAAATGTTGACAAAATTTCCTATAGGAATAAATTTTCTATAGCAATGAAATTTTGACAAAATTTTCTATAAACTCAAATTTTCTATAGGAATAAAATTAGGACAAAATTTTCTATAGAAATAAAATTTTGACAAAATTTTCTATGGAAATAAAATTTTGACAAAATTTTCTAAAGAAATCAAATGTTGACAAGATTTTCTATAGAAATCAAATTTTGACAAAATTTCCTATAGGAATAAAAGTTTGACTAAATTTTCTATAGAAACAAAAAATTGACAAAATTTTCTATAGAACTAAAATTTTGACAACATTTTCTATAGGAAATTTGGACAAAATTTTCTATAGAAATAAAATTTTGACAAAATTTTCTATGGAAATAAATTTTTGACTAAATTTTCTAAAGAAATAAAATTTTGACAAGATTTTCTATAGAAATAAAATTTTAACAAAATTTTCTATAGAAATAAATTTTTGAAAAAATTTTCTATGAAAATAAAACATTGACCAAATTTTCTATAGAAATAAAATTTTGAAAAAAAATTTCTATAGAAATAAAATGTTGACAAAATTTTCTATAGAAATACAATTTTGACAAAATTTTCTATAAAAATAAAATTTTGAAAAAAATTTTCTATAGAAATAAAATTTTGACAAAATATAAAAAACTTTGACAAAATGTTCTAAAGAAATAAAAGTTTGGCAAAATTTTCTAAAGAAATCAAATGTTGACAAAATATAATAAAACTTTGACAAAATTTTCTATAGAAATAAAAGTTTGGCAAAATTTTCAATAGAAACAAAATTTTGACAAAATTTCCTATAGGAATAAAAGTTTGACTAAATTTTCTATAGAAATAAAATTTTGACAAAATTTTCTATAGAAATAAAATGTTGACAAAATTTTCAATAGAAAAAAATTTTAAAAAATTTTCTATAGAAATAAAATTTTGACCAATTTTCCAATAGAAATAAAATTTTGACAAAATTTTCTATAGAAATAAAATTTTGACAAATTTTCCCATGGAACTAAAATTTTGACAAAATTTTCTATAGAAATAAAATTGCGACAAAATTTTCTATGGAAATAAAATTTTGACAAAATTTTCTATAGAAATAAAATTTTGACAAAATTTTCTAAAGAAATAAAATTTTGACAAGATTTTCTATAGAATTGAAATTTTGACAACATTTTCTATAGAAATAAAATTTTGACAAAATTTTGTATAAAATAAAATTTTGACAAAATTTTCTATAGAAACAAAATTTGGACAAAATTTTCTGTAGAAATAAAATTTTGACAAAATTTTCTATTTTCCAAATTTTTGTGGATTATTTTTGGCTCGAGTGCCCGCCGTGATTAGTATACCATTCATTATTAAAAAAAGAAATCACTCCATCACTGTAGGTAATGGACCTAATTTGTAAAAACAACGCATCTGGAACTCGGAATCAATACAAAATTCTTTAAAGAAAGTAAAACTGCATTTTTTGAGTGTACTGAATGAGAGAGGAAGAGAGGTAAAATAATTTCTTGTTTTTTAGGGGGTGCAGGGGTTCGAAATGGCGTCTGATAAATTATATGGAGGACTTTATAGATATTTTCCAACGAAAACGTTTGCCTATGCAGCCCCATGTGGGTGCACACATCAAAAAAAAAAAAAAAACAAGCAAATACAATTGGGCTATAACAGGATAGCTTTTGAAAGTTTCCATGACTCTTGGTAGTGGTAGAGTGGTGTTGGCAGTAGTGGTAATGCCTGCATATAAATAACGCCTGTGGCCATAAAAAAGCCCAACATGTTTGGTAACTATAGTGGACAACCAACCATCATGTGTAACCATTTCACATTGGCAGCCAGGACATCACCATTATGTCCTAGCATAGCGACAGAGAGAGGGATAGAGATAGAGAGAGACAGTGAGGGCTAAAAGCAATAAAACACATACTTTAGTTAAGTTTCTCTTCTACATTTTTCGTTTCTTCCTCCATTGCCACTTGCTGTTGCTTTTTTAAGTTGGGCTCGTTTTTGTTTCCATGGAAAACCCTAAAGGAATGAGAAAATATAAAGTGTCTATAATTTTGATGGCATGGCCTAGCATTAAGTGATCCTAGCCAACACCAACACCAGTGGGAGGTCATGGCTATGTAATGAATTTATCTTCCAATTTTTTTTTTTGTTCTGTTGCCGTTTGGGGTCTATGAGTGAGGGCAAGAGGGATTTTGTGAGTTCTCAGGATAGTTTAAATTACAAAGTTATTTATTGACCGTAAGGTTGAGAAAAATGTTGTTACATAAATGTGAGAAATGACAATAAATTAAGTCTGATTTGGTATTGAGAGTTGAGGGGCAACTGCTATCGATATATGGGGATCACAACATGAATCTAAACTCGGTAGAACACTATCGAACAGCCATAGAATAGAAAACATTTTGCCGGACCGTATCTTAAATACCCACTATATTAGTTTGCTTTTTCCTAGCGAGTTATGCAGAATTTAAGGTATATTTGATGTCACATATTACTTTAAGAAAACCGCTTCAAATGGTTCTTATAAATCCAGGATCTGATGGTCGACTACATCATCGAAAATCAAAATCAGTAAATTTTATTTTAGTTTCGGACAATTTGGATAATCAGTGCACTTTCCGTTCCCTCAATCAGATAAATAGAGAGATCGATGTGTATGATATCCCAGTAAAAAAAAGCGTCGCAAAAAAGTAGTGAAAATGTTCTTTTTTGATCCGGAAGTGGTGCAAAATTGGCTCAGAAGCCAATTTTAAACGAAATGAAATTACCCTTTTATGTAAAGTAAAGGGTGATTCTTTTGAGGTTAGGATTTTCATGCATTAGTATTTGACAGATCACGTGGGATTTCAGACATGGTGTCAAAGAGAAAGATGCTCAGTATGCTTTGACATTTCATCATGAATAGACTTACTAACGAGCCACAACGTCGAATTTTCAGTGAATGGGCCCTAGAAAAGTTGGCAGAAAATCCGCTTTTTTATCGACAAATTTTGTTCAGCGATGAGGCTCATTTCTGGTTGAATGGCTACGTAAATAAGCAAAATTGCCGCATTTGGAGTGAAGAGCAACCAGAAGCCGTTCAAGAACTGCCCATGCATCCCGAAAAATGCACTGTTTGGTGTGGTTTGTACGCTGGTGGAATCATTGGACCGTATTTTTTCAAAGATGCTGTTGGACGCAACGTTACGGTGAATGGCGATCGCTATCGTTCGATGCTAACAAACTTTTTGTTGCCAAAAATGGAAGAACTGAACTTGGTTGACATGTGGTTTCAACAAGATGGCGCTACATGCCACACAGCTCGCGATTCTATGGCCATTTTGAGGGAAAACTTCGGAGAACAATTCATCTCAAGAAATGGACCGGTAAATTGGCCACCAAGATCATGCGATTTGACGCCTTTAGACTATTTTTTGTGGGGCTACGTCAAGTCTAAAGTCTACAGAAATAAGCCAGCAACTATTCCAGCTTTGGAAGACAACATTTCCGAAGAAATTCGGGCTATTCCGGCCGAAATGCTCGAAAAAGTTGCCCAAAATTGGACTTTCCGAATGGACCACCTAAGACGCAGCCGCGGTCAACATTTAAATGAAATTATCTTCAAAAAGTAAATGTCATGGACCAATCTAACGTTTCAAATAAAGAACCGATGAGATTTTGCAAATTTTATGCGTTTTTTTTTTTTTTAAAGTTATCAAGCTCTTAACAAATCACCCTTTATTTGCTTTAAAAGCAAATAAACCTAAATTGAGGACTAACGATTGTTTCTAAGCTGCCAAAGTATTTTTTTACGGTCAAATAATAACTTTATTTGTCTAAAATTTCGTTTTTCAGAAACGAAAATTTCTCATTCAGTGTAGAATTTTTTTCCTGATTGGCAAAGTCTGATATATTTCAATGTGTTACAAAGGTTACAAAGTTGTAGGAAATCGAATTTTCCTCAACATTTTTAATTTAAATAAATTGACTGATATTTTAAATCTTTAGATTTAAGATAAAAGGCTTCAATTGTAGGCTAAGACTTACAAGGATTTAGCATTTTGATTTAATTTTTTGTTTTTTAATTAAGAAATTTTTTTGTTTTGAAGTATCTGTTATAATTTTGATTTTATTCTGGCATTTGTTTGTACGTGATATATATCGCAAAGAGGTATTGGAAATTATATAAATAAGATCTGTATGCTATACAAAAAAATAAAAACAAGTATATACGGCCGTAAGTTCGGCCAGGCCGAATCTTATTTACCCTTCACCATGGATTGCGTAGAAACTTCTACGAAAGACTCTCATCCACAATCGAATTACTTGGGTTGCGGTAACACTTGCCGATGGCAAGGTATCTTAAAACCAGCGTTGCCAGAATTGTTTCACCAAAAACCGCTAGATTTGTCCAAAAAACTAGCCAAAAAAAGCTAAAAAATGTTAAAAAATAGCTAGAAAAAAAAGCTAAATTTTTTTTGTATCAAAAGTCACATTTTTGATTGAAATTTAACAAACTTAATGGCTTTATTTCACTTAAAATGCATATTATTTTAATTGTATTCATTTTATTTTCATTTCTGTGAGACTGTAAGAAAATCTATGTTATATTAGCTATGTTTGCGTACTCGATACATTTTGATTACTATCACAAATTTTTACTGGAAGTCCTTCGTTTATATTTCCTAGTAAAACCTTTTTTCCCAGTAAACTTGCGATTATCAGCTAGTTAATCATCAACAAGTCCAATATGCGATATATTGCACAATGTCACATAGAACTGCATTAGAAAATATCAATATATTTCGTTTTAACTGAATTAATGATAAAGTCGTGAACGTGTACACTTCTCCTAATATTACCCAAGAGAATAAAACCCATTCTAACTGTCTTGCAAGTTTATACTGAATAACTTTTATTCGAAAATTTCCCATACAAACCTATTGTTGTCCAATTTTCGTAAATGTAAATCCTTTCCATTAATAAATAGCAGATTTGTTTTGATCTTATCACTACGATTTTTTTATTGCATTTTTTTATGTTAAAAAAATAATACCACATTCAAAACTTTATTATTAATTTATTTGTTATTATTATATAATTTCTATGTTCGGTTCCAAAGATTTTGTACACTAATGATTTTGGTATTGATTCCGAGTCAAATTTGAATTTATTCGTTTTTTTTCAGCTTTTTCTTCATGAGCTATCATGCTCGACTTTAAGTAGACTCGACTTTAAGTAGAAATTATTCTATGTTACGTTTTTAAAATAAAATGTTAAAAAAAAAACTCTTCTATTTTTGAACGCTATTTTGGTTTGTGGTCAAGATACAAAAACTCCACATATTTAAAGCCTATTTCATGTTTCATGAAAAGATACCCATTTGTAAGTTGAATCACTTAACTATAAGGACAAAACGACTTTATCGGCTTTTGGACAAGGAAAACAGTTTATATAAGAGAAATTCACCAATGCTTTATAACCAAAATTCGCGTTCATATTTTAAGAACATGAAATCTTCGGCCTCACGAAAATATTTGTTCAGTGTACAAAGTAATTCACATTTCACAATTCAGATAAAAACGAAGTTTTATCCATATTTCAATAGGAACATGTCGAAAATAAAAAAAGCCACTAATAGCTAAAAGGGTCATGAAAAAAAGCCAGAAAAAAAGCTAAAAGCTAAATGCATTTTTTTCCCGCTAAACGTCTTCAAAAAAAGCCAAATCTAGCGGGAAAAAAGCTAAATTGGCAACGCTGCTTAAAACCTCCTCACAAGGTATCTTAAAACCTCCTCCAAATTGTAAGTTAGTCCATACGTGGTATATATTAAACTAAAAAAGGCTGATTAAATACGTATACAATTCAGTTTGACAAAATTTTCAATAGAAATACAATTTTGACAAAATTTTCTATATAGAAATAAAATTTTGACAAAATTTTCTATAGAAATAAAATGTTGACAAAATTTTCTATAGAAATAAAATTTTGACAACATTTTCTATAGAAATAAAATTTTGACGACATTTTCTATAGAAATTTTCTAGAGAAATTAAATATTGACAAAATTTTCTATAGAAAAAAAATTTTGACAAAGTTTTCTATAGAAATGAAATTTTGACAAAATTTTCTATACAAATAAAATTTTGACAAACTTTTTTATAGAAATAAATTTTGACAAAATTTTCTAAAGCAATAAAAATTTTACAAAATTTTCTATAGAAATGAAATTTCGACAAAATTTTCTATAGAAATGTAATTTTGACAAAATTTTCTATACAAATGAAATTTTGACAAAATTTTTTATACAAATAAAATTTTGACAAAATTTTCTATAGCAATAAAAATTTTACAAATTTTCTATAGAAATGAAATTTCGACAAAATTTTCTATAGAAATGAAATTTTGACAAAATTTTCTATAGAAATAAAATTTTGTCACAATTTTTTATAGAAATAAAATTTTGACAAAATTTTCTATTGAAATAAAATGTTAACAAAATTTTTTATAGAAATAAATTTTGACAAAATTTTCTACAGAAATAAAATTTTGACAAAATTTTCTATAGAAATAAAATTTTGACAAAATTTTCTATAGAAATAAAATGTTAACAAAATTTTTTATTGAAATAAATTTTGACAAAATTTTCTACAGAAGTAAAATTTTGACAAAATTTTCTATAGACAACATTTTCGATTCAAATAAAATTTTGACAAAATCTTCACAAAATTTTCTATACTAATAAAATTTTGACAAAATTTTCTATAGATATACAATTTTGGTAGATTATTTTTGGCTCGAGTGGCAACCATGAATATGAACCTATATGGACCAATTTTAGTGTGATTGCGGATCGGCTATATATAACTATAACCCGATATGGACCACAATGTACCACATTTAAACCGAATCGGATGAATTTTGCTCCTCCAAGAGGTTCCGGAGGTCAAATTTGGGGATCGGTTTGTATGGGGGCTATATATAATTATTAACCGATATGGACTAATTTTTGCATGGTTGTTAGAGACCGTATACTAACACAACGTACCAAATTTCAACCGGATCGGATAAATTTTGCTCCTCCAAGGGGCTCCAGAGGTCAAATCTGGGGATCGGTTTATATGTGGGGTCATATATAATTATGGACCGATATGGACCAATTTTTGCGTGGTTGTTAGAGACCACATACTTACACCACTTGCCAAATGTCAACCGGATGGGATGAATTTTGCTCCACTAATAGCCTCCGGAGTTCAAATTCGGTTTATATGGGGGCTATACATAATTATGGACCGATATGGACCAATTTTTGCATGGCTGTTACAGACCCTATTCTAACGCCATGTACCAAATTTCAACCAGATCGGATGAATTTTGCTCCTCCAAGAGGCTCTGCAAGCCAAATCTGAGCGTCGGTTTATATGGGGGCCATACGTAAAAGTTGTTCGATATTCCCCATGTGCAATATCATCCGACCTACATCAAAAAAAAACTACTTATACCAAGTTTCAAGTCGATAGCTTGTTTCGTTCGGAAGTTAGCGTGATTTCAACAGACGGACGGACGGACGGACATACTTAGATCGACTCAGAATTTCAACACGACCCAGAATATATATACTTTATGGGATCTATGGGGTTGGGAGCCACCGTGGTGCAATGGTTAGCATGCCCGCCTTGCATACACAAGGTCGTGAGTGCGATTCCTGCTTCGACCGAACACCAAAAAGTTTTTCAGCGGTGGATTATTCCACCTCAGTAATTCTGGTGATCGAAGCTTCTCTAAGTGGTTTCACCGCCGTTCGGACTCGCTATAAAAAGGAGGTCCCTTGTCATTGAGCTTAACATGGAATCGGGCAGCACTCAGTGATAAGAGAGAAGTTCACCAATGTGGTATCAGAATGGACTGAATAGTCTAAGTGAGCCTGATACGTCGGGCTGCCACCTAACCTACCCTAACCTATGGGGTCTTAGAGCAGTAATTCGATGTGTTACAAACGGAATGACAAAGTTAATATACCCCCCCATCCTATGGTGGAGGGTATCAAAAGTGACCTCCCTATTTCACTAAAGCCAATTTAACTGCATTTTAGTTCATGGAATTATTATGTATGGAGAAAGTTTCCTTTACTCCAATAATTGTTTTTCGTACGTTAGTTAAATGAACTAAAAAACGGGGAAAATAATAATGATGCATAAAGATTTTCTAATTTCGTACTTCTCACAAAATAGTCACAGTATTTATTTAAATTTGTAAATTTTACTTCAAATACGCCCGTCTTGAAATTCGTATGGCGCTAAAGACATTGTAATAATGTGTTGTTAATATTTTCGAAAAATTATCGAAAATTTCTAAAATTTACCAAAATTTTTCTTCTTGGTGCGTTCACGGTTTTTCAGTGTAATTTAAAATTTATAGAACTTAGATTTTAAGCCAGAAAAGTCCCTAAAAATGTATTTATGTTAAAGAAGCCGCATCTTTGGTACGTAAGCAATACCATAATTCTTAAAAGAAAGTCAAAAATCTTTGGATCCAAGTACATTTTTTTATGTTCATAATTTTTGATTTCCAGTCTAGGTTGTTTTAAACTTCAACCCGTAGTGAAGTCAGCGCCGCTTGTATTTACCCCAGAAATGAATCCAACCAAATTGTCATTATAATAGCAAATGTGACACCAAGGCCAAAAATGGCAAACAGTGAATATTCTCATAGATCGGCTAACTTTACTTACCTCATTCAAAGAAGAGAACTTCCATAGAAATTTAGTTAATTTGTCAAACCCGAAGAGGTTAAGGCATACCAACGCAATTGTCAAGGCAAGACTTTTATCATTAAATAAATAATTTTAACAACTTTTGACAGAATTTGTGGATAATTGTTTTTACAAACTAATCTTGCTTTGAAGATGGTCAAAAGACCAATTTTCCATATTCCCTACAAATTTACCTCATTCCTTTATGGGATGAAGGACATGCATAACCTTACACAACAATGACATCAAATCCTTACTCTTAATCCATTCTTAGTCTATGCATACGTCCGTTTTAGGCCACCTACCAGGAAGTCCGTATGAGGGTTCACTTCATTTGCTTACTGGTTAAGCTAGGACGGACATCCACGTCGCAAAGACAAGGATTAAAATTTTAACCGGCTTAATCCTTGTAAATGCTCTGATTTAAATTGCATCATAAAATGTAAACGCGAACACAATGGTCAACGACAATCTGGGCCAATAAAAGCAATGCTTTAACCTGAGCTAAGGTTGTATAACCAAGCAACAGTGGTGGACAAACGAAAGTCTTAGGCAGAGAAAATTCCCAGAGACATATTTATGACTTTGCTGTAGGGTCCAAAGATATGCAGAGATGCATATGCAAGTAGGCAAGACCACACTGTATAGGTGTGTGAGTGTGTGTGCAATAGTGCTTACAGGAAAAGGATACACCGTACGAAGAAAGTATGCCTGCATGGTTGGCTATTCGGCCGCTCGGTTAGTTGGCTGGTTGGTTTAACTAGGCTGGTTTATTGCACTCATTTAAATGACCACTAATAAAAATGTCCTTGCTCGACATTCCCAATCCGCACATTGTTTCCATCCTTTGTTGTTTAGATTTTGTTGTGCTGCAACAATTCCAAGATATAACCTTGGTTAACTGTTTTCCTCTCCGCTAAAGGCACAGACAGAAGTGCTCCTCGATCTACATTTAGTAAGGATTTAGCGTAATATTATGAATCTTTCCCGAAAATGCTCGTGTCTTTAAAAGTGACAACAAAAGACCAGAGAAAAGGATTTAGAGCATGTCCGTCATTATATCCCGCATAGAGATATTTACATAAAATGTGGTTCGTAGAATGCTATATGAACTGGGATTTATGTCATATTGTAGAAAGCATTGTGTTTATTGCCTAGCAGTTACGTTCAATCAGTTCAGGAAAGAATGTCATAAATATGGGTATTTCTTGTTAAATAATCGAGCCACTAATAGAGAGGAACTTCATTTGTTTGGAATGTCGTGCCTTGTCATAACCACGTAATTCATAGGAAGTTGACAATCGGTTATGTTGGCGGACATAAGATAGCTGGTTTCACTTTTATTATGAAAGGCACAAACAGGTATGTCATGTCACAAAATTTGATGGCTTTCGAGGCATAGCTGATGTCCTTGATGACGATATGTTATTATTTTTAATATATGTGCTAATTCCCAGAAATAACATCGAATGATTTGTATGTATTCCTTTACTACCCGTTGATCCAAAGAATTTATTATAGCATTATGACATATTTGGGTGTAAGTCGTACACCAGAAAAAATGTACTTTCCTCAGAGTGAAATTTTAGATAAACAAAAGTCCCCTTTGCTATAGATTATAGACAATAAAATTTTTAGAAAATTTTCTATAGAAATAAAATTTTGAGAAAATTTTCTATAAAAATAAAATGTTGACAAAATTTTTTATAGAAATAAAAATTTGGGAAATTTGTCTATAAAAATAAAATATTGACAAAATTTTCTATAGGAATAAAATTTAGACTAAATTTCCGACATAAATAAAATTTGGACAACATTTTTTATAGAATTAAATTTTTGACAAAATTGTTTATAGAAATAAAATGTTGCCAAAATTCTCTATAGAAATCAAATTTTTACAAAATGTTTCTATAGAAATAAATTTTTTATTATTTTTAATATATGTGCTAATTCCCAGAAATAACATCGAATGATTTGTATGTATTCCTTTACTACCCGTTGATCCAAAGAATTTATTATAGCATTATGACATATTTGGGTGTAAGTCGTACACCAGAAAAAATGTACTTTCCTCAGAGTGAAATTTTAGATAAACAGAAGTCCCCTTTGCTATAGATTATAGACAATAAAATTTTTAGAAAATTTTCTATAGAAATAAAATTTTGAGAAAATTTTCTATAAAAATAAAATGTTGACAAAATTTTTTATAGAAATAAAAATTTGGGAAATTTGTCTATAGAAATAAAATATTGACAAAATTTTCTATAGGAATAAAATTTAGACTAAATTTCCGACATAAATAAAATTTGGACAACATTTTTTATAGAATTAAATTTTTGACAAAATTGTTTATAGAAATAAAATGTTGCCAAAATTCTCTATAGAAATCAAATTTTTACAAAATGTTTCTATAGAAATAAATTTTTTATTATTTTTAATATATGTGCTAATTCCCAGAAATAACATCGAATGATTTGTATGTATTCCTTTACTACCCGTTGATCCAAAGAATTTATTATAGCATTATGACATATTTGGGTGTAAGTCGTACACCAGAAAAAATGTACTTTCCTCAGAGTGAAATTTTAGATAAACAGAAGTCCCCTTTGCTATAGATTATAGACAATAAAATTTTTAGAAAATTTTCTATAGAAATAAAATTTTGAGAAAATTTTCTATAAAAATAAAATGTTGACAAAATTTTTTATAGAAATAAAAATTTGGGAAATTTGTCTATAGAAATAAAATATTGACAAAATTTTCTATAGGAATAAAATTTAGACTAAATTTCCGACATAAAAAAAATTTGGACAACATTTTTTATAGAATTAAATTTTTGACAAAATTGTTTATAGAAATAAAATGTTGCCAAAATTCTCTATAGAAATCAAATTTTTACAAAATTTTTCTATAGAAATAAATTTTTTACAAAATTTTCTATAGAAATAAAATTTTGACAAAATTTGCTATAGAAATAAAATTTTGACAAAATTTTTTATAGAAATAAAATTTTGAGATAAATTTCTATAGAAATAAAATTTTGACAAAATTTTCGATAGAAATAAAATTTTGACAAAGTTTTCGATAGAAATAAAATTTTGACATAATTTTCTACAGAAATAAAATTTGTTATAGAAATGAAATATTGACAAAATTTTTTATAGAAATAATATTTTGACAAAATTTTTTTTAGAAATGAAATTTTGACAAAATTTTCTATAGAAATAAAATGTTGACAAAATTTTCTATAGAAATAAAATTTTGACAAAATTTTCTATAGAAATACAATTTTGACAAAATTTTTTATAGGAATAAAATTTTGAACAAATGTTCTATAGAAATAAAATTTTGACAAAATTTTCAATAGAAATAAAATTTTGACAAAATTTTCTATAGAAATAAAATGTTGACAAAATTTTATTAGAAATAAAAATTTGGGCAATTTGTCTATAGAAATAAAATATTGACAAAATTTTCTATAGGAATAAATTTTTGACAAAATTTCCTACATAAATAAAATTTTGACAATTTTTTTATAGAATTAAAATTTTGACAAAATTGTTTATAGAAATAAAATTTTGCCAAAATTTTCTATAGAAATAAAATTTTTACAAAATTTTTTATAGAAATGAAGTTTTGACAAAATTTTTTATAGAAATAAAATTTTGACAAAATTTTCTATAGAAATAAAATTTTGACAAAATTTGCTATAGAAATCAATTTTTACAAAATTTGCTATAGAAATAAAATTTTGACAAAATTTTTTATAGAAATAAAATTTTGAGATAAATTTCTATAGAAATAAAATTTTGACAAAATTTTCGATAGAAAAAAAATTTTGACAAAGTTTTCGATAGAAATAAAATTTTGACATAATTTTCTATAGAAATAAAATTTTGACAAAATTTTGTATAGAAATAAAATGTTGACAAAATTTTTTATAGAAATAAAAATTTGGGAAATTTGTCTATAGAAATAAAATTTTTACAAAATTTTCTATAGAAATAAAATTTTGACAAAATTTTTTATAGAAATAAAATTTTGACAAAATTTGCTATAGAAATAAAATTTTGACAAAATTTTTTATAGAAATAACATTTTGAGAAAAATTTCTATTGAAATAAAATTTTGACAAAATTTTCTATAGAAATAAAATTTTGACAAAATCTTCTATAGAAATAAAATTTTGACAAAATTTTCTATTGAAATAAAATTTTGACAAAATTTTCTATTGAAATAAAATTTTGACAAAATTTTCTATAGAAATAAAATTTTGACAAAATTTTCTGTATAAATAAAATGTTGACAAAATTTTCTATAGAAATAAAATTTTGACAAAATTTTCTGTAGAAATAAAATTTTAAGCAAATGTTCTATAGAAATAAAATTTTGTAAAAATTTTGTATAGAAATAACATTTTGAGAAAAATTTCTATAGAAATAAAGTTTTGACAAAATTTTCTATAGAAATAAAATTTTGACAAAATTTTCTATAGAAATAAAATTTTGAGCAAATGTTCTATAGAAATAAAATTTTGTAAAAATTTTCTATAGAAATAACATTTTGAGAAAAATTTCTATAGAAATAAAGTTTTGACAAAATTTTCTATAGAAATAAAATTTTGACTAAATTTTCTATAGAAATAAAATTTTGGCAAAATTTTCTATAGAAATAAAATCTTGACATAAGTTTCTATAGAAATAAAATTTTCTATAGAAATAAAATTTTGTATAAAAATAAAATTTTTACAAAATTTTCTATAGAAATAAAATTTTATACAAAAATAAAATTTTGACAAAATTTCCTACATAAATAAAATTTTGACAAAATTTTTTATAGAATTAAAATTTTGACAAAACTGTTTATAGAAATAAAATTCTGACAAAATTTTCTATAGAAATAAAATTTTGACAAAATTTTCTATTGAAATAAAATTTTGACAAAATTTTCTATTGAAATAAAATTTTGACAAAATTTTCTATTGAAATAAAATTTTGACAAAATTTTCAATAGAAATAAAATTTTGACAAAATTTTCTATAAAAATAAAATTTTGACAAAATTTCCTAAAATTTTCTAAAAAATCTATAGAAGTAAAATTTTGACAAAATTTTCTATAGAAATGTTGAAAAAAATTTCTATAGGAATGAAATGTTGACAAAATTTTCTATAGGAATTACGTTATGACAAGATTTCCCATAGAAATAAAATTTTGACAAAATTTTGTGTAGAAATAAAATTTTAAGAAAAAATTGTATAGAAATAAAATTTTGACAAACTTTTCTATATATTTAATATCTTTAAAAATTTTAATGTTCGTGTTAAAATTTTGGTATAGCTTATGTCCTTGATGACTATATATTATTATTTTTAATAAATCTGCTAATTCCTGGAAATAACATGTAGAGATTTGTATATATTCCCTTACTACCCGTTTATCCAAAGTATTTATTGTTGCATTATGACATTTGGGTGTAAGTCGTACACCTAAAATATGTACTTTACTCAGAATAAAATATTAGATAAACCAAAGTCCCCTTTGCTATAGATTATAGAAAAAATTGAGAAAATTTTCTATAGAAATAAAATTTTGAGAAAATATTTTACAAAAATAAAATTTTGACAATATTTTTTATAAAATTAAAATTTTGACAAAATTTTTTAAAGAAATAAAATTTTGACAAAATTTTCTATAAAAATAAAATTTTGACAAAATTTTTATAGAAATAAAATTTTGACAAAATTTTCTATAGAAACAAAAATTTCACAAAATTTTCTATAAAAGTGAAATTTTGACAAAATTTTTTATAGAAATAAAATTTTGACAAAATTTTCTATAGAAATCAAATGTAGACAATTTTCTGTAGAAAGAAAATGTTGGCAAAATTTTCTATAAAAATAAAATTTCGACAACATTTTGTATAGAAATAAAATTTTGACAAGAACAAGAGAAATAACATTTTAACACAATTTTCTGTAGAAATACAAACAGAATTCTATATATTCAATACCTTTAAAAATGTTCATTTTTATGTTAAAATTTTGGTACATTATATTTGACCAGAATGGTTAAGTATAATATGCGATTTTTTCGAAAATCGATTTTTGTTTGTTTTTTTTTCGTTTTTATTTTTTTTTAACATTTGTTTCTTTTTTTTTTGCTATACACCTAATTAACATTCATCGTTCATATTCGAATTTTAGATATTTTGCTAAAGTATTATTATTAAAGTTCCATATTAGCCAATGTCAAATGTCTATTAAGGCCCGTTGTTTTGACAAAATGTTGAGTTTTTGTACCCAAATAATTGACTTGGATTCATAGATTTTGAACTTCTCTCAATGAATTGGTTATTAATTTCAAGCCATAGATAAAGAGCCTTACACTGAAAAAAATATTGTCGTGAGGCCAAAGATTTCATTTCACGCATTTCTATAATATAAAGTTATAAACTAAGGTCAACTTGTTTTTAGTAATTCAGAAAAATTCTTGAAAATTAATGAAATTTTGTTTAAATTTGTTGTCTTTTTGCATCTTGACTACAAAGCAAAAAATCATTCAAAAATAGGACATATTTGTCAACACTTTATTTTAAAGAAGTTTTTTTACTGGAAACATATCATAATTTCTACAGGAAGTCGTGTCTGAATTTGGGAAATAAAGTTGCCGTTAACTTGTTTTAAAATTTGCTTCCTAGAGTCAAGTACACAAAACCCATATTTAAAAGAGAATTGTGTCTTAAAAGTATCCTTACTTGTATTCTCCGCTTCTTTGGCTCGGAATCAATACCAAATTTTTGAAAGTAAAGACAAAATCTTTGGAACCGGGCATGCTTTTTTGGTTAAGTGATAGCATGGTGTCCTAGAAATATTTCGCTTCCATCTACCGAACATTTGCACAATGTGGCATTCAGAAAATATTACAGCTTTAGAAAAAAAAACTCAAACACACAAAACTAAACAATAATTATGCAATATGTTGCATGATTTATAACTTTTTATTACAATGTCAACAACAATACACACTGGTGAAGTAGATATGATGATGATTGCCAAAAAGGGAGCATATTACAAATGATTTTACCTCTGTACACCCCTTTTCTATGGCGTGTAGAAAAGCCTTTTTTCTTTGCTACAATTTATAATAATAAAAAAAATCGATTCCAGCAATTTGCCACATTTAAGGGTGCTTTTGTCTAAATTTTTATTTGTGCCATCGTTGAGCTGGAATTACAAACCTGTGAATGGTAGCTCACATTGACACATCATTGTCACAATGCAGCATCAGGCGCTGAATGAATAATCATAGTGAAACTACTCACCCCCTAATTGAAAAATACGAAATCATTAACTTTAATAAATTTCATAAATACAAGGGTTAAATGGAACATAAATGATGGTGAAGAATTTTAATAAACAAAGAATGCTGCCAACAAAGATGTGGACCACATTGCGATATCCTCGTTTGTGATAGCATTGAGGTTACAATTTTATAAACGAACCTTTTACATTTTTTTCGCGGTATTTTATTTAATATGTTAAAATTTATTATTATAGATTTTGCAGATTTTACAAAACTAAACTAAAAGTAAATAATAAATAAATTCATAAAAATGTAGTAGACATAATTTTTTTTTCTCACTTGTGAAAGAAAATTTCATAGAGTGAAGGAAAAAAATGGAGTTCAAACGTGCAACACTGTCTTTAGTGCCATACAAAGTTCAAGATGGCCACATAATTGGTAAAATTTAAAATTTTTAAGAAATTCTGAACTATTTTGTGGGAGACACGAATTTAGTAAATTTTTACGCTTCGTTTGTATATAATTTTTTTTAGTTCATTTACCAAACGTAACTAGAAATTATTAACCCTCTAATGCCCCAATTTTTTGCTAGCGGCACGAAAGAAGAAAACTAAACAAGAAAAAATTATACGGTAAAATTCAGTTTATGCTGTAAAGCCTCTTGAATAGTTTTAACTTAAAGTGTGTTTTACTAAAAGCTTGCTGATTTTAGGAAGCCCGCCTAAATGCGGGATTGGGCATTAGAGGGTTAAGTTCAAGAAACTTTTCTGGAAACATAACATTTCCATGAACTAAAATAGAATTAAAGTGGTTTTAGTGACTCATAGGTTTCTTTTTTTTTTAGTGTATGGATACAAATTCGAAACGTCGAAATCGACTTTTCGTAATCTTAATATTCGCTTAAATCGACTTTTGATATTTATACTCTCCACCATTACTGTGATGCAGGGTATACAAAATTACTTGCCCTTAAAATACGAATGCCAATTTTGCTTAGCATAGAAGACGCATTTCGTTAATATACAATTTTTTCCTGGTCCAAAATCAATGAATAAGTGATTCGACTTAAAAACTGGGTATCTTTATATTTTGTTTGACTAAGGTCAACTTGGATTAAATAATTCTGAAACATTCTTCAAAAATAATGAAATTGTCGTGCTATTAAATATTTGCAAGTATTATTCAAAAAGTCTTCACTTAAAGATAAAAATCGGTAAAGTTAAGAAAAAATAGTTTTTGAATTTTGTGAAAAATCATTACATCGGAAGAGCTAATCCGAAATCAATACAGTGGATGTACCCTATAACAAGCCCATGCAAAATTCCTTCCTTCTCAGTCAATTTTGTACCACTTCCGGATTCCGAAACAAACTATTTTTATACCCACCACCATAGAATGGTGACGGGGGTATAATAAGTTTGTCATTCCGTTTGTAACACATCGAAATATCGATTTCCGACTATATAAAGTATATATATTCTTGATCAGGGAGAAATTCTAAGACGATATAACGATGTCCGTCTGTCCGTCTGTCTGTCTGTATGTTGTAATCACGCTACAGTCTTCAATAATGAAGCAATCGAACTAAAATTTTGCACAAACTCCTCTTTTGTCTGCAGGCAGGTCAAGTTCGAAGATGGCCTATATCGGTCCAGGTTTTGATATAGTCCCCATATAAACCGACCTCCCGATTTGGGGTCTTGGGCTTATAGAAATCGTAGTTTTTATCCAATTTGCCTGAAATTTGAAATCTATAGGTATTTTATGACCATAAAGAGGTGTGCCAAAAATGGTGAGTATCGGTCCATGTTTTGGTATAGCCCCCATATAGACCGATCTCCCGTTTTTACTTCTTGGGCTTATAGAAACCCCAGTTTTTATTCAATTTACCTGAAATTGGAAATCTAGAGGTATTGTAGGAGCATAAATACGTGTGGCAAAAATTATGAGTATCTGCCCATATTTTGGTATAGCCCCAATATAGACCGATCTCCCGATTTTACTTCTTGGGCTTATAGAAACCGTAGTTTTTATTCAATTTACCTGAAATTTGAAATCTAGAGGTATTTTAGGACCATAAAGAGGTGTGCTGAAAATGGTGAGTATCGGTCCATATTTTGGTATAGCCCCCATATAGACCGATTTCCCGATTTTACTTCTTGGGCTTCTAGATTCCGAAGTTTTTATACTATTTGCCTGAAATTGGAAATCTAGTGGTATTTTCGGGTCATAAAACGGTGAGTATCGGTCCATATTTTAGTATAGCCCCCATAAGAACGATCTCCCGATTTAACTCCTTGGGTTTCTAGAAACCGTAGTTTTTATCTGATTTGCATGAAATTGTAAGTATTCTGGTGTTTTAGGCTCACAAAAACGTGTATCGGATTAAGTTTTTATCGGTCCATGTGGTAATGCCTACATTTAGACCGACTTCACTTCTTGAGGGTGTAGAAGGCGCACTGATCATGAAAGTTGCTTGAAATTCAATGTAAAATTTCCAGATTTTACTTCTACAGATTAAAGATTTCAAATCAAGACGTCATTTTATAATTTTCTTGCACCCTTACAAGAGATGTTAATGATTCCTCTAAACCTCAAACAAAAATGGTTCTTATGAATCCAGAAACTGATATAGTCCTCATAGGTGAAATCTTTAAATGTATCTTCGGGAAGTGTTCTCAAGTCCTCAAGCCCTCCTAAAATTTCAAAGGAAACCCTAATATTTGGTTCATGGTGGTGGGTATTTAAGATTCGGCCCGGCCGAACTTAGTGCTGTATATACTTGTTGTTGCTTTTTTTGGCTATTATCTCATTTCACATGGAGATATATTTAAACCTTATATTATGTTGGCGTCATTGGTTCTTGGGTCACCAAGTCATATTTATCATCATCACATTTCTTACTGTTGGAATATAAGTAAAAGTTCTGACAACTAAGCATGAATTAATATATGTCTACAAATCAGGCACTGAGTAGAAATAACTTTTAATTAAATGTTAGTTGGGTCACCAAACGACCACAACATAATATAAGTATTAAATACTTTATTACACCCTCAAAAAAAATCGCTTCTCTAACATATGTTCCAAACATATTTTGAAGGAAGCACATATATTATTGGATACCGCCGAAACATTAATATGTTTGTTTTATGTGAGCATATTATATGTTTGGAAGCATTTTGAGTCCAAAAATAGTATATGCTTGGAATAATTCCCCAAAGAAGATTGTGTTCATTCCCTCACATATTTTTAACTTCCACGAAATTTTTGAGTTCTTCGCATCTTTTTCTGTAATACAAATATGCTGTTTTTTTTTTAAATGTCTATTTTCTTGGTTCCGAATGTCTATTCTCTTTATTCCGAATACTCAATCTACTATTCAAATTAAATAATATTTAGACTTAAGCATACCAAATTTTTGGCCATATTATAAAACAGTTTTCCGAAACAACATACAAGCGGTTTCACAGAAATTGCTCTCATTTCATTCTCTCGCTGAGCTATGTTGATATCTTTTTATTCAACCCTCCCGGTTTCCATCTCTATTCCTTTCTCTATACTAACTCTCTCTCTCTCTCTCTCTCTGTCGCTCTCTGAATAAAGTATCACAACATATATATGTTTACTCGAAATTTGTAAATTTATATATGTTTACATTCACGCATATCATTTTTATGAAACATTCATGCCCCAAACATAATATATTCTAACATATTAACATATGTGTCCTAAACATTTTGTGTTAGTTTAGGAACATTACATGTTTGCACTTAAATATATTGTGTTTAAAAATTGTGCCCGAAACACATTTTGTTTATATCGGAACATATGAAAAACATATTTTTCTAACAGTGTACGAATTTTCGTTCGTTTTACAATTTTCTAAAGGTTCTCCATGGAATTTAGGTCAAAAGACTCGGTGGGCGATTCAAGCACATGCACTTTTTTCCTCGGAGATACATCTCAGACACTGCCAGACTATACTTACACTAAAAAAAGTTTACTTGGATCCAAAGATTTTGGCCTTCCCTTAAGGATTTTGGTATTGATTCCGAGCCAAAGATACGGCTTCTTTAAAATAAAGAAATTTTTTTTAGCGACCTATCTGGCTTTAAATCTAGGACCATACAACTAAAATTAGGATACAGATCTTATTTATCAAATTTTCATTCTCTTTTTGGGGTTTATTAATAAAGGTACTCACGTAGAAACAAATACAAGTTTAAAAATCCAAAGTAAAACGGATGCTTCAAAGTAAACAATGTTTTCTTCATTCCAAAAAAAAAACTTTAAACCAAAGATGCTAAATCCCAAAAATAAGTCAGCCTACATTTGTAGGGTTTTTATCTTAAATCTAAAGTTTCAATATTTCAGTTAATTTAAGGCCAATTTCTTTAAATCAAAAATGTGTTTCTTTACTTTAAGGAAAATTAGCCTTAGTTCAAAGACAGGGGACTTTAACGGAGGAACGCAAATTTACAAAATTTGTGTTCTAAATTTAATGAAAAAAATTTTTGAAACAAAGATTATAAACTCTATTTTAATTAAAATTTAATTATTTAAAACAAAAGTTGTCCTTAATATTTTGCAAATTTTGCATCCTAAAATTTAGGTTGCGTAATCTTTACTATCATGTAAATATTTTTTTCAGTGTAGGGATACAAAAGTCGAAACGTCGAAGTCAACTTTTCGTAATTTTAAGATCCGACTAATCGGCCTTTGATATTTACACCCTCCACCACTACACTGAAAACACAGTCCGTAGTTACACTAACCATAAATTTAACTTCTTTTTATTGCGAAATATTTTTTTTTTCGAAATTTTCCGCAACCCAATGAAATTTTCCTCCTTTTAAGTATGTTTCAAACATTTTATGAACTAAACGTGGACATAAAGTCTTATGACCGTACACTTAATTTCAGTGTGAATGAAGTAGAGGAAAATGTTCGAACGATTCCCAAAAATTGTGCTACTGTATGGTTAAAATGGTCATGATTTGCGCCAATGATTTTTCCTTTACTTTTAGTTCCTGTTTTCTTCTGTGAGAGGGTGAAATTACGTAAAGTGCAGTTTAATAGTACAGTAGGGCACTAAAATTTTCTGATTTAACAACGCTTTGTGATAATGTCAACATGTGGAGTACAATTTAGTTCATTCTAATTTTGTGCATTATTATCCCAGCAAAAAAAAGCGTCGCCAAAAAAGTAATGAAAATGTTATTTTTGGATCCAGAAGTAGTGCAAAATTGACGCAGAAGCGATGAATTTAACATGGGCTTGTCATAGGACGGAAGTCCTCCATTTCAACAGCCGTTGCACTAAATTTGCATCACTTCTTGAGGTGTGATCCGAATTCAATGTTTTGGATGTAAATTAAAAAATTCTGTGATATTTTGTCAAATAAAAAATTTTTACAAATTTTTATAATTTTTAATGGATTCTAACGCTAGTTGGAAACGTTTGACCTCAAATATTTTCAAAAATTCACAATTTTTTCGGATTGGATTTAGCACTTTTTTCGCCAAAATTTAAATGATTTGTACCATTTTTGAATTTGAATTTACTGTGTTTTAAACCTATTTGAAACAAGAAAAGTTAAAATTACCCATTAAAAATATGAAAAAACCAGATAAAAAAATTGAATTAAAAGAACTTCCTGGGCAGTTAAAATAAAGAACATTATTGGGAGTGCATCTACTGGAAGTGCTTTTAAAGTTATGCCTTTGGAAGAACTTCCAAATTTTTTTGCTGGGATATAACTTCTGGCCGTTGTCATTGTTTAAAGCCAAACATTTTTTGTCCTTAAAATACCAATACGAATTTTCCTTAGCATACACCCAAAGAAAAGTAGACTACTAAAATAATTTATAAAATTAATTGAAAATCTGATTTCTACTCTGTTCAAACTTTGGTGACGTTTGGGCATCTTTTTGCCTTGACTGAATTGAATTATCAATTATAGTTTTTGTCGTTTCTAAAAACAAAAACCAAAAGTTTACTGACTCATTTCTCGACAGATGCGAAATTTGCGATTAAATATATGCAAATGTTATTCAAAACTTCTTTACGTAAAATTAACAATCGCTAAAGTTAAGGAAAAAAAATATATATATTTTTTTTTTTAATTTTCCTTATTTTTTAAATGTAATCCGAAATTGTGAAATATCATCACAATGCGAAATCAAATCAGCGGATGCTTCAGGGAAACTTCCGCCCTATGACAAGCCCATGCAAAATTCTTTGCTTCTGAGCCAATTTTGCACCACTTCCGAATTCCAAAAAAGAAAAATTTCGTTGCCTTTTTTGGCTATTATCACATTTCACATGGAGATCCATAGGGTTTCTAAATATGTTTTTTTTTGCTAATTTTTCGTTTTACAATTTCCCAAAGGTTCTCCATAGTTCAAAGGACTCAACGGGCGGGTTCATGCACACGCATCTTTACCTCGGAGATGCATACTCCACCACAGACATGTGGTTATTTGGCTGAAATATGAAGAAGCGTATGACAACATCGCATCGGACAAAATGCTCTTGATTCCGGATATAGGGACCATATTTTGCTCGGAAAATACTCCCAGACTATATGTAATATTGGTGCTTTACTCAAAAAAAGTTTGTTTGGATCCAAAGATTTTGACCTTTTTATACCCACCACCATAGGATGGGGGGTATATTAACTTTGTCATTCCGTTTGTAACACATCGAAATATTGCTCTAAGACCCCATAAAGTATATATATTCTGGGTCGTGGTGAAATTCTGAGTCGATCTGAGCATGTCCGTCCGTCCGTCCGTCTGTTGAAATCACGCTAACTTCCGAACGAAAAAAGCTATCGACTTAAAACTTGGCACAAGTAGTTGTTATTGATGTAGGTCGGATGGTATTGCAAATGGGCCATATCAGTCCACTTTTACGTATAGCCCCCATATAAACGGACCCAAAAATTTGGCTTGCGAGGCCTCTAAGAGAAGCAAATTTCATCCGATCTGGCTGAAATTTTGTACATCGTGTTGGTATATGGTCTCTAACAACCATGCAAAAATTGGTCCACATCGGTCCATAATTATATATAGCCCCCATATAAACCGATCCCCCGATTTGGCTTGCGAGGCCTCTAAGAGAAGAAAATTTCATCCGATCCGGCTGAAATTTGGTACATGGTGTTGGTATATGGTCTTTAACAACCATGCAAAAATTGGTCGAAATCGGTCCATAATTATATATAGCCCCCACATAAACCGATCCCCCGATTTGGCTTGCGAGGCCTCTAAGAGAAGCACATTTCATCCGATCCGACTGAAATTAGGTACATGGTGTTAGTATATGGTCTCTAACAACCATGCAAAAGTTGGTCCACATCGGTCCATAATTATATATAGCCCCCATATAAACCGATCCCCCGATTTGGCTTGCGAGGCCTCTAAGAGAAGCAAATTTCATCCGATCCGGCTGAAATTTGGTACGTGATGTTAGTATATGGTCTCTAATAACCATGCAAAAATTGGTCCACATCGGTTCATAATTATATATAGGCCCAATATAAACCGATCACCAGATTTGACCTCCGGAACCTCTTGGAAGACCAAAATTCATCTGATTCAGTTGAAATTCGGTACGTGGTGTTAATATATGGCCTCAAACTCCCATGCAAAAATTGGTCGATATCGGTCCATAATTATATATAGGCCCCATATAAACCGATCCCCAGATTTGACCTCCAGAGCCCCTTGGAAGAGCAAAATTCTTCCCATTCGGTTGGAATTTGGTACGTGATGTTAGTATATGGTATCCACCAACCATGCAGGTATATATAACCCGATCCCCAGATTTGACCTCCGATCCCCAGATCCCCATATTTGACCTCCGGTGCCTTTTGGAGAAGCAAAATTCATCCGATCTGCTTGAAATTTGAAACGTGATGGTAGTATATGATATTTAACAGCCATGCCAAAAGTGGTCCATATCAGTCCATAATCGTACATAGCCCCATATAAACCGATCCCGAGATTTGGTTTTGGAACCTCTTGGAGGAGCAAATTTCATCCGAGTGAGTTGAAATTTGGTACATTGTGCTAGTATATGGTCGTTAACAACCATGCCTTACTAGGTCCATATCGGTCTATAGGTATATATGGCCCTCAGATAAATCGATCCCCAATCACACAAAAATTGGTCCATATCAAGTTCATAATTGTATATAGCCCCCATATAAGCGACCCCCATATTTCAATTCTGGCTCTCTACGTACAAAAAGTCGATTCGTAATTATTTGTAGACTTAACTATACATAACTTTTTTGTCTAATATATACCATGTATGGACTAATTCACAATTTAGAAAACGATGTTAAGAAGTTTTAAGATACCACAACCCAAGTAATTCGATTGTGGATGATAGTCTTTCGTAGAAGTTTCTACGCAATCCATGGTGGTGGGTACATAAGATTCGGCCTGGCCGAACTTGCGGCCGTATATACTTGTTTTTAATGATTTTGGTATTGATTTTGAGCCAAAGATCTGGGAATCGGGTTATATGGGGGCTATATTATGTATCGATGAGGACCAATTTTTGCATGGTTGTTAGAGACCATATACTAACACCATGTACCAAATTTCAGACGGATCGGATGAAATTTGCTGCTCTTAGAGGCTCAGCAAGCCAAATCAGGGGATCGGTTTATATGGGGGCTATATATAATTATTGACCGATGTGGACCAATTGTTGCATAGTTGTTAGAGACCATATACCAACACCATGTACCAAATTTCAGCCGGATCGGATGAAATTTGCTTCTCTTAGAGGCTCCGAAAACCAAATCGGGGGATCGGTTTATATGGGGGCTATATAATTATTGACCAATGTGGACCAATTTTTGTATGGTTGTTAGAGACCATATGCCAACACCATATACAAAATTTCAGCCAGATCAGATGAAATTTGCTTCTCTTAGAGGATCGGCAAGCCAAATTTGGGGATCCGTTTATATGGGGGCTATACGTAAAAGTGGACGGATATGGCCCATTTGCAATACCGACCTACATCAATAGCATATAGTTGTGCCAAGTTTCAAGTCGATAGCTTGTTTCGTTCGGAAGTTAGAGTGATTTCACCAGACAGACGGACATGCTCAGATCAACTCAGAATTTCACCACGACCCAGAATATATATAATTTTTGGGGGTCTTACAGCAATATTTCGATATGTTACAAACGGAATGACAAAGTTAATATACCCCCATCCTATCGTGGAGGGTATAATAAATTGATTACTAAGTGAAAATTGTATTAATTTTTTCCAAAAAAAAATCCGACTGAGCCAGAACATTTTTTAAAAAGGGGCGTGGCACCGCCCTATTCCACCTTGGATGTAATTCAAACTATACGATCGACATATATACCAAATCTCATATTCATATCTCTGATAGTTCATGAGATATATTCATTCCAAGTTTGAATGGGCGGTGCCACGCCCAATCATAACCAAGTATAGCCAGTAGGTAAAGCTTTCTAGGGTTAACCACGATTTCTTTTACTTAAATATTTTTTCTTTACTGTAAGGAAAATATGTCTTACTTTGGTAGCTAAGGAAGCAAGGATTATAAACTTTCCTTTCATTAAAATGTTCATCGTCCAAAAATAACATTTTGATTTAGGAGATGATCATATTCGTTCTCTGGTTGTATAGACGGTGAATGTGTAAAATTATCAGGTTTAATCGAAAATCTGAAATTAGAATTTTCCCAATTTACAGAAAATTTAAGATGGAAAAGTCGACGTTTTGAGTCTGATTACAATTCCTGGTACTTAAAGTTTTATTGCAAACAAATCTGTCATTGCCCTACAGATTGAAGTGCTCTATACAAAAATCTCTACATGATCTTCCCCTACCATGGATTTGTTAAATAAATCCAGCAATTCATTTTCATTTCATTTAAATATCAACAAATTGACATCGAGTCAATTAAGAACGATTAGCAATTGTGTTCGATTAAAACCAGGCAAAAATTTGCTATTCGAAAAGGATTTATCGACAATTTCATCCCATTCAACATTGATTGGCAAGCAATGTGGTAAGGGATTATGAAAATCCATTAACACCACTAATTCTAAATCTCGTATAAGTTCTATAGAATTTGACCATTAAAATTCTTGGGAAAACATTTTGTGAGGAAAAATCAACATTTCAGAATGGAAAAAAATCACAGGAAACAATTAAACCAACTCCCATATTGCTCGCATTGTCAATTGTCCAATTAAGGAGTTTAAGCAATTTAGGATTAGTTTTCATTTGATTCGATTATGATTCGGTTGGTTCAATGTAGAGTTGGTTAACGATTCTAATAACAGAAAAATATCATAGATTTTCCATTACCCTCATGCACTTTTATTGCAAGAGTAAACAATTTACATAATTGGTTTATTAGCAATGCATTCGCTGTATGGCCGGAACCATGTATAACATATTCAAGGGAAACGGAAATGCTCTCTACTAGTACAACTAACTTACTAACTAACTACGGCAACTGGCCAATATGAAATACTCACCCATAGGAACCTATTGACGAACAAATCACTGAACAGGAAGTTACCAACTAATCGCCACTGCCACTATGCGAATGGGAGACACAAATCTAATATAAAATTTACAATTGTTAGAATGCAAAAAAAAAACTAAAATACAACATAAAAATCATGCAATCCCAAAAATATACTACATCAAAATATTCAATTGTATACATTGTAAATCTTTTAAAAGTATTACGAAAAATCCCCAAAGCAACAACATTCAATCATATGTGAATATTATTTGCAGCAAAGGGTTATATGATAAGAGTTTAAATGAAATGACAAATAATTTTGAAAGTTGTTATATCAAAGAAAAAATACCTTCATGCAGAACGAAATGTTGGGAGTATAGTAAATTTGCCATTCCGTTTGTAATACATATTCATTGATTCTTGACAGGGAGAAATTCTAAAACTATGTTATATCAAAATGTCCGTCAGTTTGTTCTGAAATCTGGTACAGATTCGTCGCAGTTTAATTCCGATCGTTCTCAAATTTGGCAACACCCTCACAAAAAATCGCTTCTGTAACATATACTCCCAAACATATTTTGCTTCAAGCATATACATTTTTGGGTATTGCCCAAACATTTATATGTTTGATCTCTTCCAATATATAATATGTTTGAAAGCATATTGGTCTAAACAATATATGTTTGGGTAGTCTAAGTTCCAAACATTTTGTATTTTTGCATCCAAATTCAATAATGTTGTCTTCCAAAAAACAATATGTTATTATGTGAACGTATAATATGTTTGGAAGCATTTTGCCCCCAAAAATATTATATGCTTAAAAAAATTCTCCCAAACAATATTGTGCTCAAAATTTTATTTATTTATTTATATATTTACAATCATAATGAATTATGGAAATAAACAGGTAATATAGGTGCTAACAACATAGGTTTTCGACCTGAATGCTCAAAATTTTGTTTCTGCCCAATTGTATATTCCCCGACATCTTTCTCACTTCCACGAGATTTTTTAGTTCTTAGCACCTTTTTCTGTAATACAAACATTGTAGAAGAAATTATTCAATTGTATGATTTTTTTTTTATTTTAATTTTACCTTTTGCCGGACGGGGGTTCGAACAGCGGACCACACAGTTTGTAAGGATCAAAGAAGTAGCTGATCAATTGCCCAAGGAAAAATAAAATGTTAATTTTGTAATAACAAGCAACAACCACCAACTTAATTCAATATCGCTCCCTGTTAAATAGCGCTCCAAGCTACTAAACACATATATGTTTATAGGCTATTTCTAAATTAATATATGTTTGCATCCAAGCATATTATATTTACAAACATTTTATGTCCCAAACATAATATGTTCTAACATATTAACATATATGTCCCAAACATGTTATGCTAGTTTATGAACATTATATGCTTGCACTCAAAAATATTGTGTTTAAAAATTTGTGTTCCAAACATATAATGTTTATAGCCAAACATATGAAAAACAGTCTTTTTCATCCGTGTAGGGTCGTTTTGTGGGACAGAGACAATCGCTATTGATTTTGGAAAAAATCGGTTCAGATTTAGATATAGCTGCGATATAACATAGATATTGATATATTCTCTTACACCATTTTCATTACCCCGTTATGGAAGACAAAGAGGGATAGAGTGAGAGAGAGGTAATATGTGTGCAAATTTTTCATCACCAAGCAAGTGTATGTGTGTGCGTATGTGTTAGTGACTGTTTCCCATGGAGTACATATTTGATGCAGGCGACAACGTATGCAATTTATTTCCGGTTTCCGTATATGCAAATACTTGTTAGAATCATCAATGTCATCAGTTCAAGTGTTCACACCCCCCGCACTCTCTCTCCGTCGCTCGTTGTCCATCAACGGCATGCAAATACTCTCATGAGATTTTATTTAAATTTTTTTTTTTTTATTTTTGTGAATTGTGACGCTGTCGTTGTTGGCGAAGCCGTAAAACAAATATTAAATATTCTAATAAAACCTAAAACAAAGAACTGAGTTATTTTAAGCCCATTTGGATTTTTTTATACCCTCCACCATAGGATGGGGGTATATTAACTTTGTCATTCCGTTTGTAACACATCGAAATATTGCTCTAAGACCCCATAAAGTATATATATTCTGGGTCGTGGTGAAATTCTGAGTCGATCTGAGCATGTCCGTCCGTCCATCCGTCCGTCTGTTGAAATCACGCTAACTACCGAAGGAAACAAGCTATCGGCTTGAAACTTGGCACAAGTAGTTGCTATTGATGTAGGTCGGACGGTATTGCAAATGGGCCATATCGGTCCACTTTTACGTATAGCCCCCATATAAACGGACCCCCAAATTTGGCTTGCGATTGCTCTAAGAGAAGCATATTTAATCCGATCCGGCTGAAATTTGGTACATGGTGTTAGTATATAGTCTTTAACAACCATGCAAAAATTGGTCCATATCGGTCCACTTTTACGTATAGCCCCCATATAAACGGACCCCCAAATTTGGCTTGCGATTGTTCTAAAAGAAGCAAATTTCATCCGATCAGGCTGAAATTTGGTACATGGTGTTGGTATATGGTCTCTAATGACCATGCAAAAATTGGTCTACATCGACCCACAATTATATATAGCCCCTATATAAGCCGATCCCCAGATTTGACCTCCGAAACCTCTTAGAGGAGCAAAATTCATCCGATCCGGTTGAAATTTGGTACGTGGTGTTAGTATATGGTATCTTACAACCATGCAATAATTGGTCCATATCGGTCCATAATTATATATAGCCTCCATATAAACCGATCCCCCGATTTGGCTTGCGGAGCCTCTAAGAGAAGCAAATTTCATCCGATCCGGCTGAAATTTGGTACATGGTGTTGGTATATGTTCTCTAATGACCATGCAAAAATTGGTCTACATCGACCCATAATTATATATAGCCCCTATATAAGCCGATCCCCAGATTTGACCTCCGAAACCTCTTAGAGGAGCAAAATTCATTCGATCCGGTTGAAATTTGGTACGTGGTGTTAGTATATGGTATCTTACAATCATGCAATAATTGGTCCATATCGGTCCATAATTATATATAGCCCCCATATAAATCGATCCCCAGATTTGTCCTCCGGAGCCTCTTGGAGGAGCAAAATTCATCCGATACGGTTGAAATTTGGAACATGGTGTTAGAATGTGATCTCTAACAAACACGCAAGAATTGGTCCATATCGGTCCATAATTATATATAGCTCCCATATAAACAGTTCCCCAGATTTGATCTCCGGAGCCTCTTGGAAGAGCAAAATTCATCCGATCCGATTGAAATTTGCAACGTGGTGTTAGTATAAGGCCGCTAATAACCATGCCAAAATTGGTCCATATCGGTCTATAGTTATATATAGCCGATCCCCAATCACACAAAATTGGTCCATATCGGTTCATAATCATGGTTGCCACTCGAGCCAAAAATAATCCACCAAAATTTTATTTTTATAGAAAACATTGTCAAAATGTTATTTCTATAGAAAATTTTGTCAAAATTTTATTTCTATAGTAAATTTCGCAAAAATTTAATTTCTATAGAAAATTTTGAAAAAATTTTATTTCTATAGAAAATTTTGTCAAAATTGTATTTCTATAGAAAATTTTGTAAAAATTTTATTTCTATAGAAAATTTTTTCCAAATTTTATTTCTGTAGAAAATTTTGTCAAAATTTTACTTCTATAGAAAATGTTGTCAAAATTTTATTTCTATAGAAACTTTAAACTTAATTATATACGTATTTAATCGGTCTTTTTTAGTTTAATTATACCACGTATGGACTATGTGGTATATATTACGGTGTTAGGAAGTTTTAATATACCTTGCCATCGGCTTCAGTAGAAGTTTCTATGCAATCCATGGTGGAGGGTACATAAGCTTCGGCCTGGCCGAACTTAAGGCCGTATATACTTGTTATTTTTGTTTTACTTTCAATGACATCTACAATAGTGGTATACCAATCAACCAACCAACCAAACGGTCAAAGATTCCAGTATGGTGCAAGTTAACGTAGCCTTCATGCATACAAATGAATATTTGCTATTCTCTTTTTATATTGGAATGCAAAGCAATTGAAATTAACTGGAATGGAATGAAATGGATTGCTAATTCTGGGGAAATTCATAAAAAATAGCAAAGCAACTTTACTACGGAATTGTCACATAAAACCAAAAACCAAGGAATGCAGAAGTGACACATATGCTATAAATTTGATTTCAGTTGTCTTTAAAATGACAAAACTCCGAGCATTTTCGATATTTTTTTTTTATTTATTTATTTATTTTTTTTTTTTTTTTTTTTGGAAGAAAAAAGGATTTCGTAATTGTTTAATATTTATAAAAATTCAATAGAAAATAAATAAATAAAATAAGATCGAATAAAATAAAAATTTCTTATTTATAAAAATTTCTAGTTTTTCATATTCGATTTCAGTTTCCATCAAAAGTCATTTTATTGATTTTAGTCGATTAGACTTAACTCAAATTGGAAAAAACCCCAAAATCTTGGGCGACAAAATACAAAAACAAGGACGATAGTTTTGCAATGTCTTCGAAATACTTCCCGGCTACTTTGATTACTTTGCCGATCAGTGATGAACTGAGCATAAATTCCAAGCTGCCAAAGCATAAATTCAGTGTAGATAGAATACAATGTTAGTAAAAAATATGGGAAACATTTAAATCTGAGTCAATTTTTAGGTATCTTCGCAAAAGTGTAGTTATGATTTATGGTCGATAGATATTTATTAGAAGTATAGGGAAATTGGAGTCATTTTTATAAGGTTTCGACTTAGCAGTAGCGATTTTACAAAGTATTTTGCCGAAATCCGAAAAAACATATATATGGGAGCTATATCTAAATCTGAACCGATTTTAAACAAATTTGACGTGCATAGCTGCGCAAAAGTTCACTTAAATCGGATTACAAATTTTGACCTCTGTGGTCATATGAGTGTTGAGTGTAAATCGTACGAAAGATATATATGTAAGCTATATCTAAATTTGAACTGATTTCAATCAAATTCAGCATACGATACTACTAAACTAAGCATCCTAGAGCGAAAAGGAGGTTTATTCATGACCACCCCCACAAAATCAAAAATTCCATCCAAATCCTAAAAAAATTAAATTTTTATATGAAAAATTTATTTTGCTCATATCTCATAAACTAAGCGAAAAAGAGGTCAATTCGTCACCACCCCCAAAAAATCAAAATTCCATACAAATCCTAAAAAAATGTAATTTTTATATGAAAAAATTTATTTATTTTATTTATTTATTTCTATATTTATTATAATTAAAATTACAATAAATAAAAAGAAAATTTAAGCACTAGCAGCTAAAGCTATCGGCATAATGAAAAAATTCTTTTGCTCATATCTCCTGAACTAAGCGTCCTAGAGCGAAAAGGAGGTTAATTCGTGACCAGCCACAAAAAATCAAGCAAATCAGGTTAAACATCTGGCTTCTGAGGCCATATAAAGGGTGATACAAAATCTGGTCAAGTGAAAACGCGTGTAAATCGGTGAAATCGTTTATTTAAAAAATCAAATTAAATTTCTTTTTCAAGATCAATTAGTATAAAATTCAGGAAAAATATTCAGTTAGGCTGTCGCTTTTCCAAATCCGAATTGCCGGGCCTCAGGCTTGACACCTGCCATCAGATTTTGTACAGCCACCTTGTCCACCTCCTTCGCCGCAGAAAGCCAGTTTGCCTTGAACTGCTTCCCGTCCTTAGCAGTTTTTTGGTCTTCTTTAGGTTCCGCTTGACAATAGCCCAGTATTTCTCATTTGGGCGGAGCTCTGGCGTGTTGGGAGGGTTCTTGTCCTTGGGAATCACCTGCACGTTGTTTGCGGCGTACCACTCCATGGCCTTTTTACCGTAATGGCAAGATGCCAAATCCGGCCAAAACAGTACGGAACAACCGTGTTTCTTCAGGAAAGGCAGCAGACGTTTATTCAAACACTCTTTCACGTAAATTTCTTGGTTGACAGTCCCGGAAGCTATGAAAATGCTTCTTTTCAAGCCACAGGTACAGATGGCTTGCCAAACCACATATTTCTTTGCGAACTTTGACAGTTTTATGTGCTTGAAAATATCTGCTACCTTTCCCCTTCCTTTTGCCGTATAAAACTCCTGTCCCGGAAGCTGCTTGTAGTCGGCTTTGACGTAGGTTTCGTCGTCCATTACCACGCAGTCAAACTTCGTCAGCATCGTCGTGTACAGCTTCCGGGATCGCGCTTTGGCCGTCGTATTTTGTTTATCATCGCGATTTGGAGTCACTACCTTCTTGTAAGTCGATAGTCCGGCTCGTTTTTTGGCTCGATGCACGGTTGTAGGCGATACATCCAGCTTATTTGCGGCATCAGGGAGAGAGAGGTTAGGGTTTCGCTTGAAACTACCGGCAACTCTCTTTGTCGTCTCAGCGGCTTCCGGTTTTCGATTTCCCCCCGATCCAGACTTCTAATAAAACCTAAAACAAAGAATTGAGTTATTTTAAGCCCTTTTGGATTTTTTTATACCCTCCACCATAGGATGGGGGTATATTAACTTTGTCATTCCGTTTGTAACACATCGAAATATTGCTCTAAGACCCCAAAAAGTATATATATTCTGGGTCGTGGTGAAATTCTGAGTCGATCTGAGTATGTCCGTCCGTCCATCCGTCCGTCTGTTGAAATCACGCTAACTACCGAAGGAAACAAGCTATCGACTTGAAACTTGGCACAAGTAGTTGCTATTGATGTAGGTCGGATGGTATTGCAAATGGGCCATATCGGTCCACTTTTACGTATAGCCCCCATATAAACGGACCCCCAAATTTATTAATTTAATTTAAATTTAATCCGATCCGGCTGATGTTAGTATATAGTCTCTAACAACAGTTTCGCTTGAAAATACCGGCAACTCTCTTTGTCGTCTCAGCGGCTTCCGGTTTTCGATTTCCCCCCGATCCAGACTTCCTGGCTGTCGACAAACGTTCCCCAAACACTTTAATTACATTTGTAACGGTTGATTTGGCAACTTTTAGCGATTTTGACAGCTTTGCGTGCGAGTAGCTCGGATTTTCGCGATGCGCGAACAAAATTTTGATACGCTGCTCTTCTTGCTTGGACGGCATTTTGACAACTGAAGTGTGAAATCCAAAATCAAAATAGGAGCAACATTCTACACACACACACCTTCAAAATGAGGGGTTTCAGGTTTTTTAAATGCAAAATTGAAAGAAATACGTCAAGTTTATATTGACCAAATTTTGACCGTATCACCCTTTAGTCCGTCAGTGGCAATTTAATCTGACTTTTGTGTCCAATGTATACCCCTTATGGGCTAACTTCCAACTTAGAAGACGATGTTAAGGAGTTTTGAGATACCTTGCCATCGACAAGTATTACCACAATCCAAGTAATTCGATAGTCGATGACAGTCTTTACTAGAAGTTTCTACGCAATCCATGGTGAAGGATTGCGGACCTATCACCAGTTTTGTAATAGGTCCGTAATAGTATACAAATAAATCTCTATTCTGTTTCCTATGGAAATTTTCTTCTTAATTGTTTTATCACAGAGTAATTATTTACGCCTCTGAAGTATATTATGAAAAACAACAAAAATCGTGTGAAACCATGTCCTCAATTGAGATTTACTTAAACACCAATTTCAAAATGCAAAAAAACAAAAGGAAAAAGTCCTGGAGAATTGCATATTTGTTCCGGCTGGTGGCGAGTGTATTACGTGTGCCAGGAGATTCGATACGCTGCCCCTGTTTTGTGTTAAGAGTATTGGCCAAAAAATAAGGTGAAGTATAACTCTGGCTACGAACACACTTTTCCACTTTGACGATATTTGTTTTTGTATACAAAAATCACGGGGAAGAGAGCAAACATAACCTTCCCCTCAATGTATTAGCAAGCATGAGATGCCATAATGCCATAGAAGTTGTGTTGGGTATTAGGGCAAAATTGAATCTTAAACACGTAGACAACACGCGTGTTTCTTTTTGGCCATCGCTATGGATTTTTTCGCTTACAAATTTTGTGACATGTTAATGAGCGATAGTTTGCACTTTGTGCCCCATGCCAGGATATGTCCTCGATTTAAATGTTGTCTACGAATATCGAAAACAATATTGAATATTGCTCCTCACCGTGGCTTGATTGGCGAGGACCAAACCAGCACCCAATGGTGTTTTGGGTATAGATAAGGCGTACCTCAATTCCAAAACGAAAACAATGTTGCCCTTTAGCCATATATGAATGTTGTTGTTAAAGCGTTAAATTTGCGCGTGCGCGTATACAATAGCCCTAAGTACACGTACTGCTGCTGCGCTGTGCTCAGCATTACTTCGTTCGATTGATCGTTCTCTTCTTAGTTCATATGGCAGAAATATTTGTTTTTTTTTTTTTTGCCGACAATTCTACGAATTTTGTATCGAATATTATTAAGACTTTTATCTCTGCTCTCCGTATGATGACAGACATTCGACACAGCAAGATATGCGAAATTATCAAAATACTAAATGCCACAGTACCCCACACCCGCTGGGATAGTCATGCGTACACTTCGTATCCAATATACTTGCAAATAGGAACCAAATAGCAAACTACTATCCATACATAAACATGCGTAGAGAGTAACCATTTATCTTTTGTTTTACTAGGGAAAACGGCAGCACTGATCTCCTGGTGAGAGTTCCTCTATAAGTGTGTGTGTCTGCGTAAATGTGTCTTGTGCAAGTGAGAGCGAGCGAGAGATAAAGAGTGATTGAGTTCCTCTTATTTCATACACGCGAATTTCCATACATTCTCCCTACTTCGGCTCTTTGGTTTTTCATTTCCATTGACCTGTTCGCGTTCTACCATCCATGCTTCCCTCTTTGTTTCCTTGCCGATCCTTAAGAGCTCACGTTGCTTTTATGATTCACCGGAAAATTCAATTTTCAAATATCAACATATTGTTGAGCATGCTGTGTTTGGGTGCTGCTGCTGCTTGTTAAAGTGTCGCGTGTTTTTAAAAAGCATTACATTTCCATTTAGTCATGCTACACGGAGTATTATGTGAATAAGAGAAGTGATGTAGTAACATATTCGGATGAAAATCTACACTCAAAAAAAGTTTATTTGGATCCAAAGATTTTAACCTTCCCTTAAGGATTTTGGTATTGATTCCGAGGCAAAGATGCGGCTTCTTTAAAATAAAGAACTTTTTAAGCGACATATCTGATTTTAAATCTAGGACCAATAAAATTAAAATTAGGATAATTTTTTTTTATTGAAATTTTCATTATCTTTTCGCGGTTTATTAATAAAGGTACTCATGTACAAACAAATGCCAGTTTTAAAAATCCAAATAATAACGGATACTTTAAAGTAAAAATATTTCTTAATTCCTAAAAAAAAAACTTTAAACCAAAGACGCTAAATCCTCAAAATAAGTCTTAGCCTATATTTGAAGCGTTTTTATCTTAAATCTAAAGTTTCAATATTTCATTTAATTTAGGGACAATTTCTTTAAATCAAAAATGTGTGAAATTACTTCAAGGAAAATTAGCCTTAGTTCAAAGACATGCGACTTTAACGGAGGGATGCAAATTTACAAAATTTGTGTCCTAAATTTAATGAAAACAATTTTTGAAGCAAAGATTATAAACTTTATTTTAATTATAATTTCATGTGTCCTTAATATTTTATAAATTTCGCATCCTACAATTTCGACTGATCGAATTTTATTCAATAACTAGCGTAACCCGGCCCGCTTCGCTGCGCCTTCCGAAGCATATTTGGAGGAATATTTTGCGTTAACTTAGTCAACTATATCCTTCGTGCTGAAAACAAATTCGAAAAGATTTGAATTCTTTTAAACAAATCGGACTACTTGATTTTTCGTTTATAGGTACAAATACAGCGGGAGAGGGTGTACCTTCTTCTATATTTCTTGTGAATTTTAAGTGTTGTTTGTCAACGAAAGGTATCCTTCTCCTCAACATATCTGAAAATTAAGCACTATATTATAATAACATACAAAGAATTACTGTTTCCCATCCAATAAATCGGAGAAAGCAAAAATAGTAAACAATTTTACCACATTAACATTTGCTAAAATGTTGAAAAATGATGCACCCTCTACGTGGGCTGCCACTTTCATGTAAATTTAAGTTCTTTACTAAAAAGAAGTCTGGCAGAAGCCTGTGCAAAAATCATAAAATTATGTACCTAGTTCCCATTTACGGACAACCCTCTACTTTCAATTTAAGAAAAAAAAAAAAAAAAAACGGACAAAAGGGAACCCTCCCCCCACTTCGCTCCACACCGACCTGATATCGGACTATCACGTACCCTATATTAATTTCGCAACTACTCAATGGTCCCTATAAATTCTATCGAAGTAAATCGACAAAGTTTATTTCAATTTTCCCCTTCCCCAACCAGATATCGAAAAATCATATACTAATTTAAAAATCATGCATAAATTTAATCACCTCCTCCCACGTTCTCTGTAAATTCCAAGTAGATCGGCGATGTTTAAATTCGACAAACACCGTAGTGAATAGCACCCCTAACCTTCCCTGAAAATTCTTGAAACTTTCCTTCAAGTGTGGGGCAAGGAAGGTTGCCTCTTCGTTCATAACCTTCCCCCACTGCCTATGTAAATTTCAAGAAAACTTAAGAGTTGTTTTTTTTGCAGTTTTAGAGGAGGACCTCCTCCCCAACTAAATATCGAAAAGTGATGTAGCGTATCTTTTGTAAACGTCCCAGAAAATGTCAAGCAAATTATAAGCCTAAAGGGGCGGCCTCTCTTCCGTCCAAATATCACAAAATCAGGCATCAACTATTAATATCGTAACCTCTCCCCAGTCCTCTGTAAATTTCAAGTAACTCGGTAAAGTTTAATTGTTTCTCTGTATGTACTTAAGAAGCGGATACCTCCCTATGCCCTTTTATTGTTATTAAAAAATCAGGAACCTGATATAAATTTTATAACCCATTTTTTTCGTAAAATTTCAGTCGGAGGAGTTTAGTTTTGTTTTCACTGTACTTTAAAAAAAAGTCGGGCAAAGGGTGGCACCCCTCCCCGACCAAATATCGAAAAATAATGTAGCGGATTTTTTTCTAGATGCCAACCCCAACATTCAATGAAAATTTCCAGCAAATCGCATAATTTTGTTCCAAGTTTCAAAAAGTATGGCAAGGGGGGGGGACCTACCCCGTCCACATATGAAATCATCAGGTACCCCATATTAATTCCATAACCTCACCGCATATTCTCTCTTATTAACTCAGATAATTTAGAGAATTTTAGTTTTTTCACTGTACTTTAAAAAAAGTCGAACAAAGGGGAGGTCCCCCTCCGCCACCAAATATCGAAATATAAAGTAGCGGATCTTTATCTAGATGCCAACCCCAACCTTCAATGAAAATTTCAAGCAAATCGGTCAACTTTGGTCCAATTTTCAAAAAGTCCGACAAAGGGGAGGTCCCCCTCCGCGACCAGGTGTCAAAAAATGAGATACCCTATTTTCACCACATGAACGCGCCCTAAGATCTCTGAAAGTTTCAAGTAAATCGGTTCAGCCGTTTCGGAGCCAACTCGGAACATACAAACAAACAAACAAACAAATAAACACACATAGATTGAATTTTATATATATATAGATATTCGAAAAGTTGAAGCCGACTTGTTATTTACTATAATTTTTGAATCTTGATGTTCGATGTTATTACGGGGAAATCCATCGACTATGAAATAAGGAAGTCAACAATCGAATTTTTGAAAAAATATTTACGTGATATTAAAGATTACGCAACCTAAATTTAAGGATGCGAAATTTACAAAATATTAAGAACAAATTTCTTTAAAATAATGCAATTTTAATTAAAATAAAGTTTATAATCTTTGTTTCAAAATTTTTTTTCATTAAATTTAGGACACAAATTTTGTAAATTTGCGTCCCTCCGTTAAAGTCGCATGTCTTTGTACTAAGGCTAATTTCCTTAAAGTAAAGAAACACATTTTTGATTTCAAGAACTTGTCCTTACATTAACTGAAATATTGAAACTTTAGATTTAATATAAAAACGCTTCAAATATAGTCTAAGGCTTATTTTGAGGATTTAGCATCTGCCAAAAAATGTTCCTTCCAGAAATATTGATTTTATACCCCATAAAATATATACCGATCGACTCAGAATCACCTCCTGAGTCGATCTAGCGCTTGGTGTCCGTCCGCCCATGTATTTGTTGTTCACAGGATTCCGGTCGCAATTATTAACCGATTTTGATGAAATTTGGTTAGGGCACAAGGACGAATGCTATTGAATTTCGAAGAAATCGGATCAAATTTAGATACAGCTCCAATATATATGTATCGCCCAATTTCGACAAATGGGGTTACGTTGCACTTTTTTACAAATGGATCGTCACCAAATTTGGCAAAAAATAATGATTTTCATCGCCATTCAAGCCTGCAAAATTTCATCCAAATCGGTTCAGATTTAGCTATAGCTCCCATATATATGTACCGCCCGATTTTTATAAATTTGGCTATAAAACCCTTATTTATCAACCGATAGTACTCAAATTTGGCCAAATCTAATCCTCTATAGCACTTACTGTATGTGCAAAATTTCATCGAACTCAGTTCAGATTGAGATATAGCTCCCATATATATGTATAGCCCGATTTTCCCAAATTTGGCCATAGAACCCTTATTTATTATCCGATCATACTCAAAGTTGGCTAGATCCAGTCCTCTATAGTACTAACAGTATGTGCAAAATTTCATCGAAATCGGTTCAGATGTAGATACAGCTCCCATATATGCATTGCCCGATTTTGAAAAATTTGGCCCTAACAACCTTATGTTTGACCATAGAGGCCTCATTTCTTAACTGATCTTACTCAAATTTTGCACAAGGTAACCTTTTGTGGTATTAATCAAACCCTTCAAATATTATGCAAATTGGTTCAGATTTAGATATAGCTTCCATATATATGTATCGCTCGATTTTCCCAAATTTGACCATAATACTTTTATTTATTAATCAATGTTACTCAAATTTTGATGTACTTGATGATATTGCTCGATTTTTACAAATTTGGGTTTATTACCCACACTAATTGGGCGATTTTCTCTCTGTTTTTTAATAATGGGCTCAATATTAGTGGCATACTAACCCCGTAGGTGCAATATCAACTACAGCCAGTGTTGCTAGAAGTAGGGGAAATTCCCTATATGTAGATTTTTTTCTAATAAAGGGTGGTTAAATTGTAAGGGCCGATGTTGAATGTGAACCACACCTAAACGCCAAGTTTTTTTCCGAATTTTATTTGACATTTCTCTACTTCAGACGTACTCAATTTGAACCATGAAGAGATACACCATCCAACAACGTTCCAATGGTTCCAAGAAATGGCAACAGTGGATGATCAATTTTCGTAGATTCGTCAATAAACAGAATTGCCGCATTTGGGCGAATGAGAATCCAAGAGTGATTGTCGAAAAACCAATGCACCCACAAAGAGTGACTGTTTGGTGCAGTTTATGGGCTGGCGGCATCATCGGGTCGTATTTTTTTTTCAAAATGAGGCCGGTCAGGCAGTTACTGTGAATGGTGTTCGCTATCGTGAGATGATAACGAACTTTTGATGGCCCGAAATGGAAGATATGGATGTGGACGATATGTGGTTTCAGCAGGACGGTGCCACTTGCCACACAGCTAACGAAACAATGGCTCTTTTGCGCAACACAATCAATGGCCGTGTTATCTCACGTAATGGCGATGTCAATTGGCCGCTAAGATCATGTGATTTGACACCGTTGGACTATTTTCTTTGGGGTTATTTGAAAGACAAGGTGTACGTCGATAAGCCAGCAACAGTTCAAGAGCTAAAGGATGAGTTATTTCGGCACATTAACGGCATAGAACCTCCATTATGCCTCAGCGTCATCGAAAATTTGGACCATCGGATGAAGGTGTGCCACCGAGGTCGCGGCGCCCATTTTGCCGATATTTTGTTCCATACATAATTGAGTAATACCAATATATTATAATAAAATAAAGTTACAATAATTTCCTTAATAGTTTGTGTTTTATTCAAAATCAACATCGGCCCTTGAAAATTTAACCACCCTTTTATTCACTCAACACAATTTGTAATAATTTTTACATTTTGGTGGCTCTAGAGTAGGAAATTAGAAGCCGGCAAGGCTTGATCTTTAACAATGTGTGGTCAACTATTACCACTCGTGCCAAAAGAAAAATCTTACAAAATTTGAAGATTACCACAAATCTACCAAACAAAGATTTCTATAGAAATTTTTGTCAACATTTTATTTCTATAGAATATATTGTCAAAATTGTATTTCTATAGATTTTTTTTTTCAAAATATTAATTCTATAAAAATTTTTCTCAAAATTCTATTTCTATAAAAAATTTTCTCAAAATTTTATTTCTGTAGAATTTATTATCAAAATTTTTTTTCTCAAAAAAAATTGTTTATAGAAGTTTTTTCCAAAATTTTATTTCTATAGATATTTAACAAAAAAAAATTACTATTTTTGGTAGAATTCCACCAACTATGGCAACCGTGGTGGTAATACAAATTTATTTTCTAGGTTATATACGTTGCATTTTCATGTTTTAAGACAATAAAGTACTTAGAACCATTTTTGTTTCGTAAAATTTGTTTAAATTTAACGAAAAATATTGTAGGGTAAATTGTTTGGGAATGTATGGGAAAGTAGGGAACTTTTTTTGTCCTTGTAGGGTAAACCGAACATTTTCCGAACATTGCTGGCAACACTGACTATGAGCTATAGTCAGATTGAGACAAAGCACCCATAAATATGTACCCCTTAATTTTCTTAAATATGCAACTGCGGTTTATATCCCGGACCCCAGACCTATATCAATGTTACCCCACAAATGCTTATGATTACTAATTCAGTAAGGGTGGTTTAAGGTATTATATAGTCGGCCCCGCCCGACTTTCTACTTTATGTACTTGTTTACTGTTGCATATGAAGGAGCACTTTCACCTAACACATTCACCATATCATTATTAATTTCTTGTCCCGATATACCTTTTTTATGTAAATATTTAATATATAAAAAAATATTTAATGACAGCACGCATTTCTAATTTTTCCATTGTAAAAAAATTGCGGATGCATCTTTTTTGAACATCTGTTTCTATATGAAGTAGTTTCCATATCGAAGAAAATTTAACATGTGTTAACTTTCTTCTGATTACACCGCGCTTTTCGTGCTAGGCTAAGAAGTTTCCGAACTGCCCTCGTAAGGGTAAAACTCTGGCTTCTGAGACCATATAAGTCCATATCGGGCGAGAGATATATATGGCTCCATATACAATAATTTCTAAGATTTCAGATTTCATCCCATATTGGTTGGTTTGTCTTCAAAATGTTATATTCAATTGTAAAACATGCTCAATCCACCATAGCTCATTATTTTAACCACACAATTGATTGCAACCACTTTTTTATGACCTCAATCAAATCAAATCATATTCACTCGCACTGTCACTCAAGAAGACAGCTCTAAGGATATCAACAATTTAATTGTTTTCATGGGCTTAAGTGGTATATTAAAAAATATTTGCAATTTGAAGATTCAAAATTAGAATTCCTGAGAGCAACATAGCAAATAGTGAAAAAAAAACTGACAACAATCAACAGCAAAGAATTTGAAAAACCTAATAAAACACGACCACTACGACCACCTCACACGTCAATGAACACGTGCACTAGGATTTAGCGGAATATGATGATGCATCAGCCATCATCCATTGAATAACCTTAGCTTTGATGAAAGCATAAGCGAATAAATATCCTCATTATACACCCACATGTTAAATCAACTCTTCAATTTTGGGCACATCCAAGTGGATTTTTCATTGATTCCTGGTCTGCTTCTCTATTGTTTTGTGGGTGATTCAACCACAATCAACCCGCGATCCCATGTCCTCCTCATTCACCTATGCATTTAGGATTGAGATATGAGGTGGCGGTCTACGTGCCCACTTTATGTTTGATGTGGATTTTAATTGAACTTAAGCTTTTGGTTTTATCAACAACAACAGCAATTGAAAGGAATTTGGAAAACAAAACCCAAGGCTTCCTTACAACTCATTGGGAATTTCAATACGAGCAGGAGCCAATATCAGTCAGTCAGCCCCCGTTATTAAGTAGTGCTGTTATGATTTCAAGAATATTTGGTTAATTTAAAACCTAAAACTGGAATTCAAATTTATTTCTTTCTTTTGTATGCCAAGGGTGCTTTTGAATATACTTTGGTATGCAAAAAATCTCAGCAATGAAATGTGAATGGGAACACACGTTGCATTTATTAACATTTAAATCAAGGATAACAAAACACCGAACTAACCCACCAACCACCACCATCAGAGCTCACCACATCGAAGGCCAGAAACACTTCAGTCATAAAACATTGTGGGTTCTTTTCTACATAAAAACCATCCGCCGCCGCCACCGCCATATGTCTATCTGTCCATCAGAGTCACTCAGATCCTCGCATGTTTTTATAGGTAATACCCGACACGAGTGGGTACAACACTTTGGAATCACATACATATGTCATTTCAAAATACAATAAAACTAACATTCACGGTATGCCGTGGAACCACTGTATGCGACAAGGGAAGGTCTATTCGCAAATTGTCAAAAAATAAAATAAAAAGAAAGGATTTCCCCTTGCTAATGATAAAGAGACGGGAAGTGTTCAATATTTTAAAAATTTTCCTATATGCACAAATAATGTCAGAGTTATCTAACTTGCCTCTGTGGCCTTATTAATCCCCGTTGACATTTCACACAATATACAGTTTCATTGTTACTTTTGTTAAATTATTTAATTTTGATAAATGAATTCTCAATTTGGAGAACAAGCACATTTTGAGAGAAGAATGAAAAATCAAATCAAATTTCATTTACTTATGTGTATTTGAGAAGGGTGAAAAGTTCGATCTCATTCGGTAAAGGGTGTTCATTTTGTGACATCGATCAGAAGTCAGGCATCGAACCATACCAGAGTATTAGCCTAATGTTGCCAGCATTGTAAAAAAAAATAATTAATGTATTTTAACAATAGGGCTCACAACATTTTTTGTATGAACAAATCTCATAAATTAAAACGAATATAAAACAGATTAAATTCATTGGGTAAGTTAGTTGGAAAAGAGGATCAAAGTTATGCTGTCTCATGTTGTGCGCTCTAACTAATCAAGAAAATCTGAAAACAAATCTTAGGATATGGTGGCTATATATAATTATACACCGATATGGAACCATTGAAATTCCAACAAGTATAGTGGCGATTTAACAAGGAAAATGTTGGTATTTTGACCATTTTTGTCGAAATCAGAAAAACATATATATGGGAGCTATATCTAAATCTGAACCGATGTCAACCAAATTTGGCACGTATAGCAATAATGCTAATTCTACTCCCTGTGCAAAATTTCAACTAAATCGGAGTTAAAAATTGGGCTCTGTGGTCATATGAATGTAAATCGGGCGAAAGCTATATATGGGAGCTATATAATTTGAACCGATTTGGCTGATATTTTGCAAGTTTTTCGAGACTCATAAAATATTCGGATGTACGGAATTTTAGGAAGATCGGTTAATATACACGCCAATTATAACCACATCGGTGAAAAATATATATGGCAGCTATATCTAAATCTGAACCGATTTTTTCCAAAATCAACAGGGAACGTCTTTGAGCCGAAACAGGACACTATACCAAATTTTAGGACAATTGGACTAAAACTGCGAGCTGTACTTTGCACACAAAAATACATCAACAGAGAGACAGACGGACATCGCTAAATCGAATCAGAATTTAATTCTAAGCCGATCCGTATACGAAAAGGTTGGTCTATGATTACTCCTTCTTGGCGTTACATACAAATGAACAAACTTATTATACCCTGTACCACAGTAGTGGTGAAGGGTATAAATATGGGAAACATTTAAATCTGAAACAATTTTAAGGAAACTTCGCAATTATGATTTATCGCTCGATATATATGTATTAGAAGTTTAAGAAAATTAGAGTCATTTTTATAACTTTTCGACTAAGCAGTGACGATTTAACAAGGAAAATGTTGGTATTTTGACCATTTTTGTCGAAATCAGAAAAACATATATATGGGAGCTATATCTAAATCTGAACCGATGTCAACCAAATTTAGCACGCATAGTTACAATGCTAATTCTACTCCCTATGCAAAATTTCAACTAAATCGGAGCAAAAAATTGGCCTCTGTGGGCAAATGCGTGTAAATCGGGCGAAAGCTATATATGGGAGCTATATCTAAATCTAAACCGATTTGGCTGATATTTTGCAAGTTTTTCGAGACTCATAAAATATTCGGATGTACGGAATTTGAGGAAGATCGGTAGATATACACAACAATTATGACCAGATCGGTGAAAAATATATATGGCAGCTATATCTAAATCTGAACCGATTTTTTCCAAAATCAATAGGGATCGTCTTTGAGCCGAAACAGGACCCTATACCAAATTTTAGGACAATCGGACTAAAACTGCGAGCTGTACTTTGCACACAAAAATACATCAGCAGACAGACAGACAGACGGACAGACAGATGGACAGACAGACGGACAGACAGACCAATCTGAACCGATTTTGAACCAAATCAATAGGGATCGTCTTTGAGCCAAAATTTTCTATAGAAATAAAATTTTGACAAAATTTTCTATAGAAATAAAATTTTGATAAAATTTTCTACAGAAATAAAATTTTGACAAAATCACCTATAGAAATAAAATTTTGATAAAAATTTCTATAGAAATAAAATTTTGAGAAAATTTTCTGTAGAGATAAAATTATTACAAAATTTTCTATAGAAATAAAATTTTGACAAAATTTTCTATAGAAATAAAATTTTGACAAAATTTTCTATAGAAATAAAATTTTGGCAACATTTTCTATAGAAATAAAATTTTGACAAAATTTTCCTCAAAAATAAAATTTTGACAAAATTTTCTATACAAATAAAATTGTGGCGAAATTTTCTATAGAAATAACATTTTGAGAAAAATTTTTATACAAATGAAATTTTGACAAAATCTTCTATAGAAATAAAATTTTGACAAAATTTTCTATAGAAATAAAATTTTGACAAAATTTTCCATAGAAATAAAATTGTGACAAAATTTTCTATAGAAATAAAATTTTGAGAAAATTTTCTATAAAAATAAAATTTTGACAGAATCTTCTATAGAAGTAAGATTTTGACAAAATCTTCTATAGAAATAAAATTTTGACAACATTTTCTTTAGAAATAATATATTGAAAATTTTTTCTATAGAAATAAAATTTGGACAAAATTTTCTTTAGAAATAAAATTTTGCGAAAATTTTCTATAGAAATAAAATTTTGACAAAATCTTCTATAGAAATAAAATTTAGCAAAATTTTCTATAGAAATAAAATTTTGACAACATTTTCTATAGAAATAAAATTTTTGCAAAATTTTCTTTAGAAACAAAATTTTGACAAAATTTTCTATAGAAATAAAATTTTGACAAAATTTTCCTTAGAAATAATTTTTTGACAAAATTGTCTATAGAAATAAAATTTTGACAACACTTTCTATAGAAATAAAATTTTTCTATAGAAATAAAATTTTGACAAAATTTTCCTTAGAAATAAAATTTTGACAAAATTTTCTATAGAAATAAAATTTTGACAAAATTTTCTACAGAAATAAAATTTTGACAAAATTTTCTATAGAAGTAACATTTTGATAAAAATTTCTATAGAAATAAAATTTTGAGAAAATTTTCTGTAGAAATAAAATTATGACAAAATTTTCTATAGAAATAAAATTATGACAAAATTTTCTATAGAAATAAAATTATGACAAAATTTTCTATAGAAATAAAATTTTGACAAAATTTTCTATAGAAATAAAATTTTGACAAAATTTCCTACAGAAATAAAATTTTGATAAAAATTTCTATAGAAATAAAATTTTGAGAAAATTTTCTGTAGAAATAAAATTATGACAAAATTTTCTATAAAAATAAAATTTTGACATAATTTTCTATAGAAATAAAAGTTTGACAAAATTTTCTATAGAAATAAAATTTTGACAAAATTTTCTATAGAAATAAAATTTTGACAAAATTTTCTACAGAAATAAAATTTTGACAAAATTTTCCTTAAAAATAAAATTTTGACAACATTTTCTATAGGAATAAAATTTTGATAAAATTTTCTATAGAAATAAAATTTTGATAAAATTTTCTATAGAAATAAAATTTTGATAAAATTTTCTATAGAAATAAAATTTTGATAAAATTTTCATGTTCCACATTTCAACCGGATCGGATGAATTTTGCTCCACCAAGACGATCCGGAGGTCAAATCTGGGGAACGACTTATATGGGGGCTATATATAATTATGAACCGATATATACCAATTTTTGCATGGTTGTTAGACACCATGTACTAACACCACATTCCAAAGTTCAACCGCATCGGATGAATTTTGCTCCTCCAAGAGGCTCCGGAGGTCAAATCTGGAGATCGGTTTATATGGGGGGCCTATATATAATTATGGACCAATTTTTGCATGGTTGTTAGCTACATTTACTAAAAAAATTTTGGAAGTTTTTTAAAGGCATAAATTTAAAAACTCTTCCAAAAATGTCCTCCCAAACATATTCTTTTTTTAAGATAATTATTTTAATTTAATTTTTCATAACTTGTTTTTTGTCATATTTTTAATGGGTAATTTTAACGTTTTTTGTTCCAACTAGGTTAAAAACAGACTAGGTTAGGTTAGGTTATGTGGCAGCCCGATGTATCAGGCTCACTTAGACTATTCAGTCCATTGTGATACCACAGTGGTGAACTTCTCTCTTATCACTGAGTGCTGCCCGATTCCATGTTAAGCTCAATGACAAGGGACCTCCTTTTTACAGCCGAGTCCGAACGGCGTTCCACATTCCAGTGAAACCACTTAGAGAAGCTTTGAAACCCTCAGAAATGTCACCAGCATTACTGAGGTGGGATAATCCACCGCTGAAAAACTTTTTGGTGTTCGGTCGTAGCAGGAATCGAACCCACGACCTTGTGTATGCAAGGCGGGCATGCTAACCATTGCACCACGGTGGCTCCCTAAAAACAGACTAAGAATTAATAAAATGATACAAATTATTAAAATTTTGTAAAAAAAAAAAAAAAAAAAAAAAATGTTAAATCCATTCTTGAAAATAGGGAATTTTGGAAAATATTTGGAGTACACGTTTCAGACAAGCATTAGAATGCATTAAAAATCATACAAAAAAATTTATAAAAATTATTTTTTATTATTTTAATTATTTTTTATTTTTAACATTTTTTATTTCACATGCAACACACTGAATTCGAATCACACCTAAAGAAGTGATGCAAATTCAGCGTAACGGCTGTTGAATGGTGGACATTTGTCATATGACAAGCCCATGTTAAATTGTGCACCACTTCCGGATCCAAAAAGAACATTTTCACTACTTTTTTGGGGGTGCTTCTTTTGTTGGGATGGTTTATAAATAAATAATAATAAATGCCTTCTTCCTTTGTATTTCGCTGAAGGATGATCTTGGCAGTATATACACCCAGAGAAGGAATATGATCACATCAAACACGTTTCAAGAGCACCATGTTACTTTTTCACAGCGACCATGTAGCATTTTTGTCGCAAAAATATTATTTTCTCGTCAAACATAACATGTTTTCGGAAATCAGATACATAATTTCCAAGAAAAGGACATGGTTTCGAGAAACATGCTACATGTTTTCCGCGAAAAAGTAACATTTTGCTCCTGTAACATGGTTGGGATGATCATATCCCTTCTCTGCGTGTACCGAACTTAAAGTATAAGTAACCAAAACTTGAGCACATTGTCAGTAAAAAGCTTTAAAAACCCCATTGTCAAAATAAAAATTTTCTAACCCCAAAAAATACAAAATTTTTTTCTTTGAAAGTATTACATATCTAACACGCAATCAATGATTACCATTTGCATTTGATACAACATCAAACGAATCAAGCCTACTTGGTTTCGCACTGTCACTTTTTTTCGTGTATCATGTAAAACATGCCAATGAAACCAAATATTTGGGGTGAACCCAAAAAGACCGCCAACCGCCAACATTGTCACCACAGCCATTGCCATTTGCCATTGCTCCAGAATCAGGGTGACGCAGTCACAAAACTTCACCGCAACACCACATTGTCAAACCTCTACGACTACCAAGGCAGAGGTCAAGAAAAAAACAGACGGGAGCTTTCTACCTCAGATGATTATTGCGTCATTTTCATCATTGCGAAGGTGGATGGTGGCTAGGAACATTTGGCCAACTTCTCATGGATAGAAACTACGAATGCGAAAACTACGACTTAACATCCCACATAAGGAAAACTGAATTGAAATGAATCCTTGATATCCTTGATGAGGAATGTTTGGAATGTCTAAAGAGCCATACAGAAGAGGGCATTGAGTGCAATTAATGTTAAATGTTTGATAAAAAAAATACGAAAAGAATGGGTTTGCAATGGGCCAAAGACACATTATTTATGAGGCCAGAATACTCACCCTGGTTGCTACTACTTTTACAAAAAAAAAGATTTCGTCATCAGGACTTGATATTGTATTTGCATACCACAGCAAAGGGGTGGTGGTGGTGGTAGTGGTTGGTAGAAAAGAAATACTGGCCGCAACCGCACATGCTATGATCATCACCCTTGTCATCACCATCGATAACATATCTGGCATTTATTTGCTTTTAAGCTTTTTCTTTGCTGTTGTCAAATCCCAAGTTGTTCGACCCGAGTGTCCTTTGTATTGTCTACACAAAGGGACCTGTCACCGTGATTAAGACAAAGATGTCACTTGTGGCATTGATTTCCTTTTCCGTTTGGTTTTTTTCTCTTCAACTGATACACAGAGGTGTTTATTGATATGAAAATAATGCATTTTTGTGATATTCAAAGTGTTGTCCTGGAAACATTTGCTATGGCCCAAATGGGGATGATTCGAACGCTATGTCTCCAGAATTCTCACTTTTGCAATTGCGGTAACAAAGGAACTTGATAGACTGGGTGATATTGGAGGGTTTTTTCCCTTAAATTAGAAACTTATGTTTCATGCCAGCTTAAAATTAGAGGTAATATGCAATCAGTTTCGAGCACACGTGACTACTACAGGTAACTCTAATAAAATGCAATAATACTGACAGAAGGAATATGATCACCCCAAACATGACTCATAATGTGATTTTTGGACAGGATAATTTCTGAGAAAATAATATAGTTGCAACAAAAATGTTCCCCGTCCACATATAACATTAAGCTCTTGAAACATGTGTGAGATGATCATCCACAAAAAAGGAGAACTTACTCACCATCGGACTAACACGAAAATTAAAATATTGATTTTAAAGAAAATTTTGTCAAATTTTATTTCTATACAAAATTTTGTCAATTTTTTTTTTCATGAAAAATTTTGTGAAAGGGTTATTTCTTTAGAAAATTTTATCAATATTTTATTTTTATGGAAAATTTTGTCAAAATTTTATTTCTATAGAAAATTTTATCAATATTTTATTTTTATGGAAAATTTTGTCAAACTTTTATTTCTATAGAAAATTTTGTTTATAAAGAAAATTTTGTCAAAATTTTATTTATATAGAAAATTTTGTCAAAATTTTATTTCTATAGAAAATTTTGTCAAAATTTTATTTCTTAGATATTTTGGTAAATATTTTATTTCTTAGATATGTTGATCAACATTTTATTTCTACAAAAAATTTATACAGAAAATTTTGTCAACATTTTATTTCTATAGAAAATTTTGCCAAAATTTTTTTTTATAGAAAATTTTTTCAAAATTTTATTTCGTAGATATTTTGGTCAATATTTTATTTCTTAGATATTTTGATCAAAATTTTATTTCTACAAAAAAATTATACAGAAAATTTTGTCAAAATTTTATTTCTTAGATATTTTCGTCAATATTTTATTTCTTAGATATTTTTTTCAAAATTTTACAAATACAATGAGCTCCGTCCGACTTTGAACTGTCTTTACTTGTCTATAAATACATGTACTGAAGACTGTTGGTAACTGCTCATATTGTGATGGGTATTTACATCAATATTTTATTTATTAAACATAGGACCGATATTGCCTTAAATTTGAAATATACAATGAAAAAAATATTTACGTGATATAAAAGATTATGAAACCTAAATTTTAGAATGCGCAATTTTCAAATTAATAAGGACAAGTTTCCATAAAATAATGACATTTTAATTAAAACAAATTTTATAAATTAACTTCAAAATTTTTTCTCATTAAATGTAGGACACAAATTTTTTATATTTGCGTCCCTCTGTTATTTATTGAATCTTTAGATTTAAGATAAAAAAGCTTCAAATATAGGCTAAGACTTATTTTGAGGATTTAGCATCTTTGGTTTAGTTTTTTTTTATTAAGGAAACATTTATACTTTGAAGTATCCGCCATAATTTGGATTTTTAAACTGCCATTTGTTGTACGTGAATAGCTTGTATATTTGCGTCCCTCCGTTAAAGTCGCATGTCTTTGAAGTAAGGAAAATTTTCCTTAAAATAAAGAAACACATTTTTGATTTAAAGAAATTGTCCTTAAATTAATTGAAATATTGAATATTTAGATTTAAGATAAAAAAGCTTCAAATATAGGCTAAGACTTATTTGGAGGATTTAACATCTTTGGTTTAAATTTTTTTGGAATTAAAGGTAGAATAACATACCATGCGTTCAATGCGTACTATGCGTCCGATGATTGAAGAGTTGAAATTTCTCTTTGAAATCAAAAGCTCGAATAGTCTGTCGCAAACAGAAAAAAATAACCCTTCCATCAACGCACGAATTGACGCATGGTATGTAATTCAACCTTAAGAAAACATTTTTACTTTGAGGTATCCGCTATAATTTGCATTTTTAAAGCATTTGTTTGTACGTGAATAGAACGTGTATTTTCTATCCAATTTGCCTGAAATTGAAAATCTAGAGGTATTTTGGGACCATAAAGAGGTGTGTCGCAAATGTTCAGTATCGGTCCATGTTTTGGTATAGCCCCCCATATAGACTGATCTCTCGATTTTACTTCTTGGGCTTGTAGAATTCGTAGTCTTACTAAATTTGAGGACCCTTAAGAGGTGTGTCGAAAATGATGAGAATTGGTCCATGTTTTGGTATAGCCCCTATATAGACCTACCTCCCGAATTTATTTCTTGGGCTGCTAGAATCTGTAGTTTTTATCCACTTTGCCTGAAGTTGGAAACCTAGGTATTTTAGGACCACAGATATGTCAGCCAAATATGGTGTGTATCGAGCCATGTTTGAGTGTAACCCCCTATATAGACCGATTTCCCGATTTAACTCCTTTGGCTTATAGAAACCGTAGTTTTTAGCCGGCTGGACCATCAAAAATCTGTATCGCATTTATTTTTACCGGTCCATTATGTAAGGCATCGATATAGACCGATTTCACTTCTTGAGGGTATAGCAGGCGCACTGATCATAAAAATTGCTTGAAGCTGAAAGTGAAATTTCCAGATTTTACTCATCGTAATCATTTACATAATCGCGGCAAATATCTACAGATTTAATATTTCAAATCAAGGCTTTATTTCATAATTTACACGATATGTTTATGATTTGTCTAAAACTCAAACAAAATAGTTTCTTAACAGGTTGGCTGATAAGTCCCCGGTCTGGCGTCGCTAGTATTAAATGCACATTATTTTTATATAGCACCAACCTTCAAATGATTCGTGTCAACATATGACGTCTGCAAGTCAATTAGTTTGTGAGATAGAGCATCTTTTGTGAAGCAACTTTTTTATTGTGAAAAAAATGGAAAAAAAGGAATTTCGTGTTTTGATAAAATACTGTTTTCTGAAGGGAAAATATACGGTGGAAGCAAAAACTTGGCTTGATAATGAGTTTCCGGACTCTGCCCCTGGGAAATCAACAATAATTGATTGGTATGCAAAATTCAAGCGTGGTGAAATGAGCACGGAGGACGGTGAAAGCAGTTGACGCCCGAAAGAGGTGGTTACCGAATAACCGTAAAATGAAGTTTATCTGGATAGCAGAGGCCTTAAAGATATCAAAGGAATGTGTTGGTCATATCATTCATCAATATTTCGATATACGGAAGCTCTGTGCAAAATGAGTGCCGCGCGAGCTCACATTTGACCAAAAACAACAACGTGTTAATGATTCTGAGCGGTGTTTGCAGCTGTTAACTCGTAATACACCCAAGTTTTTCCGTCGATATGTGACAATGGATGAAACATGGATCCATCATTACACTCCTGAGTCCAATCGGCAGTCGGCTGAGTGGACAGCGACCGGTGAACCGTTTCCGAAGCTTGGAAAGACTCAAAAGTCCGCTGGCAAAGTAATGGTCTCTGCTTTATGGGAAACGCATGGAATAATTTTTATCGATTATCTTGAGAAGGAAAAAACCATCAACAGAGACTATTATATGGCGTTATTGGAGCGTTTGAAGGTCGAAATCGCGGCAAAACGGCCCCATATGAAGAAGAAACCAGTAAGGAAAGTCTAAAGTCGGGCGGGGCCGACTATATTATACCCTGCACCACTTTGTAGATCTAAATTTTCGATACCATATCACATCTGTCAAATGTGTTGGGAGCTATATATAAAGGTTTGTCCCAAATAAATACATTTAAATATCACTCGATCTGGCAGAATTTGATAGACTTCTACAAAATCTATAGACTCAAAATTTAAGTCGGCTAATGCACTAGGGTGGAACACAATGTTAGTAAAAAACCAGATCGGTGAAAAATATATATGGCAGCTATATCTAAATCTGAACCGATTTTTTCCAAAATCAATAGGGATCGTCTTTGAGCCGAAACAGGACCCTATACCAAAGCTTAGGACAATCGGACTAAAACTGCGAGCTCTACTTTGCACACAAAAATACATCAACAGACAGACAGACGGACATCGCTAAATCGACTCAGAATTTAATTCTAAGCCGTTCCGTATACTAAAAGGTTGGTCTATGAATACTCCTTCTTGGCATTACATACAAATGCACAATATCTAAATCTCAACCGAGCTCTACTTTGCACACAAAAATACATCAACAGACAGACAGACAGACGAACAGACAGACGGACATCGCTAAATCGACTCAGAATTTAATTCTAAGCCGTTCCGTATACTAAAAGGTTGGTCTATGATTACTCCTTCTTGGCGTTACATACAAATGCACAAACTTATTATACCCTGTACCACAGTAGTGGTGAAGGGTATAAAAAGTGTTGTTCCACCAAGACAACGCACCGTGCCACAAGTCATTGAGAAAGATGGCAAAAATTCATGAATTGGGCTTCGAATTGCTTCCCCACCCACCGTATTCTCCAGATCTGGCCCCCAACGACTTTTTCTTGTTCTCAGACCTCAAATGGATGCTCGCAGGAAAAAAATTTGGCTGCAATGAAGAGGTGATCGCCGAAACTGAGGCCTATTTTGAGGCAAAACCGAAGGAGTACTACCAAAATGGTATCGACAAATTGGAAGGTCGTTATAATCGTTGTATAGCTCTTGAACTATGTTGAATAATAAAAACGAATTTTGACAAAAAAATGTGTTTTTCTTTGTAAGACCGGGGACTTATCAGCCAACCTGTTATAAATCCAGAATCTGATCTAGTCTTCATAGGTAGAATCTTAAAATTTATCTTCGGGAAGCGTACTGGTTGAACTGATCTGCTTGGGAGAATATCTGCCATCAAATCCCCTGAAATTTTATATAGTGTCAAGTAACCCGCTACGACGAAGATTTTTCAAAGTAAACTATTATATTTGATTCATGGTGTACTGAAAAAAATATTGTCGTGAGGTCATAGATTTCATGTCTGTAAAATACGAATTCAAATTTTGCTTAGCATAAAAGACGCATTTCTCTAATATAAAGTTTTTTTTCCTTTTCCAAAAGTCGATAAAATTTTCAATGCAGTCGTATTGTCCTTATGATTAAGTGATTTCACTTAAAAATGTGTATCATAACATGAAAGAAAAATTTTTTGGGCTAAGGTCAAGTTGACTTTAATAATTCAGCAAAATTCTTTAAAATTAATGAAATTGTCATTAAATTTTTTGTCTTTTTGCATCTTGGCTACAAAGCAAAAAATCGTTCAAATATAGGACATGTTTTTGAACACTTTATTTTAAAGACGTTTTTTACTTGAAACATAGCATAATTTCTACTGGAAGTCGAGTCTGAATTTGGAAAATAAAGTTGTCGTTAACTCCTTTTTAAAGGACTTTGATAGCATATGAAGAAAAAAAGCTGAAAAAAACGAAAAATTAAAATTTACTTCCTAGAAGCAAGTACACAAAACCCAAATTTAATAGACAATTGTGTCTTAAAAGTATCCTTACTTGTATCCTGCGCTTCTTTGGCTCGGAATCAATACCAAAATTTTTAAAGTAAAGACAAAATCTTTGGAACAGGGCATGCTTGTTTTTCAGTGTGGTGGGTATTTAAGGTTCGGACCGGCCGAACTTACTACTGTATGTACTTTTTCTTAAGGAACCTATTTAAATAGTATAATTTTGCCGAATGCTTAGGAGTATAAATTTCTTCCCATATGGCAAAAAATAAATAACCAAAAAATCTGACATAACGTTTGTATTAGTTGCGCTATCCGATAATTTAAGGGACAAAAAAACCGGAGCTGAACTTCAAATTAGGGGCGATAAAGACCCCAAATATTCTATCTTAAACTCCAGATTTTTGTCAGTATATGTGCTGCATTTCTGGATGTATAACTGTATAATGAAAAAATTGCTTTGATGCAGCTGGGTCTACTGTCTACTAACATCCTGTCAAGTGTTTTATAACATTTTAAACTTGAGCCAGCCAGTATAGTATTCAAATTCCAAATTTCCAACATTTCAGTAGATGCCTTTGTATGTTAGGAAATACAAGTAGAAGTGTGTGTGAGTGTGTTTGAGTGCACATGTGCGTATGTATTAGCATTAATGTTTATAAGGGAATTGATTTAACGCATCACTGCTCTAAATAAAACTTTCAAATGAACAGTTAAATACGCGCTAATAGGGGTTCACTTTACAATTTCATATGATCTCCTGGTTACCAAGCTACAACAACAATAACAACAAGCATAGCAATAGCAACAATAGAGAATACCCCCGTTACATTTTGATTTTGTTACAATCTCTCACAATTGAGAAGAGAATTCTATCACATAACGACCAAACAACAACAACACCTAACACACAGTAGCATTGAATAGGAAGCCTCTCAGCCAACTTTGCTTTAGTTTTTACCACATCCTATGGTTGCTACTACTGTTGTAGTGGTAGTCTTGTTGTTGTTGTTATTTGGTGTGTTGAATTGTTGTCCAAGGTATTTGTGTCAATGTGGACAAAGACAATAAACTCTAGGAAGATAGGAAATTGGCTACTGAGGAGATCAAACCATTTTCCGTGTTAGTTTCATACTCGAACCAAACGCGTATACGACAAGTATTGACATAGCATTAAAATGCAAATAAAAAGAAATTAAGTGCACGAAATAGATTTCCTTAAACGGGAAAATGTAATATTTTTGTTGTTGCCTAAAATTTAACATTGTTTCATTAAGAAAATTAAGTTTTTCATTTAAAAAATAAAAACGAAAAACAATTAAAAAAATTACAAACATGTATGGAACTAACATGGTAAATGCAACATTTGGTATGGCGCAAGCCAATTTCCTATCTTCCTCAAATTTATTGTCTTTGAATGTGGATTGATTGTGACATTAAGTCGGATTTATTTGATTCAAATTTCTACGCGGTCGCTAAAAGGTCTCTCTGTCTCGTTCATTGTATATGAGAACACTTCACTTATTTTGGATATTGAATTTTAAGGGTTACGACATCGCAACAATTCTACAACCCCACACACCATCATCATTATCAGAGGCCCATATGGGCCATGGGTGAACTAAATATCAAAAGATTTTCAAGGATGCAAATTTCATTGGGTTCACTTTCATAGGATTCAGATGGCCTAAAAAACGAGCTATTGGATTTTTTAATTAGAGAAATGAAATGCCCAAGGAAAAAAAGGGTATTCCATGGTATTATTTTAGCTAAAGGATTCGTTATTCGTCATTTGTGTGTGTGAAAATCTTGTTTATTTTAAAGCTTTCGAAATCCTAGAATGTGGCATGTCCGCCTGTGAAAAGGCAAACAGTATTTAAATTCGTTAATATTGTTTGTGTTTCTATCAAACATAAATCTTTGATTGTGTATTCATTTTCAACGTTTTCAGTGCGGGGAATGGGGTTGAAGGATTTAAATTTGAAATGCCATAGATAAGCATATTGCAGGGAATAGTGTTTGCATATGTTTTAGAGGTCTTACAAATAAAAAACTAAAATCGCAAAAAAAAAACAAAAATCAAGTGAAGAAAGGCTACCATATTTTAGCCGAAATCCTGGGTTGCTCAATTTACTCAGGCATCATTGAAATTACCCACTAACGGACCTAACAGGTTGGCTGATAAGTCCCCGGTCTGACACATAGATGGCGTCGCTAGTATTAAATGCATATTATTTTTATATAGTACAAACCTTCAAATGATTCGTGTCAAAATTTGACGTCTGTAAGTCAATTAGTTTGTGAGATAGAGCGTCTTTTGTGAAGCAACTTTTGTTATTGTGAAAAAAAATGGAAAAAAAGGAATTTCGTGTTTTGATAAAATACTGTTTTCTGAAGGGAAAAATACGGTGGAAGTAAAAACTTGGCTTGATAATGAGTTTCCGGACTCTGCCCCAGGGAAATCAACAATAATTGATTGGTATGCAAAATTCAAGCGTGGTGAAATGAGCACGTAACATAGGACGGTGAACGCAGTGGACGCCCGAAAGAGGTGGTTACCGACGAAAACATCAAAAAAATCCACAAAATGATTTTGAATGACCGTAAAATGAAGTTGATCGAGATAACAGAGGCCTTAAAGATATCAAAGGAACGTGTTGGTGATATCATTCATCAATATTTGGATATGCGGAAGCTCTGTGCAAAATGGGTGCCGCGCGAGCTCACATTTGACCAAAAACAACAACGTGTTGATGATTCTGAGCGGTGTTTGCAGCTATTAACTCGTAATACACCCGAGTTTTTCCGTCGATATGTGACAATGGATGAAACATGGCTCCATCACTACACTCCTGAGTCCAATCGACATTCGGCTGAGTGGATAGCGACCGGTGAACCGTCTCCGAAGCGTGGAAAGACTCAAAAGTCCGCTGGCAAAGTAATGGCCTCTGTTTTTTGGGATGCGCATGGAATAATTTCTATCGATTATCTTGAGAAGGGAAAAACCATCAACAGTGACAATTATATGGCGTTACTGGAGCGTTTGAAGGTCGAAATCGCGGCAAAACGGCCCCATATGAAGAAGAAAAAAGTGTTGTTCCACCAAGCCAATGCACCGTGCCACAAGTCATTGAGAACGATGGCAAAAATGTTATCAAAAAACTGGTGATAGGTGCGCAAAAATTTTATCACAAAACTGGTGATAGACCCTTCACCATGGATGGATTGAATCTCAAAACTCCTTAACATCGCCTTCTAAATTGAAAGTTAGTCCATAAGGGGTATATATTGGACAAAAAAGGCAGATTAAATACCCTACGGGAAATTGGTGCAAATTGCCACTGACGGACCTATCATAGGACGGGTACCGGTGATCCACTTTGTCGCAGTTTTTAAATAGTCATAATTTAATGATTTCCATACTCGCTTGATATAAAAATCTTATTGGATCTCTACATTTAGCGAAGTAGAATTACCAGAATAACCTCCCAGCAAAAAAAATTGGAAGTTCCTCCAAAGGCACAACTTTAAAAGCACTTCCAGAAGATGCACTCCCAATGATGTTCTTTATTTTAACTACCCAGGAAGTTCTTTTAATTCAATTTTTTATAACTTGGTTTTTTCGTATTTTTAATGGGTAATTTTAACTTTTTTTGTTTCAAATAGGTTAAAATCAGAGTAAGAATTCATAAAATGGTAAAAATCATTAAAATTTTGTCGAAAAAATGCTAAATCCAATCTGAAAAATTGTGCATTTTTAAAAATATTTGAGGTCAAGCGTTTCCAACTACCGTTAGAATCCATTAAAAATTATAAAAAATTATAAAAATTATTTATTTTACAAAATATCGCAGAATTTTTTAATTTACATTCACAACATTGAATTCGGATCACACCTAAAAAAGTGATGCAAATTCAGTGCAACGGCTGTTGAAATGGAGGACTTCCTTCCCATGACAAGCCCATGTTAAATTCATCGCTTCTGCGTCAATTTTGCACCAATTCCGGATCCAAAAAGAACATTTTCATTACTTTTTTGGCGACGCATTTTTTGCTGGGCTATTGTTCAACATATTTCAAAAGTTTTTCATTTCTGGTGCGATTCGGAGAACCAAACTGAACAGATCACTGGTTCATGAGGACCTGCCTATGGAGTGCTACTACTAAAATGTCCAAGGACGTGTCCTTAGCAACGAGTCCAAGACGTGTCCTAAAGTGTAAATTTACCCCGTCAATGACAAACCCATGTTAAAGTGACTAGGACTGGTCCATACACACCAGGGATTAGTCCTGTACTGTGGTTGATCCACAGGACCGGTACAAATTAGTTCTTTACCGCTATATAAAGGGGGTCTATAAATAATTTCTAACCTATATACAAATTCGCGGTAAAAGAGAGGCAGACATGAAATGTAAGGGTCGGTTTATATGGGTGCTATATACAATTATGAACTTATATGGTCCAATTTTTGAGTGATTAATACCAAATTTTAGCAAGATAAAATGAAATTGGCTTATCCAGGAAGAATTAAAATATGGGGATCGCTTTATCTGGAGGCTATATATATAACTTTGGATCGATATGAACCAATTTTGCTTTAGTCGAAACGGATGAAATTTGCTCCTCCAAGAAGTTTTATCTCCTAAGTTCAAATTTGGGGATGGGTTTATACGGGGGCTATATAAATTATTTATATATTATTTATTTATATTATATTATTTATAATTAAAGGCCGATATGGACCAATTTGCACATAGTTGTTAGAGACAATATACTAACTTAACGTACACCATTTCAACCGAATCGGATGAAATTTGCTCCTTCAAAGAGGCTCCGAAAGCTAAACTGTGGATCGGTTTATGTGGGGGCTATATATAATTATGGACCGATTTGGACCAATTGTGCATGGCTGTTAGAGTCCGCATTCTAAAACTCCAACCGAATCGGATGAAATTTGCTTCTCCAAGAGGCTTACGAAGTCAAGTCTGGGGATTGGTTTATATGGGGTTATATATCATTATGGATATAACAGGTTGGCTGATAAGTTCCCGGTCTAACAAAGAAGAACACATTGTTTTGTCAAAATTAATTTTTATTATTCAACATAGTTCCCATCAAGAGCGATATAACGATTGTAACGACCTTCAAATTTTTTGATACCATTTTGGTAGTACTCCTTCGGTTTTGTCTCAAAATAGGCCTCAGTTTCGGCGATCACCTCTTTATTGCAGCCAAATTTTTTCCCTGCGAGCATCCTTTTGAGGTCTGAGAACAAGAAAAAGTCGCTGGGGAACAGATCTGGAGAATACGGTGGGTGGGGAAGCAATTCGAAGCCCAATTCATGAATTTTTGCCATCGTTCTCAATGACTTGTGGCACGGTGCGTTGGCTTGGTGGAACAACACTTTTTTCTTCTTCTGCATATGGGGCCGTTTTGCAGCGATTTCGACCTTCAAACGCTCCAATAACGGCATATAATTGTCACTGTTGATGGTTTTTCCCTTCTCAATATAATCGATAAAAATTATTCCATGCGAATTCCAAAAAACAGAGGCCATTACTTTGCCAGCGGACTTTTGAGTCTTTCCACGCTTCGGAGACGGTTCACCGGTCGCTGTCCACTCAGCCGACTCTCGATTGGACTCAGGAGTGTAGTGATGGAGCCATGTTTCATTCATTGTCACATATCGATGGAAAAACTCGGGTGTATTACGAATTAACAGCTGCAAACACTGCTCAGAATCATCAACACGTTGTTGTTTTTGGTCACATGTGAGCCCATTTTGCACAGAGCTTCCGCATATCCAAATATTGATGAATGATATGACCAACACGTTCCTTTGATATTTTTATGGCCTCTGCTATCTCGATCAACTTCATTTTACGGTCATTCAAAATCATTTTGTGGATTTTTTTTATGTTTTCGTCGGTAACCACCTGTTTCGGGCGTCCACTGCGTTCACCGTCCTCCGTGCTCATTTCACTATGCTTGAATTTTGCATACCAATCAATTATTGTTGATTTCCCTGGGGCAAAGTCCGGAAACTCATTATCAAGCCAAGTTTTTGCTTGCACCGTATTTTTTCGCTTTAGAAAACAGTATTTTATCAAAACACGAAATTACTTTTTTTCCATTTTTTTCACAATAACAAAAGTTGCTTCACAAAAGACGCTCTATCTCACAAACTAATTGACTTACAGACGTCAAATTTTGACACGAATCATTTGAAGTTTGGTACTATATAAAACAAAATAATTTAATACTTTATATATATATTCAATACTAGCGACGCCATCTATGTGTCAGACCGGGGACTTATCAGCCAACCTCTTAAATGCCGAATATAATTGGAAACTTATCCTAAAAATATTTATTCATTTATTTATATATTTACAATCATAATGAATTATGAAAATAAACAGGTAATATAGGTGCTAACAACATAGGTTTTCGACCTACAAAAAAGAAAAAAAAAACAAGTATATACGGCCGTAAGTTCGACCAGGCCGAAGCTTATGTACCCTCCACCATGGATTACGTAGAAACTTCTACTGAAGACTGTCATCCACAATCGAATTACTTGGGTTGCGGTAACAGTTGCCGATGACAAGGTATCTTAAAACTTCCTAACACCGTCTTCTAAATTACAAGGTAGTCCATACTTAGTATATATTAAACTAAAAAAAAAGGCCAATTAAGTTTAAAGTTTCTATAGAAATAAAATTTTGACAAAAAAATTTTTTGACAACATTTTCTATAGAAGTCAAATTTGGAAAAAAATTTCTATAGCAATAAAATTTGGAAAAAATTTTCTATAGAAATAAAATCTTGACAAAATTTTCTATAGAAATAAAATTTTGACAAAATTTTCTATAGAAATAAAATTTTGACAAAATTTTCTACAGAAATAAAATTTTGACAAAATTTTCTATAGAAATAAAATTTTGACAACGTTTTCTATAAAAATAAAATGTTGGTAGATTATTTTTGGCTCTAGTGGCAACCATGAATATGAACCGATATGGACCAATTTTTGTGTGATTGGGGATCGGATATATATAACTATAGACCGATATGGACCAATTTTGGCATGGATATTAGCGGTCTTATACTAACACCACGTTGCAAATTTAAACCGGATCGGATGAATTTTGCTCCTCCAAGAGGCTCCGGAGACCAAATCTGGGGAACGGTTTATATGTGGGCTATATATAATTATGGACCGATTAGGAGCAATTTGGATATGGACCAATTTGGATATGGACCAATTTTTGCATGGTCATTAGAGAACATATACTAACACCATGTACCAAATTTCAGCCGGATCGGATGAAATTTTAGTTTCTTAGAGGCTCCGCAAGCCAAATCGGGGGATCGGTTTATATGGGGGCTATATATAATTATGGACCGATGTGGACCAATTTTTGCATGGTCATTAGAGAACATATACCAATACCATGTACCAAATTTCAGCCGGATAAGAGCAATCGCAAGGCAAATTTGGGGGTCCGTTTATATGGGGGCTATACGTAAAAGTGGACCGATATGAACCAATTTTTGCATGGTTGTTAGAGTCCGTATAGTAACACTATGTACCAAATTTCAGTCGAAACGGATGAAATTTGCTTCTCTAAGAGCAATCGCAAGCCAAATTTGGGGGTCCGTTTATATGGGGGCTATACGTAAAAGTGGACCGATATGGCCCATTTGCAATACCATCCAACCTACATCAATAACAACTACATGTTCCAAGTTTCAAGTCGATAGCTTGTTTTGTTCGGAAGTTAGCGTGATTTCAGCAGACGGACGGACGGACGGACAGGCGGACATGCTTAGATCGACTCAGAATTTCACCACGACCCAAAATATATATACTTTATGGGGTCTTAGAGCAATATGTCGATGTGTTACAAACGGAATGACAAAGTTAATATACCCCCATCCTATGGTGGAGGGTATACAAATAGTATTGAAGCCATACTGAACAATGACAATGAAGGAATAAAATACCCCCAGATTTCCAATTGGCACAAAAAAAAATCTGCTCAAAGTACCGCATCTCTGGGAATGGGTTAAAATAAGATATTTGGATCAATCTAAAAGTGTGTGTTAGATTTGTTGACTTCCGCATGGCTCACAACTCAAGGTGAGTTACGAAAAATTCGTGTCACGTGTACACTTTTATACACAAATCCTTTTCAGTAAAATTAATGGGAAATATAGGCTCCTGGTGGAAATGTAAATGACATTCGGCGGTGACCGCTTTTTAGAGTGATTTCTTGAGAATTAAAACTCTTTTTTCAAGAAGTCGATATACATGCTCTTTAGAGAGAATTGATCACGGCCAATTCTGTCTTTGTTGGTAATGTGCGTTTTCGTTCAAAAACCCGGTTACATGAAAATATATTCTTAAGTCTCCTATTGTTACACAAATCAAATTAAATTTTAATTTGTAACGCCCTGTTTCTTTTTTCTCCATTTGCTTTTTTTTCAAAAATCATATTTACAAGCTCTGGGATGTAACCACGAGCAAATGAAACGCATGCAACTCGAGATAGCATTGTATGCAGCATTCCAGAGGAAAAGTAACCATGGCAATATCATTATTGCCAAATTATAAAAACGAAACTGAAAATCAAATGAAATTAACATGGAACACGCCATGGAAGCATTTACTCAGCCAGGCTTGTATGCGGTGACCCCCCATCCATGGAGGTTTTTACAAGAGATAAGTCATGGCATGGCTTGGCGGCCATGTTAGCTGAGGGTTGAGCAACCGCAGGACGCAGGCCTGTCTGTTTTTATAATGAACAACAAAGAATGGTAGTGAGTGGCCCCCACAATCCGCCACCATCCATGCTGCTGCCTCTACCTCCCATTGGGAAAGACAAATGGAATCTTGTGATAAGAAATTTTGGGCAAACAACACCAAGGATACGAAGGATCACTGGGCTGTATGAATGAGTGGGTGGGTGGGTGGTGGATGAGGATGTCCACAATGGTTTGTAAGAATATCAACCACCCAAGGCTCCGTATAACCCACCACCCATAGACCGACCCACCTGCACCAAACCCAAAGTATGAAAACTGGATTCCAACCAAAAGCCACCAGCTGTGACCTTTGTGTTAATGACGCACAAGTGTGTGTCACAGCGAAAATTCCTTTTGCTGTCGGTTTTTTTGTGTTTCTTTTTGGGCACCACAACATCTCTTCATGGATTTCATTTGTGTCCTTATAGTGGGTGAAAGGGTGTTCTGGGGTCGGGGACAAGTATAGCTGAGCACATCCCACAACTGGTGAAGACGATGGCAACCAACACCATTATCGAAACTGGTGGTAACAACGGCAACACAGCCCAAATTAATGTAACAATCCTTGTTTGTCGTCCTTTGGTTGACAAAAGGCCCAAGAAGCACAAGGCGTTTAAGGAGCAATGCATGCTCGTCCTCATTTTCATGGATTTTCCACTAAAAGGCGCGACGAAATTGAGATTTTGCGATTCTTTGTACTTTGTGTACTGTGAATTAATTTACGACTATGAGCGAATCTGTTCCAGGCTCTGGCACTGCAACATTCGGTGAGTCAGTCATTTGCTCATTTACCTTGGGATGAAATGCATGGCACTGGAAATGTGTGGATGCTGTTTAATTGAAAAATTATCACTACACGGTTGTCACACAATTTTTTGGTCGCATTATGGCCAGAGACACACATATACACAGACACTCTGAGAAAGATAGATACAGGGATACGAGTATCATTAAATGGAGTTGGGGGGACGTGGAGTTGAAAGAAGGTTAAGTTGCACAAGTGTTGCAGCAGCCTATTCCATTCATTAGCTTCATTAAATTTACAACAGACATTGTGGTAAAACAATTTGGTTTAAATTTTTTTTCCAATTATCGAAGTTTTGTGCATGGGGCGAAAATAATGTGGTAGGTGGTATGTCCAATATCAATATTCCAGGCTTATCCCTTTATGTATCTTCGGAGAATTAACATATTTTCCATATGGCTCGGGGAACTTATTTCAAATTTTCTATATCGAAAACGTTTCAGATTATGCAGAACTGCGGAATATGGAATAGCATATGAAGGAATACTAAACTCCGACATGGATTCAATCCCTTTGGATTGATTCTACACACAAAGAAAATTTCATTAAAATTAAACCAACGAAAATTGTTCATTGATACAACGAAACATCTTCTTTAATACAAAGAAAATATTCGTTAATAGTACGAAACGTTACGTTGATTAACCGAATATTGCTTAGAATAACGAACAATTTATTTGTATTAACGAATTTGTTTCATTGGCTCACTTTTAATGACACATTTCGTTAATATGACGAAACTTTTTCCATTAGTGTATTGGTATAATAATCCTTGAATCTCTTGGAGAATTTAGCGCAACGAAAATTATCAGTTCTATTTACGAAATATGGAGCAGAATTGATATGATCCAATGTAGTTTACTCTTTGTCATCCAAAGGAACTTTATACTTTAATAAAGTTTCTTTAAATCTGCTAGTGTGTGTCCTACAATTGGGTCTATTATGGCGTTGATGGCTATAGCGATATTTGAGTGACATTAATAGTTACTTGACCCAGTGAATAGTGTGTTGGCTTACAAAACATATGGTTCATGATTCGATTATCCATCCACAAAAAAAGTAAAATTAAAATACCCAGCAAAAAAATTTGGAAGTTCTTCCAAAGGCACAACTTTAAAAGCATTTCCAGAAGATGCACTCCCAATGATGTTCTTTATTTTAATTACCCAGGAAGTTCTTTTAATTCAATTTTTTATAACGTACCTTTTTCATATTTTTAATGGGTAATTTTAACTTTTTTTGATTCAAATAGGTTAAAAACAGTTTAAGAATTCATAAAATGGTACAAATTATTTAAATTTTGTCGAAAAATATGCTAAATCCAATCTGAAAAAATTGTGATTTTTTGAAAATATTTGAGGTCAAACGTTTCCGACAAGCGTTAAAATCCATTAAAAATTAAAAAACAAATTATAAATATTATTTATTTGCCAAAATATCACAGAATTTTTTAATTTACATCCAAAACATTGAATTCGGATCACACCTACAGAAGTGATGCAAATTCAGTGCAACGGCTGTTGAAATGGAGGACTTCCGTCCCATGACAAGCCCATGTTAAATTCATCGCTTCTGCATCAATCTTGCACCACTTCCGGATCCAAAAAGAACATTTTCATTATTTTTTTGGCGACGCTTTTTTTTGCTGGGTATTAATAAAATCGAAAATGTTTGGAGAAAAGTTTTTTTGTGTACGTCAGTTAAATGAATTAAATGACGGGGAAAAATATACACAAATTAAGCATAAAGATTTACTAAATTCGCACTTTTCACAATATAGTTAATTATGTCTTTAAATTTTCTAAATTTTCCTACAAACTTCGTATCTCACTAAAGACATTCTTACAATTTTGAACCCCATTTTTTCCTTTAAAATACAACATTTTCTTTCATAAGTAAAAAATTTGCTAACATTTGTCGAAAAATATTTACTTATTTTTATTATATCGGCGTGATGTCAATGTTTGTAATTTTAATTTAGTAAAAATTTATTTATTTATTTTGACAAAATTTTTTATAGAAAAAAAAATTTCGACAAAATTTTCTATAGAAATAAAATTTTGACAAAATTTTCTAGAGAAATAAAATGTTGACAAAATATTCTAAGAAATAAAATTTTGACAAAATTTTTTATAGAGATAAAATTTTGATAAAATATTCTATGGAAATAAAATTTTGACAAAAATTTTTATAGTAATAAAATGTTGACAAAATTTTCTATAGCAATAAAATTTTTACAAAATTTTTTATAGAGATAAAATTTTAATAAAATTTTCTATAGAAGTATAATTTTGACAAAATATTTAACAGAACTAAAAATTTTACAAAATTTTCTATAGCAATAAAATCTTGACAAAATTTCTATAGAAATAAAATTTTGACAAAATTTTCTATAGACATAAAATTTTGACAAAATTTTCAATAGAAATAAAATTTTGACAAAATTTTCTATAGAAATAAAATTTTGACAAAATTTTCTATAGAAATAAAATGTTGACAAAATTTTCTATAGAAATAAAATTTTGACAAAATTTGCTATAGAAATAAAATGTTGACAAAATTTTCTATACAAAAGAAATTTTGACAACATTTTCTATAGAAATAAAATTTTTACAAAATGTTCTATGGAAATAAAATGTTGACAAAATTTTCTATTGAAATAAAATTTTGACAAAATTTTTTATAGAAATAATAATTTGACAAAAATCTTGACAAAATTTCTATAGAAATAAAATTTTGACAAAATTTTCTATAGGTTTAATGAACTGCCTGAATTTATTCTGATAATTGGTTGATAGTTTTGCTGCAAGTAGAGGATGCTGATGAGGAATGTGGTAATTCCAACCATCTAGCAGTCTATATGGCTTTGCCCAAATAAATTTACAAACATTCTTTTCCTCTGTTGGTTAAGCTACACTTGTAGTTTAGTCAATGCATGGTTTTAAGCTGAAATCAAAAAACAACAACAATGCGAAATAAAATTTTTACAAAAATTTTTATACAAATACTAATTTGACAAAATTTTCTATAGCAATAAAAACTTGAGAAAATTTCTATAGAAATAAAATCTTGACAACATTTTCTATAGAAATAAAAATTTGACAAAATTGTCTATACAAAAGAAATTTTGACAAATTGTTCTATAGCAATAAAATGTTAACAAACATTTTCTATAGAAATAAAATTTTGACAAAATTTTCTATAGAAATAAAATTTTGTCAAATTTTCTATAGTAATAAAATTGTGACAATATATTCCATAGAAACAAATGTTGGCAACATTTTCTATAGAAATAAATTTTTGACAACATTTTTCTATATAGAAATACAAAATTTCCTATAGAAATAAAAATTTGACAAAATGTTTTATATCAATAAAATCTTAAGAAAATTTCTATCGAGATAAAATTTTGCAAAATTTTCTATAGAAATAAAATTTTGACAAAATTTTGTATAGAAATAAAATTTGGAAAAATGTTCTATAGAAATAAAATGTTGACAAAATTTTCTATAGAAATAAAATTTTGACAATATTTTCTATAGAAATAAAATTTTGACAAAATTTTCTATAGAAATAAAATTTTGACAAAATTTTCTATAGAAATAAAATTTTGACAAAATTTTCTATAGAAATAAAATTTTGACAAAATTTTCTATAGGAATAATATTTTGACAACATTTTCTATAGAAATAAATTTTTGCCAACATTTTCTATAGAAATAAAATGTTGATAAAATTTTCTATAGGAATAAATTTTCTTTAGAAAAAATTGTTGACAAATTGTTCTATATAGAAGTAAAATTTTGAAAAAATTTTCTATAGGAATAAAATTTTGACAAAATATTCTATAGAAATAAAATTTTGACAAAATTTTCTATAGAAATAAAATTTTGATCCTTTAAGTTTGGTAAATTTTTGGTGTTCTATTTCAAATTTTGGTAGATTATTTTTAGCACGATTAGCAACCGTGGCTACATACGGAATGACAACGATATTATAACTCCATTACCATTATATAGTGGTGGGCATAAAATTGGCAAACGATCTTTTTGTGCAATGGTTAGCATACCCGCCTTGCATACAAAGGGTCGTTGGTTCAATCCCACTATGGTATCACAATGGGCGGAATAGTCTAAATGAGCCTGAAATATCGAACCTAATCTAATCTTCGTATGGGAGCATTAATAGAAAAACTTACTTTCCAACATCGTGAACGGACGGTAACACAATGAAACGGAAACGTTCACATAAAATCAAAACGAAATGTTCAAGGATTTGTCCACGATTTCATGAACAGCTTGCGATTTTCTTTGGCCATGTTAAGTCTTAAAATATTCGTTAGTGAGCTAAGGCGATTGCGATTACGCGTATTGAGCAGACAGTCCAGATTGGAGTCACGGTAGCGGATTCTTTTTTTTATAAATTCGAACCATTGCTTTTTAGCTCATGAATGCTGTTTTGACAAGTTGTGGTACAATTTTATCCTTGTCAGATGAACACCATCTTTTTTCCGTTTGATTCACTTTCATAAACGGATGGTGTTGAAACGTGCCTGCCGTTCATGATTTTTCCATGTGTTGTTCAACCAGAGTCAAGATTAGGTTGTAACTGCCCGCCTTCTTGCTGGCGACAGTTCACGGTTCAACTTTTAATCGGAGTGAACAAACGTTGGGACTCGGCTTTAAAATCGATATCCCTATGCATAAGCTACCCAGCAAACAAATTTGGAAGAAGTTCTAAAAGCATAACATTAAGTTCACTTCCAAAAATGACATCCCAAAGGCGTTCTTTATTTTGACTACAGAGGAAATTCTTTTAATTAAACTTTTAAAAACTCGCTTTTTTCATATTTTTAATGGGTAATTTTATCTGTTATAATTATTCTGTTATAATTATTATATATATTATAATCTGTTATAATTATTATATATTAAAATTATTTGCATGATTGTTGGCAGGCATATACTAATATCAGTTACCAAATTCAGATAAATAATTATGGACCGATATGCAAACATTTTTGCATCACACGTACTAAATTTCAAACGGATCAAATGAAAGTTGCTCTTCCTGGAGGATACAGAATTCAAATCTGGGTATCACATTTAATGGGGGCTATATATAAAGGTGCTCTAATATGGCCCATTCATAATACCATCCGACAATAGTTTGGCATTAAAAATATAGGCCCCATGAAGATTAGCCGCAAAATCTAAATGAAGCAAGACCACAAAAAAAATATATACAAAACAACAACACCAATTCACTTCATTTTTTGTCCATTTGTATTATGAAAATAACCCCCAATTTCCTTTTAGGGATTATGCTCTGTCCTCAAGTGGGGTCTATTTGGCTATTCCGGGATTTTATAATGGTGGCAGCTCATCAAATTTGGTTTTTACGTGGGAGTCCCACGGCCGGGGCTAAAAACTTTCTCCTATGAACAGAGTCAAAAGTTAGCTAACGCGATTCCCAAGAGATTCTTACTAATCAATAGTATTTATTTTTTTTTTTTAACTTCATATTTCTCCATCAATTATTTTTCATTTATTTTCACAAAGTATTTTAAATCAAAAGAGGAAATGAGTCCTACTTTTATTTTGGAGTTGATTTTCATGCTTCAGTTAAAAATTTCTTGGCTTCATTTTCATGGATCTCATATTCAATATGATGCATTGTCCACTATTTGTGACTCTGTTTCATTTGAGTTGGGGGCTAATTTTCCTGGGGCCCATTTTCATACCGCCCAACAATTTGAGCCAAGTTTGAAGTCGTCCAGATCAACTCAGAATTTCATCACGATCCAGTTCTTACATACTTTATTGGGCCTTAGACCAATATTTCAATGCATTACAAAAGGGCTAATAAAGTTAGTATACCTACCGTCCTATGGTGAGGGGTATAAAAAAGCACATCCCACCCGTCAGAATTTTTGCGTTAAACCAGAAAATTTAATTTCCTTGGTTTGTGATTCACAAACACTTTTCTCGCAACGCAAACAATGTGTACGCAAAATCGGAAAATGGAATGTATGAGGAATTATTCCATATTTGTCAAAGGACACCAACCAAAAAAAGAAGGGAAACTCTTAAGCTTAGTGGCAGGAAACAGTGCAAGGATAAGTTAAGGATAATACCAAACGGAAGGAAAGAGGACAACAAAGATCAAAAGTGGAAATGAAATGCGTTCGTCTTAACAAATTGAATTACATGATACTGAAATGCAGACATACCAAAAAAAAAAAGAAACTGAAAGCAAAAGAAAAAATCCTTTTTTTCACTGCTTTTCATTTGGTTTATATCTAAGTAGCAAACTTCAATTGTATTATATGGCCTGAGAAACTAAAAGATTTAAATCAACCAAAAAAAAACACGAAACTAAGAGTATATTACAAAGACATGATTTTGGTGGCTTTAAAAAGATACAAGGATATATTGCATTAGTAGTCCTGTGCGGACTACGGTTATGGTCTTATGGAAACCTCACCAATCCAATTCAATATAATGGCATTAAAAAGTCAAACAAAATGATATACATACACATATGCAGGACTCAATTCTAAAGGACCAATATCATTGAAGAAATATCCTTTTGGTGATACACACACGTACATATGTTAATGTAGTCCTTTGTCGCCAGTACAATGAAAAAGTTTCAATTTCAAGCAAAATTTTTATACATATTCACCAATTCGCCAAACAAAAGGTGTGAACCAACCACATTTGGTTGATCTTTTCTCGATGTTTTTTTGTTATGTTTTGTGTGTGTTTTTTTTGTCCATGCTTCATTGTCCTTTTTGCTGTGGTATCCTTAAATGCAATTATTACCGTATGTGAGAAAGTGTCATTTCTGCTTGTTTTTATGTCAAACCAAATACAAACATATAATCCTTCAGGTAAATAGTTTTAATCCTTTGTCAGACATCTTCATTGTCATGTCATCGCATTGCATTGCATTGCTACCGAATGTGCAAAAGGACTAAGTGACTGCATAAAATGTGTGGTGACATGTCATTTAATAATTCCAAACAGCCCCTACTTGGGCATCGTGTAATACCAACCATAGGCTACTGTTCCCCATTATGGCATTATGGCTATTTGAGTTTCTTATTACAACGTTAGTATTGGAAAAATTACATTTAATTTATTTGAATGTTCATTTTTTTTTTGGTCGGTAATAGGATCAAATGAGATTAGGTTTCGTCCCTTCCGAATGCAACTAGGAAAAATGCATGCCATTACTCATATACATTTGCCAAAAAACAAAAGGATATTGCATTTTTTTTCTCCTGCATAGCTAAACCTTATACACATTTGTTTTTTTTTTGTATTTTGTTTGTATTCATAAATTTATCATATTGATGATATTTTGTTCAAAATATGGAATTTCTTTTATTTGCTGGCATTTATGGACATTTGCATACCAATGTTTTGTTGATTTCTATAAAAATATTTCAAATGCTATAGAAAATAATTGACTTCATTTCTGCATAAGAGATGACCAGAGGATTATGGGATTAAAGTTATACAGACTTTTAGAACGATTATTGGATTATTGTATTGAGTTTTTGATACGGATTGGTTTTCTTCATTGTATTTATGGAGTAATGGAGATTTGTTTCGGAAAACAAATGCATTTTCATTTCATTCTTGTGGTGGTTAAGCTACACTAAAAATGTGCTTCATAATTAAATAAGTAAAAAGTTCGAAAAATAATTAATTGTAAATTAAAGAAATAAACAAGTATACACGGTCGTAAGTCCGGCCAGGTCGTATCTTATGTACCCTCCACCATGGATTGCATAGAAACTTCTACTAAAGACTGTCATCCACAATCGAATTACTTGGGTTGCGATAACACTTGCCGATGGCAAGTAGGGTTGGCTTGTCACAAACTGTGACTTTTGCGACATACATTTGTGACGGTATAATACGTATGTCGCAAAAGTCGTAAACCTACTGTAGAAAACCACATTTTGAATAGAAGAAATCCTGAACATTTTTTGATTTAATTCGCTGTGAGTTTCTGCACAAATTTGTGAAAGTTTTCCCATGGTCAAGCCTAAATATTTTCTTAGGTGGAATCTAAATTCCCGTTGGTGAGTGTGCAAAATACCTTGGGGATATAGTGGACAGGAGACTGAACTTAAAGCTAAGAAAGGACGAGAAAATCCACGGCTACCCTGTACTCGTGCAAAAGGCAATAGGAACAAGTATATACGGCCGTAAGTTCGGCCTGGCCGAAGCTTATATACCCTCCACCATGGATTGCGTAGAAACGTCTACTGAAGCCGATGGCAAGGTATCATAAAACTTCCTGACAACGTAATATATACCACATAGTCCATACGTGGTATATATTAAACTACAAAAGGGCCGATTAAATACGTATATAATTAAGTTTAAAGTTTCTATAAAAATAAAATTTTGTCAAAATTTTCTATAGAAATGAAATTTTGACAAAATTTTCTATAGAAATTAAATTTTGTCAAAATTTTATATAGAAATAAAATTTTGTCAAAATTTTCTATAGAAATAAAATTTTGACAAAATTTTCTATAGAAATAAAATTTTGACAAAATTTTCTATAGAAATACCACTTTGACAATGTTTTCTATAAAAATAAAATTTTGGTAGATTATTTTTGGCTCGCGTTGCAACCATGATTATGAACCGATATGGACCATTCTTTGTGTGATTAGGGATCGGCTATATATAACTATAGACCGATATGGTCCAATTTTGGCATGGTTATTAGCGGCCTTATACTAACACCACGTTGCAAATTTCAACCAGATCGGATGAATTTTGCTCCTCCAAGAGGCTCCGGAGATCAAATCTGGGGAACGGTTTATATGGGGGCTATATATAATTATGGACCGATATGGACCAATTCTTGCGTGTTTGTTAGAGACCACATTCTACACCCAAAGAAAACATACTTTCCTCAGGAACGAAATTTTAGACAAACGAAATTCCCTTTTGTTATAAATTATTTACTTAAAGAGCAAACAAATCCGAATTTGTGACAGCTGTTGCTACGATCTAATGACTTTTGTTTACTTCAATCGAAAAATTTTTAACATCAAAAGAAAACTTAGTTTGTCTAAAAATTCGTTCGTCAGACAAGAAAACTCTTCTTTCAGTGTAAGACCATGTTCCAAAACTCAACCGGATCGGATGAATTTTACTCTTCCAGGAGGCTCCGGAGGACAAATCTGGGGATCGATTTATATGGGGGCTATATATAATTATGGACCGATATGAACTAATTCTTGCATGGTTGTTAGAGACCATATACTAACACCACGTACCAAATTTCAACCGGATCGGATGAATTTTGCTCCTCTAAGGGGCTCCGGAGGTCAAATCTGGGGATCGGCTTATATGGGGGCTATATATAATTATGGGTCGATGTGGACCAATTTTTGCATGGTCATTAGAGAACATATACCAACACCATGTACCAAATTTCAGCCGGATCGTATGAAATTTGCTTCTCTTAGAGGTTCCACAAGCCAAATCTGGGGATCGGTTTATATTGGGGTTATATATAATTTATATGGGGTCTATACGTAAAAGTGATCCGGTATGGCCCATTTGCATTATTATCTGACCTACATCAATAACAACTACTTGTGCCAAGTTCCAAGTCGATAGCTTGTTTCGTTCGGAAGTTATCGTTACTTCAACAGATGGACGGACGGACCGAGATGCTCAGATCGACTCAGAATTTCAGCACGACCCAGAATATATATATTTTATGGGGTCTTAGAGCAATATTTCGATGTGTTACAAACGGAATGACAAAGTTAATATACCCCCCATCCTATGGTGGAGGGTATAAAAATAAAAAAACCTGATCACCAGCGGAATTTTTTTTATAAAATATTCTTCAAAAAATTTTCTTTTTTTATTTTATTGTTTTTATTTTATTTTCTTCACCATATATTTTTGTATAAATATATTTATTTCCATTAAAAACCGACAAAAATATTAAAAATTATCATAATTTGCAAAACATTCTCAAAAGAACTTCCATGGAAGTGAAAACGTCAAACGACATAGGTTCAAATACCAGCGGAGATGTTTTTTTAAACTTTATTTATTGATTTTCTATTCTTTTTTGCGAAATTTAATTGTCCAAACTTCAATTTTCACTTAAAACGGTCTAAATCCGTACTTAACACATATATGTTTATAGGCTATTTAATAAATCCCAGCAAAAAAATTTGGAAGATCTTCCGAAGGCACAACTTTAAAAGCACTTCCAGAGGATGCACTACCAATGATGTTCTTTATTTTAACTGCCCAGGAAGTTCTTTTCATTCAATTTTGTATAACATGCTTTTTTCATATTTTTAATGGGCAATTTTAACTTTTTTTGTTTTAAATAGGTTAACAAGTATATACAGCAGTAAGTTCGGCCGGGCCGAATCTTAAATACCCACCACCATGAACCAAATATTAGGGTGTCCTTTGAAATTTCAGGAGGGCTTGAGGACTTGAGGACACTTCCCGAAGATAAATTTAAAGATTTCATCCATGAGGACTATATCAGATTCTGGATTTATAAGAACCATTTTTGTTTGAGTTTTAGAGGAATCATTAACATCTCTTGTAAGTGTGCAAGAAAATTATAAAATAAAGTCTTGATTTGAAATCTTAAATCTGTAGAAGTAAAATCTGGAAATTTTACATTGAGTTTCAAGCAATTTTCATGATCAGTGCGCCTTCTACCCCCTCAAGAAGTGAAGTCGGTCTATATGGAGGCATTACCAAATGGACCTATAAAAACCTAATCCGATACACGTTATTGTGAGCCTAAAATACCAGAATATTTACAATTTCAGGCAAATCAGATAAAAACTACGGTTTCTAGAAACCCAAGGAGTTAAATCGGGAGATCGTTCTTATGGGGGCTATACTGAAATATGGACCGATACGCACCGTTTTCGGCACACCTCTTTATCACCCGAAAATACCTCTAGATTTCCAATTTCAGGCAAATAGGATAAAAACTTCGGATTCTAGAAGCCCAAGAAGTAAAATCGGGAAATCAGTCTATATGGGGGCTATACCAAAATATGGACCGATCCTCACCATTTTCGGCACACTTCTTTATGGTCCTAAAATACCTCTAGATTTCCAATTTCAGACAAATTGGATAAAAAATAAGGTTTCTATAAGCCCAAGACCCCAAATCGGGAGGTCGTTTTATATGGGGAACATACCAAAACATGGACCGATACTCACAATTTTTGGCACACGTATTTGTGGTCCTACAATACCTCTAGATTTCCATTTTCAGGTAAATTGAATAAAAACTGCGGTTTCTATAAGCCCAAGAAGTAAAATCGGGAGATCGGTCTATATGGGGGCTATACCAAAATATGGACCGATACTCACAATTTTTGGCACACGTATTTGTGGTCCTACAATACCTCTAGATTTCCAATTTCCGGTAAATTGAATAAAAACTGCGATTTCTATAAGCCAAAGAAGTAAAATCGGGAGATGGGTCTATATGGGGGCTATACCAAAATATGGACCAATACTCACAATTTTCGGCACACGTATTTGTGGTCCGACAATACCTCTAGATTTCCAATTTCAGGTAAATTGAATAAAAACTGCGGTTTCTATAAGTCCAAGAAGTAAAATCGGGAGATCGGTCTATATGGGGGCTATGCCAAAACGTGGACCGATACTCACCATTTTTGGCACACTCTTTATGGTCACAAAATACCTCCAGATTTCAAATTTCAGGCAAATTGGATAAAAACTACGGTTTCTATAAGCCCAAGACCCCAAATCGGGAGGTCGGTTTATATGGGGACTATATCAAAACCTGGACCGATACAGCCCATCTTCGAACTTGACCTGCCTGCAGACAAAAGACGAGTTTGTGCAAAATTTCAGCACGATTGCTTCATTATTGAAGACTGTAGCGTGATTACAACAGACAGACAGACAGACAGACAGACGGACAGACGGACATCGTTATATCGTCTTAGAATTTCTCCCTGATCAAGAATATATATACTTTATATAGTCGGAAATCGATATTTCGATGCGTTACAAACGGAATGACAAACTTATTATACCCCCGTAACCATTCTATGGTGGTGGGTATAAAAACAGAGTAGGGATTCATAAAATGGTACAAACCATTTAAATTTTGTTGAAAAAAAATCTAAATCCAATCTGAAAAAATTGTGAATTTTTGAAAATATTTGTGGTCAAACGTTTCATACAAGCGTTAGGATCCATTAAAAATTATAAAAAATTATAAAAATTATTTATTTAACAAAATATCACAGAATTTTGTAATTTACATCAAAAACAGTGAATTCGGATCACACCTAAAGAAGTGATGCAAATTCAGTGCAACGGCTGTTGAAATGGAGGACTTCCGTCCTATGACAAGCCCATGTTAAATTCATCGCTTCTGCGTCAATTATGCACCACTTCCGGATCCAAAAAGAACATTTTCATTACATTTTTGGCGACGCTTTTTTTACTGGGATGTTATTAATAAATAATTTTAAATTAATAAATAAATAAATGTTTGCATCCAAAACATATTATATTTACAAAAATGTTGTGCCCCAAACATAAAAAAATTAGTTCCAAACATATAATTTGTACACCCAAATATATGAAAAACAGTCTTTTTCCTCCGTGTAAAAAATAAAATCATAGGTCAACGTCTATGGAACCTTAAAAAAAAAAAAAAACAAAAATGTTATACCCTAAATATAATATGTTCTAACATCATTAGCGTAGCTAGACAATATTCCTAGGGGGGGCTATAGCCCCCCTAGCTAAAAATTTATAGACTGAACTTATACGTTCAATTAATGTTTTATTTCATAAAATTGAATAAAAAATTAGACATCAAAATAACTCGACAATTAATTTATGATAAAGCAACTAAAAGTAGTTCCAGACTTTTTCCAGCAAAAAATTGTGAGTTGTTCTAAAGGCACAACTTTAAAAGCACTTCCAAAAATGTCCTCAATTAGTTAAACTACACAGGAAGATTTTTTACTTCATTTTTTCATATGTTAATGTGTAATTTTTTGTTTTCTTTAATATAATAAAAATCTATAATTTTGGAAATTATTCGAGGAAAAACGTTTCAAACAAGCGTCAGAATGCATTAAAAATCATAAAAACAATAAAAAAATTATTTATTTGGGAAAATATCACAAAATTTTTTAATTCACATTCAAAAAACTGAATTCGGATCTCACCTTAAGAAGTGATGCAAGTTCATTGCAACGGCTGTTGAAACGGTGGACATTTGTCCTATGACAAGCTCATATTACATTCATTGCTTCTCCGCCAATTTTGCACCACTTCTAGGCCCAAAAAGAACATGTTCACTACTTTTTTGGCGACGCTTTTTCGCAGCATTATTAAGATATTAATTTATGAAAGAATAGTTTTAACATCAATTACTATTTTTTTAATTAAATTGACTAAACTAAATCAATCAAAAGGTCAACCACAGCTTTATTTCATAAATATCTGACTTCAAACATTGCCATCGGAAACTGCTACCACAACCCAAGTAATTCGATTGTTCATGAAAGTCTTTAGCGGAACTTTGTGCGATTGTATATACTTGTTTAATTGTTATAAAAATTAAAAAAACTATTGACATTTATTGAAAAATGGAAAATCATAAATAGAGTTTCAAATTCTGGGGGGGGGGGCTAAAATTTTTCTGGGGGGGTCTAAGCCCCTCCCCAGAGGCCTTCCTACGCTTATGTCTAACATACGAGTATCAACATATATGTCGCAACCACGTTATGCTAGTTTATGAACATTATATACTTGCACTTAAAAATAATGTGCTAAAAAATTTGAGTTCGTTCGTGTAAAAAAATAAAATCACTGGTCAACGTCTATGGAACCTTAAAAAGCGGTTTATGCATTCGGAGTGCATATCGAAGGAGCATATTTCAGGTGGCAAATGACAATTTACACGCAAAAAGATTCTTCCCTCCTAAACGAAATTTTAGACAAACCGTCGACAAAAAAATCGTTTCTCATTTGCTTTCCGCTGTAAGGAAGTTTATTTGGAAGTATACACTTTTTGTGACAAACGTCTATTCTTTTAACATACAGGATGAAGAAAATATTTCATAAAGAGTAATTCAAAAAAGAATCGTGCAGTTTACCCCTCATATTTCTCCTTTCAATGAAGTTTTTAAGTCCTTTTTCTGTAATGCAAACAATGTAGAAGAAATTATTAAATTGTATAATTTTTTTAAATTTGGCCTTTCAACTCGGACGGAGAATCGAACCGCGGACCACATAGTTTGAAAGCTAACACACTATCCACTGGGCTACGTAGCTGTTATTGTCATCAACAGGCAGTTATCGCTATAGCCATCATCGCAAAAGAACACAAACAGCCAAGCTGTTATATTTGTAAAGAATAGTTTTCGGCGCCCAAGAGCCGAAGAAAAAAACTTTATTTGAGAGAAACTTTCATTTAGTAAGCCACCATGGATCAATGGTTAGCATGCCTCCTCGTATATAAAGGGTCGTGGGTTCGATCTCTGTTTCGACGAAGATTCCGAAAATATGCTCGACATTACATACTACTATATTACATTTTTACTATTCAACTTCAAAATATGTCTTATGAAAGACTTAGAGTCAGAAAAGAGCAGTGCTTGATATAAACGATATGGACTGTGTTTTGGGTTCAAAAAAAAAAAATTTATTGCAAAAAAAAAATTTGTGATAAAAGTGTATAAAAATAAAAAAAAGGGAAAACTGAACTGTACTTACAAAGCATATTGACTGGCCTATCTTGACACTGACCCCATTGATTCAATTCTATTCAATATTGGCAAGTGTCTAAAAGATTCTGACTAAATTTCTTAGTATTACATTCATCATCTTCAGGATATTCTTTTCAGTGGCATACCACGAAAATCTAAAACTTTTAGTTATACAAAAGGATCGCTCCAATTAAAGCAAAACCATTAAGTACTCTTCTCAAATAAAAGCAACAAAGCCAAGATTTCCTTTTCTCAAGGACATGGACGTAAAGAAAAATAAAGCAAAGTTTGTGTTAAAGTTTCCGGTATGGGTTTGCCAGTATGGCAACATTATGGCCTACCAAAACAAATGCCAAAGTCATAAACTCAAATGTATAGGGGAAAAACGCAAAATCGAAATCGAAGAACAAAACAGCAACAACAACAACAACAACAACAATAACAAAAATCATTAGTCCAACAGCCAAATCGAAACAAAAGCACAACAACAGGATACTGGTCCACACACACAGACACACATACACACGCATAAACAAGCCCAGGAGGGGACCACAAGGAGGACGATACCAAAACAGATGCAAAAATTATGAAGTTTTCAAACACAATGCCTCTCCAAAGGCATTGAACTGCAATGTGAATTGGTTTTGAATTCAATTGAATGTTGTTGTTGTTGTTGCTGCTGCTGTAATAAATACACCCTCCTAGCTGGGCTAAGATTAAGGCATTCCATTCTATTCATTCATCCTGATGATGTCCTAATGATGCAGAACTCGCGAAACAAACGACTCGACACATTGGAGTTGGTACAACATCACAGCCCAAGCCCAAGAGCATATCTTCGACAAGAGTCCTTAACAAGGGTCAAATGATTAAACACCCCCCGGATTTTGAAGCATTGACTGACGAACAGACTCAATGACTGACGATTTTACCAAGGGGTTGGGAGGAAGATGTGAACCATAGTGAGAGCGAGGGAGCATGACAAGGGTGTGAGCTGTAATGAAATTGTTTAGAGAGTATTTTTTGCAATTTGTTGAATAATTGGAACATTGATTAGCTGTAAATCAACGCCGTAAATGTCTGTCAATACCGAGCTGTTGTTACTGCTGATGCTGCCGTTATCGCCAACAAAGGCTACAGCTATAGTTATGAGTTGATTTGAACAAAATTCAAAGGGCGTCTTCCTTTTGAAGTAGAGGGGACTGAATAGATTCAGTTCGAGTTTTGTTGCCAGTTTTGATATTTTTATTAACATTCTAGGGGGTAGTTGGAAAATTTTTGGAAAATATTATTTAGATATATAAGACATACATGAAAAAAAGCAAAAGTACTTTGTTCATGGATTCTTTGCATTGCACATTAGAAGGAGTGCCTTGGAAGTTCATTTCAATGGGAAAATTAAAAAAAAAAAATAAAAACTAATTAAAAAGTATATTTTTTAACCAATTTCACTTTTTGTTTTTATTAATATTTTTATTACAGTTTTATTTCTTAATTATCTTATTTTTACAATTTGAAAAAACTTTTTCCCTATAAAAAAAAATTGTCAAAATTTTATTTAATTGTTTAAAATTTAAATTTTAACTTTAAACTGCTAAGACTGGTCCCAGAGGACTTCATTGGAATTTAAAAAGAAATTGATGGAGGATCCCGGAATCTACTAAAAACGAATTGTTTATAGGTATGTATGCACCAACATACGATAAATTAAAATGTGTATAATTTCCGATCCAACCGTAGCTCAAATATTTAAAAAAAAACAACTTTTGAATATTATGATAACGTCGAAAAACTAACTTTAATAAATTTTGAAAAAGTTGACCTTTTGAAGCGGATTAAAATCCCTAATCTATAAAATAACTAAATGAAGAGGGAAGCCTTTAACTCTAAATGTCAGCAAACTACATAAAGCCTTTTTTCAGAGTCATCAATTTTCCATGACATTTGATCAGGGAATCGAAGAATTTGTATTTTATTAATTTATTCTAACTTTGCCATTCCGTTTGTAAAATATCGATACATTGGATTCAGAGCGCATATATACATTCTAGATCATAATAATATTCCGAGTATATCTAGCGATGTCCGTTCGTTGTTAAATGAAAGATTACACGCTTTCTTTTAATTAATATTATTTTATTTAAGAACATTTGCCCTTAATATTGTGTAAATTATGTATCCTACATTTTAGATTACATACTAGAACAACACAAACATCTCCATATTAAGGTAATATGTCCCAAACTATGGAACAGGGCGTTGTAAGTAAATTTTGTCAAAATTTTATTTCTATCAAAACTTTTACCAAAATCTTATTCCCATAGAGAATTTTGTCAAAGTTTTATTTCCATCAAAAATTTTGTCAAAATTTTATTTCCATCAAAAATTATGTCAAAATTTTATTTCTATAGATTTTTTTTCAAAATTTTGTTTCTATAGAAAATTTTGTCAACATTTTATTTCTATAAAAAATTTTGTCAAAAAATTTTCTTCGATAGGTAATTCTGTAAAAATGTTTTTCATATAGTAAATTTTGTCACAATTTTATTTCTATAGAAAATTTTGTCAAGATTTTATATCTATACAAAATTTCGCAAAAATTTTATTTCGAAAGAAATTTTTTTTCAAAATTTTATTTCTATAGAAAATGTTGTCAACATTTCATTTCTATAAAAAATTGTGTCAAAACTTTATTTCAATAGAAAATTTTGTCAAAATTTTATTTCTATAGAAAATTTTGTTAAAATTTTATTTGTATAGAAAATTGTGTCTAAATTTTATTTCAATACAAAATTTTGTCAAAATTTTATTTCTATAGAAAATTTTGTCAAGATTTTATTTCTAAAGAAAATTTTGTTAAGATTTTATACCTATACAAAATTTCGTAAAAATTGTATTTATATAGAAAATTTCGTAAAAATTTTATTTCAATAGAAAATTTCGTAAAAATTTTATTTCAATAGAAAATTTCGTAAAAATTTTATTTCAATAGAAAATTTTGTCAATATTTTAGTTCTCTAGAATATTTTGTCAACATTTTATTTGTATAGAAAATTTTGTCAACATTTTATTTCTATAGAAAATTTTGTCAACATTTTATTTCTATAGAAAATTTTGTCAAAATTTTTTTTATTTAGAAAATGTTGTCAACATTTCATTTCTATAGGAAATTGTGTCGAAATTTTATTTCAATAGAAAATTTTGTCAATATTTTAGTTCTCTAGAAAATTTGGTCAATTTTTTATTTCAATAGAAAATTTTGTCAATATTTTAGTTCTCGAGAATATTTTGTCAACATTTTATTTGTATAGAAAATTTTGTCAACATTTTATTTCTATAGAAAATTTTGTCAACATTTTATTTCTATAGAAAATTTTGTCAACATTTCATTTCTATAGAAAATTTTGTCAAAATTTTTTTTATTTAGAAAATGTTGTCAACATTTCATTTCTATAGAAAATTGTGTCGAAATTTTATTTCAATAGAAAATTTTGTCAAAATTTTATTTCTATAGAAAATTTTGTCAAAATTTTATTTATATAGAACATTTTGTCAACATTTTATTTCTAAATAAATTTTTGTCAACATATTATTTCTAAAGAATTTTTTTTTTCAAAATTTTATGTCTATAGAAAATTGTGTCAAAATTTTATTTCAAAAGAAAATTTTGTCAATATTTTAGTTCTTTAGAAAATTTTGTCAAAATTTTATTTCTCAGAAAATTTTGTCAAAATTTTATTTATATAGAAAATTTAATTTCTATAAAGAATTTTGTCAAAATTTTATTTCTATAGAACATTTTGTCAAAACTTTATTTCTATAGAACATTTTGTCAAAATTTTATTTCTATAGCAAATTTTGTTAAAATTTTATTTCTATAGAAAATTTTGTCAACATTTTATTTCTAAAGAAAAAGTTTTCCAAAATTGTATTTCTATAGAAAATGTTGTCAAGATTTTTTTTCATCATAATTTTAGTGCCATAGAGAATTTTGTCAAAATTTTATTTCTATAGAAAATTGAAGTACCTCTTAGTATTTTTTTTTTTCAATATTTTATTTCTATAGAAAATTTTGTCAACATTTCATTTCAATAAAATATTTTTTTAAAATATTTTATTTTTCTAGAAAATTTTGTCAACATTTTATTTCTATTGACATTTTTTTTTTCAAAATTTTATGTTTATAGAATTTTTTTTCCAAATTTTATTTCTATAGAAAATTTTCTCAAAATTTTATTTCTATAGGAAATTTCGTCAAAATTTTATTTCAATTGAAAATTTTGTCAAAATTTTATGTCTATCGAAAAGTTTGTCAAAATTTTATTTCTATAGAAAATTTCATCAATATTTTTATTTTTATTTTTTGTTTATTTATTCATTCAGAGCATGTAATTCTAAGCCTATTTGGCGAAAACAAAGCAATTACAATGGACTACTCTCTAGGTTTTCATACAATATTCATATACAATAATACGTAAGGGTGTAAAAAAAAATGTTCAATAATTAGATTAAGTAAACATTTACACTAAACTTAGAAATGTGTAAATAAATAAGATACAGAAAAAGTAACTCTCATGTGTAAGTTAATAGGAATACTTGCTTATATAAAAGGAAGAATAAGAAAGAAAAGAAAAAAAAATATAACGAATATTCTTAATCGTAGCTAAAAATTATGTAAAACAAAACAAAAAAAAATTATTTGTGACATTTCCCAATGTAAACAATCAGTAATTAAAGTAAATACTCAAATATGGCTCACAAAAGTATTGAAACAATCTGTTTCACTAATTCCGAATTTCACTAATTCCGAATTTCTATAGAAAATTTTATCAGAATTTTATTTTTATAGAAAATGTTCTCGAAATTGTATTTCTATAGAAAATGTTGTCAAGATTTTATTTCTATAGAAAAGTTTGTCAAAATTTTATTTCTATAGAAAATTTTGTCAAAATTTTATTTCTATAGAAAATTTTGTCAAGATTTTATTTCTATAAAAAATTTTGCTAAAATTTTGTTTATATAGAAATTTTTGCCAAAATTTTATTTTTTTTGAAACTATTTTTAAAATTTTATTTCTATAGAAAATTTTGTCAAAATTTTATTTCTATAGAAAATTTTGTCAAAATTTTATTTCTATAGAAAATTTTGTCAATATTTTAGATCTATAGAAAATTTTGTCAAGATTTTATTTCTATAGAAAATTTTGCCAAAATTTTATTTCTATAGAAAATTTTGTCAAGATTTTATTTCTATAAAAAATTTTGCTAAAATTTTGTTTCTATAGAAAATTTTGCCAAAATTTTATTTCTTTTGAAACTATTTTTAAAATTTTATTTCTATAGAAAATTTTGTCAAAATTGTATTTCTATAGAAAATGTTGCCAAAATTTTATTTCTATAGAAAATTGTGTCAAAATTTTATTTCTATAGAAAATTTTGTCAAAATTATATTTATAGTCAAATTTTATTTCAGTAAAAATTAATGATTTATTAATTTTTGTTATTTATTATATATTTAATAATTTTATTTCCATAGAAAATATCGGTAAAATATGATTTCCATAAAAAATTTTGTCCAATTTTTTTTTCTGTAGAAAATTTAAGTACCTCTTAGTAAGAGAGGAATAGTTGGCAACATTTACCAAAACATCAACTGTGACAACCGTGCTCCTTAGTCCATCCGACTATGTTCGTCCGTCCGTCTGTCTGTGAACACATTTTTATGATCAATGTTTAGGTCACAGTTTTAGTTCAATGGACTTCAAACTTGGCACATTTATATGTTTTGGGTCAGAATATAAATCTATTGATTTTGAAAGAAATCTGTTCAGCTTTTGATATACCTCCCATATATATCTTTCGCTCGATTTACACTCATATGACCAAATAAGCCAAAGTTTTATAATTTACCATCAAAATTTTGCACAGAGAGTTCAGGTCAGGTCAGGTTATGTGGTAGCCCGATGAACATCTCTCTTATCACTGAGTGCTGCCCGATTCCATGTTAAGCTTAATGACAAGGGACCTCCTTTTTATAGCCGAGAACCGCTGAAAAACTTTTTGGTGTTCGGTCGTAGCAGAAATCGAACCCACGACCTTGTGTATGTAAGGCGGGCATGCTAACCATTGCACCACGGTGGCTCCCTTGCACAGAGAGTTACAAGGATAGTAGAGACATTCTCAACAAGAATATTAGAGACATTCCCAACTTCCCTATACGTCCTTCCTATTCCTATGAAAGCACGATCCCCGATTTAATTTCCACAGAGTGTAGGCTCAATATTCCGGCATCATTGACAGCCTTGTCTTCTTAATGTCACGTCAATGAGCCGTATTTCTGCTACGAACAATTGATGGGTGAGTGAGTTAGTGAATGAGTGGGTGGGTGGATGAATGGTTAGATGACTGAAAGAAGCAAATTGCGTTTCACATTTTTTTCATTTGTCCTCCTTGCTGTCGCTCTGGCTTTTTTAATAAAAACCTCCCGGCCTATTGTTCGCGTACACCAAGCACAATAACTGAGGCCATAAGTTCTACCGGAAGTGGCCATTTCTGCGTTTTAAATTAAATTTTTTTCGCGATTCCAATTTTTTTGTTGGCTTCTTTCATGTTTTCTAGTTAGTTTTTTTCCAGCGTTACTAATCAGCGGAAATTTGTGTAATTTTTTCGTGTTTTCTGTTTTTTTTTTCGTCCTGACGAACTTAGCAAATTTGATGGCTGAACATAGATTGTTGTGCTAAATTTAGGTTTATCCATTGCACCGGATTTCATTTCATTGTTGGTGAATTTGAACACTTTGCTTGGATGATAACTATACCGCTCTTTTGGTATTCCGTTTTTGTTTGTTTTGAGGAAGCAAGCTCTCTAAATTTGAAAGTGGCAAAGGGCAACGAGTCATCGTATGAGTGGGTGCAATGCTTTTGTTTTCTTTCGTTTCTGGTTTTTTTGTTGATAGCTAATATTGAGGGCACCCTTTTATGAGTTTAGCCGCTTTTGAGGTTGTTTGGTGTTTTGCTATTTTTTACTGGCAGTTTTTTCCTATTTGTGTATTTTTATTTGTGCATGGAATGTTGTTAAGTTGAAATAAGAAAATTTAATTAAAAATTACTAAAGTTGACTAAGGAGAAATGGAAGATTTTTCATCTAGAGATGCTAAGCAAGGGCTTGTTAAGCGATAGTTTGATGAAGTTTTTATATCCTCCAACACTGAAAAAAAAGCATGCCCGTTTCCAAAGATTTTGTCTTTACTTTAAAAATTTTGGTATTGATTCCGAGACAAAGAAGCGGAGAATACAATTAAGGATACTTTTAAGACACAATTCTCTTTCAAATTTGGGTTTTGTTTACTTGCTTCTGGGAAGGAAATTTCAATTTTTCACTTTTTCGGCATTTTTTCTTCATATGCTATCAAAGTCCTTTACAAACGAGTTAACAACAACTTTATTTTCCAAATTCAGACTCGACTTCTAGTAGAAATTATGCTATGTTTCAAGCAAAAAACGTCTTTAAAATAAAGTATTGAAAAACATATCCCATTACTTAACGATTTTTTGCTTTGTAGTCAAGATGCGCAAAGACAACAAATTTAAAGACAATTTCATTAAATTTAAAGAATTTTTCCGAATTATTAAAGTCAAGTTGACCTTAGCCAAACAATTTTTCTTTCATATTATGAGACACATTTTTAAGTGAAATCACTTAATTATAAGGACAATACGACTTCATTGAAAAGTTTATCGACTTTTGGACAAGGAAAAAACTTATATCAGAGAAATGCGTTATCTATGCTAAGCAAAATTTGCATTCGTATTTTAAAGACTTGAAATTTTTGACCTCACGACAATATTTTTTTCAGTGTAGGATGGGTGGTACATTAACTTTATCATTTCGTTTGTACCACATCGAAGTATTGGTCTAAGACCCCATAAAGTGTATATATCCAGGGTCGTGGTGAAATTCTGAGTCGATCTAAAAATGTCCGTCCGTCTTTTGAAATCACGCTAACTTCCGAACGAAACAAGCTACCGACTTGAAACTTGGCACTAGTAGTTGTTATCGATGTCGGTCGGACGGTTGCAAATGGGCCATATCGGTCCACTTTTACACATAGCCCCATATAAACGGCGCCCCAGATTTGCGGGAGTCCGAATGGCCCTTTTTTTTCCTGTTTGGTAGATGGGTAAAATTCTTGATGTTTTGCTAGATTTTTCAATGTATCCCTCTCCAAAAATTTTCTATAGAAATATAATTTTGAGGAAATTTTCTATAGCAAAATATAGAAATATATATAGAAAAATTTTAAGAAAATTTTATATATAAATAAAGTTTTGACAAAATTTTCTATAGAATCAAAGTTTTGACAAAATTTTCTATAGAAGTAAAATTTTGAACAAATTTTCTTTAGAAATAAAATTTTGACAAAATTTTCTATAGATATAAAATTTTGAGAAAATTTTCTATAGAAATAAAATTTTGAGAAAATTTTCTATAGAAATAAAATTTTGAGAAAATTTTATAAAGAAATATAGTTTTGACAATATTTTCTATAGAAATAAAGCTTTGACAAAATTTTCCATAGAAATAAAATTTTGACAAAATATTCTATAGGAATAAAAGTTTGACAAAATTTTCTATAGAAATGAAATTTTGAACACATTTTCTACAGAAATAAAATTTTGACAAAATTTTCTATAGAAATAGAATTTTGACGAAATTTTCTATAGAAATAGAATTTTGACGAAATTTTCTATAGAAATAAAATTTTGACATAATTTCTACAGAAATTAAATTTTGAAAAACTTTTTATCGAAGTAAAATTGTGACAAATTTTTAATAAAAATAACATTTGACAAAATTTTCTATAGAAATAAAATTTTTACAAAATTTTCTATAGAAATAAAATTTTGACAAAATTTTCTATAGAAATAAAATTTTGACAAAATATTCTATAGAAATAAAATTTTGACAAAATTTTCAATAAAAATAACATTTTACAAAATTTTCTATAGAAATAAAATATTGAAATAATAAAATTTTGACAAATTTTTCTATAGAAGTAAAATTTTGACAAAATTTTGTATAAAAATAAAATTTAGACAAAATTTTCTATAGATATAAAATTTTGACAAAATTTTTAATAAAAATAACATTTTACAAAATTTTCTATAGAAATAAAATCTTTGCGAAATTTTCTATAGAAATAAAATTTTGACAAAATTTTCTATAGAAATAAAATTTTGACAAAATTTTCTATAAGAATAAAATTTTGACAATATTTTCTATAAAAATAAAATTTTGACAAAATTTTCTATAGAAATAAAATTTTGACAAAATTTTCTATAGATATAAAATTCTCACAAAATTTTCTATAGAAATAAAATTTTGACAAAATTTTCTATAGAAATAAAAGTTTGACAACATTTTCTATAGAAGTAAAATTTTGACAAAACTTGTTTTTATATTTTTCTATACAAATAAAATATTGACAAAATTTTCTATAGAAATAAAATTTGTACAAAAGTTTTTATTGGAATAAAATTTTTACAAAATTTTCAAAAAAAAATTGACAAAATTTAAATAAAATTTTGACAAAGTTTTCAATAAAAATAACATTTTACAAAATTTTCTATAGAAATAAAATTTGACAAATTTTTCTATAGAAATAAAATTTTGACAAAATTTTCTATAGAAATAAAATGTTTACGAAATTTTCTATAGAAATAAAATTTTGACAAAATTTTCTATTTAAAATAAAACTTTAACAAAATTTTCTTTAGAAATACAATTTTGACAAAATTTTCTATAGAAATAAAATTTTGACAAAATTTTCGATAGAAATGAAATTTGACTAAATTTTCTATAGAAATAAAATATTGACGAAAATGTCAGTAGAAATAAAATTTTTATGAAATTTTCTATAGAAAAAAAATTTTGACAAAATTTTCTATAGAAATAAAATTTTTACAAAATTTTCTATAGAGATAAAATTTTGACAAAATTTTCTATAGAAATAAAATTTTGACAAAGTTTTCTTTAAAATTAAAGTTTTGACAAAATTTGTTTTTATATTTTTTCTATAGTAATAAAATATTGACAAAATTTTCTATAGAAATTAAATTTGTACAAAATTTTTTATTGGAATAAAATTTTGAAAAAATTTTAGAAAAAAGATTTGAAAAAATTTACAATAAAAATAACATATTACAAAATTTTCTATAGAAATAAAATTTGGACAAAATTTTCAATAAAAATAACATTTTACAAAATTTTCTATAGCAATAAAATTTTGACGAAATTTTGTACAAAAGTAAAATTTAGACAAAATTTTCTATAGAAATAAAATTTTGACAAAATTTTTAATAAAAATAACATTTTAGAAAAATTTTCTTTAGAAATAAAATCCTTGCGAAATTTTAGAAATAAAATGTTGACAAAATTTTCTATATAAAATAAAATTTTAACAAAATTTTCTTTAGAAATACAATTTTGACAAAATTTTCTATAGAAATGAAATTTGACTAAATTTTCTATAGATATAAAATATTGACGAAAATTTCAATAGAAATAAAATTTTTATGAAATTTTCTATAGAAATAAAATATTGACAAATTTTTCTATAGAAATAAAATTTTGACAAAATATTCTATAGAAATAAAATTTGGACAAAATTTTCAATAAAAATAACATTTTACAAAATTTTCTATAGCAATAAAATTTTGACGAAATTTTGTACAAAAATAAAATTTAGACAAAATTTTCTATAGAAATAAAATTTTGACAAAATTTTTAATAAAAATAACATTTTAGAAAAATTTTCTTTAGAAATAAAATCCTTGCGAAATTTTCTATAGAAATAAAATGTTGACAAAATTTTCTATATAAAATAAAATTTTAACAAAATTTTCTTTAGAAATACAATTTTGACAAAATTTTCTATAGAAATGAAATTTGACTAAATTTTCTATAGATATAAAATATTGACGAAAATTTCAATAGAAATAAAATTTTTATGAAATTTTCTATAGAAATAAAATATTGACAAATTTTTCTATAGAAATAAAATTTTGACAAAATATTCTATAGAAATAAAATTTTGACAAAATTTTCAATAAAAATAACATTTTACAAAATTTTCTATAGAAATAAAATATTGAAATAATAAAATTTTGACAAATTTTTCTATAGAAATAAAATTTTGACAAAATTTTGTATAAAAATAAAATTTAGACAAAATTTTCTATAGAAATAAAATTTTGACAAAATTTTTAATAAAAATAACATTTTACAAAATTTTCTATAGAAAAAAAATCTTTGCGAAATTTTCTATAGAAATAAAATTTTGACAAAATTTTCTCTATAAAATAAAATTTTAACAAAATTTTCTTTAGAAATAAAATTTTGACAAAATTTTCTATAGAAATCAAATTTGACTAATTTTTCTATAGAAATAAAATATTGACGAAAATTGCAATAGAAATACAATTTTTATGAAATTTTCTATAGAAATAAAATTTTGACAAAATTTTCTATAGAAATAAAATTTTGACAAAATATTCTATAGAAATAAAATTGTGACAAAATTTTCTATAGAAATAAAATTTTGACAAAATTTTCTATAGAAATAAAATTTTGACAAAATTTTCAATAGAAATGAAATTTTGACAAAATTTTCTATGGAAATAAAATTTTGACAAAATTTTCTATGGAAATAAAATATTGACGAAAATTTCAATAGAAATAAAATTTTTACGAAATTTTCTATAGAAATAAAATTTTGACAAAATTTTCTATAGAAATAAAATTTGACACAAGCTACAAAATTATTTGTGTCTCGGAGCCTGTTAAAGATATGTTAAAAATATTAACGATACCTTGGGTTGTGTTAGTAATTCGATTGTGGATTACAGCGTTTAGTAGAAGTTTATAAGAAATCCATGTTGGAGGGTACATAAGATTCGGCCCGGCCGAACTTGCAGCCGTATATACTTCTTACTTCTGTAATTATCATAAAACAAGTTTATATCGTCGAACGTTTGTCCAAGTCGACTCGTCTGTATTTAGTTAGTCCACCTTGATGGCCTTTTACCTAACCTAACCATAAGGCCTTGGTCAACACAACAAAATACAAACTTAAGACATTTTATTGACATTTCAGTTTCTGACCTTTCTTGCCATAAACAAAGTGAAATATACCATTTCCCCATATAGACACATATATCTGTCTAATTTAGCCTGACCCTCCCCAAAAAAAGTCTCTTACGAATTGATTGAATAACTAGGGTTTAATAATCCCAAAAGTATACTAATTATATGATAATAGAATTCGGGGAATTAGCCCTATAGTCTCGAATATAATCAGAAGCAGCAAATAACGTAGGAAAAAGTGACACAAATCGTATTGGAGGAGAGAATTTCACACACACACTTGATTAACACAATTACCGGGAAATTGTAACAAAACTGAATAGAATTCCCAAAAAACCGGAGAGCAAATAAAGACTTGACCAAAGGACAAAACCAGAAAAAAGTGTGACCTTTCTTCGATGTTACCATTGAAAAAAAAAAAAACGAACAACCTGACCCGCTGTCATGTGGCTTGGTTGGATCTATACAAAGAATAACAAATTGAGAATAAAAGAGGAAAAACTCCAACAAATGTTAAACAAATACAAAATAACTGACAACCAGTGAGGGGGGGATGAATAAGCGAGCCAATGGCAATGGCAAAGGAAGATATTTTACTGATTCAATTGAAGAGTAAAAACAAAAAAACAATGCAAATTGATAAATCACCTGTAAATTTCAACTAAATATTTGACCTAAAGACAATGACCAAAAAATTGAAGACTCACCATCAACATTCGTTTTCACACATTCGAATGGTGTGTCGCACTTTGTCATTGAGTGAGAAAAGGGGATGATTGAATTGGGTTTTGTTCCATTCACAGGTATCACTACATTAACATCCAACTCAGTCGATTTGGCACATTTATATTAAAAGGAATTTCCTTTAAGTAGACAAATAGAGAGTGTTTTTCACTGAAACCTTACTTTCAGTTGAAAGTGAAATATATTCTAAATTTTACTCTATTCTTTTGCTATATGTATATATGTAATATACGCCCAAAAAAAAAGTTTAATTGGATCCTAAAATTTTGACTTTCTCTTAAGGATTTTGGTATTGATTTCGAGCCAAAATGTGGCTTCTTTAAAATAAAGACATTTTTTAGCGACCTATCTGGCCTTAAATCTAAGATCAATAAAATTATAATTAGGATTCAGATCTCATTTATCGAATTTTCATTTTCTTTTCGGGGTACATTAATAAAACTATTCACGTACAACACAAATGTCAGTTTCCAAAAAATCCAAATTATAGCGGATACCTCAAAGTAAAAACGTTTTCTTAATTACAAACAAAAACTTTAAACCAAAGATGCTAAATCCTCAAAATAAGTCTTAGCCTATGTTTGAGGCTTTTTTATCTTAAATCTAAAGATTCAATATTTCAATTGATTGACGTTTTCTTTAAATCAAAAATGTGTTTCTTTATTTGTCCTTAGTTCAAAGATATGCGACTGTAACGGAGGGATGCAAATTTACAAATTTTGTGTCCTAAATTTAATGAAAAAATCTTTGAAGCAGAGATTAAAAACCTTGTTTTAATTAAAATGTCATTATTTTAAAGAAATATGTCTTTAATATTTTGTAAATTGCGCTAGGTAAAATTTAGGTTGCATCATCTTTAATATTACGTAAATATTTTTTGTATTTCATTGTACTAATTTACATATTAGAGGATGAATAATAAAATATCTGATTGCATATTGTTTATCGGTTTTTATGGGGACTATATATAAATAAATAATATAAATAATTAATAAATTTTCTCCAATTTGAACAAAACACAAGTATATACAGCACTAAGTTCGGCCGGGCCGAATCTTGAACCAAATATTAGGGTTTCCTTTGAAATTTCAGGAGAGCTTAAAGACACTTCCCGAAGATAAATTTAAAGATTTCACCTATGAGGACTATATAAGATTCTGGATTTATAAGAACCATTTTTGTTTGAGTTTTAGAGGAATCATTAACATCTCTTGTAAGTGTGCAAGAAAATTATAAAATAACGTCTTGATGTGAAATCTTAAATCTGTAGAAGTAAAATCTGGAAATTTTACATTGAGTTTCAAGCAATTTTCATGATCAGTGCGCCTTCTACACCCTTAAGAAGTGAAGTCGGTCTATATGGAGGCATTACCAAATGGACCGATAAAAACTTAATCCGATACACGTTTTTGTGAGCCTAAAATACCAGAAAATTTACAATTTCAGGCAAATCAGATAAAAACTACGGCTTCTAGAAACCCAAGGAGTCAAATCGGGAGATCGTTCTTATGGGGGCTATACTAAAATATGGACTTATACTCACATTTTTGGCACACCTCTTTATGACCCGAAAATACCTCTAGATTTCCAATTTCAGGCAAATAGGATAATAACTTCGGATTCTAGAAGCCCAAGAAGTAAAATCGGGAAATCGGTCTATATGGGGGATATACCAAAATATGGACCGATACTCACCATTTTCGGCACACCTCTTTATGGTCCGAAAATACCTCTAGATTTCCAATTTCAGACAAATTGGATAAAAACTACGGTTTCTATAAGCCCAAGACCCCAAATCGGGAGGTCGTTTTATATGGGGACCATACCAAAACATAGACCGATAATCACACGTATTTGTGGTCCTACAATACCTCTAGATTTTCAATTTCAGGCAAATAGGATAAAAACTTCGGATTCTATAACCCCAAGAAGTAAAATCGGGAGATCGGTCTATATGGGGGCTATACCAAAACATGGACCGATACTCACCATGTTTGGCACACCTCTTTATGGTCATAAAATACCTCTAGATTTCAAATTTCAGGCAAATTGGATGAAAACTACGATTTCTATAAGCCCAAGACCCCACATCGGGAGGTCGGTTTATATGGGGACTATATCAAAACCTGGATCTATATAGCCCATCTTCGAACTTGACCTGCCTGCAGACAAAAGACGAGTTTGTGCAAAATTTCAGCACGATTGCTTCATTATTGAAGACTGTAGCGTGATTACAACAGACAGACAGACAGACAGACGGACAGACAAACGGACATCGTTATATCGTCTTAGAATTTCTCCCTGATCAAGAATATATATACTTTATATAGTCGGAAATCGATATTTCGATGTGTTACAAACGGAATGACAAACTTATTATACCCCCGTCACCATTCTATGGTGGTGGGTATAAAAAAAACAAACAAAACAAGTATATACGGCCGTAAGTTCGGCCAGGCCGAAGCTTATGTACCCTCCACCATGGATTGCGTAGAAACTTCTTCTGAACACTGCCATCCACAATCGAATTACTTGGGTTGCGGTAACGCTTGCCGATGGCAAGGTATCTTAAAACCTCCTAACACCGTCTTCTAAATTATAAGCAAGTCCATACGTAGTATATATTAATTTAACAAAATTTTCTATTGAAATCTAATTTTAACAAAATTTTCTATAGAAATAAAATTTTAACAAAATTTCCTATAGAAATAAAATTTTGACAAAATTGTCTATAGAAATAAAATTTTGGTAGATTATTTTTGACTCGAGTGCCAACCATGACTATGAACTGATGTGGACCAATTTTTGTGTGATTGGGGATCGCCTTTATATAACTATAGACCGATATGGACCAATTTTGGTATGGTTGTTAGCGACCATATATTAACTCCACGTTCCAAATTTGAACCGGATCGGATGAACTTTGCTCCTCAAAGAGGCTCCGGAGGTCGAATCCGGAAAACGGTTTATATGGGGGCTATATACAATTATGGACCGATATGGACCACTTCTGGCACGGTTGTTAGAAATCATATACTAACACCATGTTCCAAAATTCAATCGAATCGGATGAAATTTGCTTCTCTTAGAGGCTCCGCAAGCCAAATCTGGGGATCGGTTTATATGGGGGCTATATATAATTGGACCAATTTTTGCACGGATGTTAGAGATCATATACTAACACCACGTTCTACAATTGAACCGGATCGGATGAATTGTGCTCCTCTATGAGGCTCCGGAGGTCAAATCTAGAGAACGGTTTATATGGGGGCTATGTATAATTATGAACCGATATAGACCATTTCTGGCATGGTTGTGAGAGACCATATACCAACACCATGTACCAAATTTCAACCGGATCGGATGAAATTTGGTTCTCTTAGAGGCTCCACAAGCCAAATCTGGGGATCGGTTTATATGGGGGCTATATATAATTATGGACCGATATGGACCAATTCTGGCACGGTTGTTAGAGAACATATACTAACACCACGTTCCAAATTTCATCCGATCCGGTTGAAATTTGCTTCTCTTAGAGGCTTCGCAAGCCAAATATGGGGATCGGTTTATATGGGGGCTATATATAATTATGAACCGATGTGGACCAATTTTTGCACGGATGTTAGAGATCATATACTAACACCACGTTCCACATTTGAACCTGATCGGATGAAATTTGCTTCTCTTAGAGGCTCCCCAAGCCAAATCTGAGGGTCCGTTTATATTTGGGGCTATATGTAAAATGGACCGATATGGCCCATTTGCAATACCATCCGACCTACATTAATAACAACTACTTGTGCCAAGTTTGAAGTCGATAGTTTGTTTCGTTCGGAAGTTAGAGTGATTTCAACAGACGGACGGACGGAAATGCTTAGATCGACTCAGAATTTCATCATGACCCAGAATATGTATACTTTATGGGGTCTTAGAGCAATATTTGGGAGCCACCGTGGTGCAATGGTTAGCATGCCCGCCTTGCATACACAAGGTCGTGGGTTCGATTCCTGCTTCGACAGAACACCAAACATTTTTTCAGCGGTGGATTATCCCACCTCAGTAATGCTGGTGACATTTCTGAGGGTTTCAAAGCTTCTCTAAGTGTTTTCACTGCAATGTGGAACGCCGTTCGGACTCGGCTATAAAAAGGAGGTCCCTTGTCATTGAGCTTAACATGGAAGCGGGCAGCACTCAGTGATAAGAGAGAAGTTCACCAATGTGGTATCACAATGGACTGAATAGTCTAAGTGAGCCTGATACATCGGGCTGCCACCTAACCTAACCTAGAGCAATATTTCGATGTGTTACAAACGGAATGACAAAGTTAATATACCCACCATCCTATGGTGGAGGGTATAAAAATACTACCTTATTTGCATTAGCGTAGCTAGACAATATTCCTAGGGGGCTGTAGCCTCCTTCGGAATATTGATCCGAATTCAGTGTTTTGAATGTGAATTAAGAAAAAATTTGTGATATTTTGACAAATAAAAAAATGTTAATGATTTTGAAAGCATTCTTACGCTTGTCTGGAACGTTTGACATCAAATATTTTCAAAAACTCGCAAGTTTTCCAGAATGGAAATAAAATTTTTTCGAAAAAATTTTAATAATGTGCATCATTTTATTAATTCTTAATCTGTTTTTAACCTCTTTGAAACAAAAAAAATCCCCATAAAAATTATGAAAAAAGTAATAATTCACTTATATAAAAATCATAGAAATATATATTGCTATCAGCAACTGCTACCATGAACTTTGTGCCAAAGACATTAAAGTATTTTCAAATTCTGGGGGGGGGGGGGGGGGTGTTCTAAGCCCGCTCCCCATAGGCCTTCCTACGCTTATGCTTATTTGTATCTTGTTGCAATTAATAAAATATTTTAGAAACAAGTACCTAAAATAAATTTAAATTTTCTTCTATGCTGGGATCACTTTTTAAACTAGTAAATAATGATAATTATAATTCCCGTAAGCCTTACTACCATCCTCTCAAATATTTTATTTATTTACCATCCTTCATTATTTGAATCGCTCAAATTGTTGCTCTTCTTTCTTTTCATTTCAATTGTTCTCTTACTGAATTTGGTTTCGTAAAAATAAGTAATCCTAACCCCTGATTTGGTTTTATAAACTCTCGAGAATACACCAGCACAACCACCACCAATCCTATCGATATTATTTTCCCTGACCAATTCACCCATTACAATGATTGAAAAACAGCATTGTTTGCAAAGGGTCATTCATATCGTATCGTCGTCATTGCTCTACAAACCACCTGAAAATCAAATGATTTTCAATTTCAAACAATTGCATGGAATTGTTTAATATCTGCTCGGTTACTTCTTCTTTGTGTTTCATTGACCAAAGATGAGAAATGAATACACAAAGAAAAAAAAAACTGACCTTTTTTAACGTTAAATTTTTTGTGATGATTCAATTTAGTGGAGGTGTGTAAACCTTCTTATTTTCCCATTTGCCTTTTAGCATTTTTTCCCTTGCTTTGTTTTGGTATTTCTTAATAATATTTGTGTAAAATATTTGGTCCATTTTCTATTGCTAATTAAATGAAAAGGTAATTAATGAATTTTGATAGATTGGAATGGTGGACGGAACTATTCATTCGAGGAAGTTGAGGAAGTGAGGATTTGGAAGGGATAAGCCATCAATACGCCCATTAGGAAGTGACCAAAGAAATTATGTTTTCGGTTTGTTTTCACTTTCCCATGGTAAGCTAATGAACATGGGAATTTTGTAGTAGCCTGTATTCGACAAAATTTTAAATTACATGTTATCGTATGAAAAACCATGAAATTTGGGTCAAAATCTTCTAAGAAAAACAAAATAGCAAAATTAATTATTGAATAATAATAATAATTATATTTTTTGATCCAGGAATGGAAGCCAAGATTGGTTGAGATTTTGTTTGAGTTCAGGACTTGGCACTGAACGTCACAGAAAGGTGGAGTTAGAAATAAGAGACCAATAGAATGTTGGTATCCCGTGTAAAACTTGTTGGATGTAGCCAGACATTCTTGTGAATGATTGTATATCGGTACTAAAAAAAGTGAAAGTAAAATCTGGGGTAATTTTGAACTAAACTGTAGTCCAAACGCATGTCAAAAACGCATATCCCCAAAATAAACAAGTATATACGCCCGTAAGTTCGGCCAGGCCGAATCTTATGTACCCTCCACCATGGATTGCGTAGGAACTTCTACTAAAGGCTGTCATCCACAATCGAATTACTTGGGTTGCGATAACACTTGCCGATGGCAAGGTATCGTAAAACTTTTTAACACTGTCTTCTAAATTGTAAGTTAGCCCATACGGGGTATATATTAAACAAAAAAAGGCCGATTAAATACGTATATAATCTAGTTTGACAAAATTTTCTATAGAAATAAAATTTTGACAAAATTTTCTATAGAAATGAAACCTTGACAAAATTTTCTATAGAAATAAAATTTTCATTTGTTTTGTTTTGTTATTGTTGGTTTTGTTCTTTAAGCATTGTTGTTGTTTTTTTATTTCAGCTTAAAACCATACATTGACTAAACTACAAGAGTAGCTTAACCAACAGAGGAAAAGAATGTTTGTCAAATTTATTTGGGCAAAGCCCTATAGACTGCAAGATGGTTGGATGGACGCACGTTTCGGAATTACCACATTCCTCATCAGCATCCTCTACTTGCAGCAAAACTATCAACCAATTATCAGAATAAATTCAGGCAGTTTATTAAACCCAACAAAAACCACACTTGAACCCTCCGAAAAAAGGTTTTACATTGATAGCCGGCTTATGCCGAAATAAATTCGAAACAATCTATAGGGCTTTGCCCAAATAAATTTGACAAACATTCTTTTCCTCTGTTGGTTAAGCTACTCTTGTAGTTTAGTCAATGTATGGTTTTAAGCTGAAATAAAAAAACAACAACAATGCTTAAAGAACAAAACCAACAATAACAAAACAAAACAAATGAAAAAGAAGAGGAGGCACGCTCAAAATAAACCCAGCCATGTGAATTCAAATCGATGATTTGACAGTGGCATAGGAAAAGAGATATGTTTGTTTCGAATTTATTTCGGCATAAGCCGGCTATCAATGTAAAACCTTTTTTCGGAGGGTTCAAGTGTGGTTTTTGTTGGGTTTAATAAACTGCCTGAATTTATTTTGATAATTGGTTGATAGTTTTGCTGCAAGTAGAGGATGCTGATGAGGAATGTGGTAATTCCGAAACGTGCGTCCATCCAACCATCTTGCAGTCTATAGGGCTTTGCCCAAATAAATTTGACAAACATTCTTTTCCTCTGTTGGTTAAGCTACTCTTGTAGTTTAGTCAATGTATGGTTTTAAGCTGAAATAAAAAAACAACAACAATGCGAAATAAAATTTTGACAAAATTTTCAATAGAAATAAAAATTTGACAAAATTTTCTATAGAAATAAAAACGTGACAAAATTTTCTATAGAAATAAAATGTTGACAAAATTTTCTATGGAAGTAAAATGTTGACAAAATTTTCTATAGCAATACAATTTTGACAAAAATTTCTATAGAAATAAAATGTTGACAAAATTTTGTATAGAAATGAAATTTTGACAAAACTTAGTATTGAAATAAAATGTTGACAAAATTTTCTACAGAAATAAATTTTTTACAAAACTTTCTATAGAAATAAAATTTTGACAAACATTTCTATAGAATAAACTTTTGACAAAACTTTCTATAGAAATGAAATTTTAACAAAACTTTCTATAGTAATAAAATTTGACAAAATTTTCTATGAAAATAAAGTTTTGGTAGATTACAAAATTTTCTATAGAAATAAAATTTTGACAAACATTTGTATAGAAATAAACTTTTGACAAAACTTTCTATAGAAATGAAATTTTGACAAAACTTTCTACAGTAATAAAATTTGACAAAATTTTCTATGGAAATAAAGTTTTGGTAGATTATTTTTGGCGATATGGACCAATTTTTGTGTAATAAGTCATCGGATATATATAACTAAAGACCGATATGGACCAATTTTTACATGGCTGTTAGAGGCCATATATTGACAAAATGTACCAAATTTCAACCGTATCGGATGACTTTTGCTCCTCCAAGAGGTTCCGGACGTCAAATCTGGGGACGGTTTATATGGGAACTATATATAATTATGGACCGATATGGACCAATTTTTTCATGGTTGTTAGAGACCATATACTAACACCATGTACCAAATTTCAACTGGATCGGATGAATTTTGCTCTTCCAAGAGGCTCCGGAGGTCAAATCTGGGGATCGGTTTATATGGGGGCTATATATAATTATGGACCGATATGGACCAATTTTTGCATGGTTATTAGAGGCCGTAAACTAACACCAAGAGGCTCCGGAGGTCAAATCTGGGGATCGGTTTATATGGGGGCTATATATAATTATGGACCGATATGGACCAATGTTTGCATGGTTGTTAAAACCCGTATACTAAGACCACGTACTAAATTTCAACCGGATCGGATGCATTTTGCTCCTCCAAGAGGCTCCGGTGGTCAAATCTGGGGATCGGTTTATATGGGAGCTATATATAATTATGGACCGATATGGACCAATTTTTGCATGGTTGTTAGAGGCCGTATACTAACATCAGGTACCAAATTTCAACCGGATTGGATGAATTTTGCCCCTCCAAAAGTCTCCGGAGGTCAAATCTGGGGATCGGTTTATATGGGGGCTATATATAATTATGGACCGATATGGACCAATTTTTGCATGGTTGTTAGAGACCGTATACATAGACCACGTACCAAATTTCAACCGGATCGGATTAATTTTGCTGCTCCGGGAGGCTCCCCAAGCCAAATTTGGGGATCGGTTTATATGGGGGTTGTACGTAAACGTGGTCCGATATGGCCCATTTTCAATACCATCCGACCTACATCAATAACAACTACTTGTGCCAAGTTTCAAGTCGATAGCTTGTTTCGTTCGGAAGTTAGCGTGATTTCCACAGACGGACGGACAGCCGGACAGACGGACAGACGGACGGACGGACGGACGGACAGACGGACGGACGGACATGCTTAGATCGACTCAGAATTTCACCACGACCCAGAATATATATACTTTATGGGATCTTAGAGCAATATTTCGATGTGTTACAAACGGAATGACAAAGTTAATATACCCCCATCCTATGGTGGAGGGTATAAAAACCAAACTAAATATTTAAAATTCAAGAAAACTTATTAGAATTAATTAATTGTTTTCACTTCACGAAGAAAATTTCATAGTTTGAAGAAAATTGGAATTCGAAATTGCCAAAATATTTGAAGTAAGTGCAATTTGTAGTAAAATTTAAAATTTTCAAGGAATTCTGACCTATTTGTAGGAAATGAGATTTAACTAAATTGTGTGTTAATTTGTTTCTTTTTTAGTTCATTCAACTAACTTATATGACAAATTATCGTAAAAACATATTGGTAATATTTGATGAAATCTAGTCACCGGAGTTGGAAAAGACCAACATTTTTGGGACCTAAATGCGCCATGTTTACCGTCCAAAAATAACATTTTGCTCTTGCGTTTCACATTACGGTGAAATCTCTTGGAGAAGCTTTGAAACGCTCAGAAATGTCACCGGCATTAATGAGAGAAATAATTCGCCGCTAAAAAACTTTGGCTTGCGAACACGGTTGCCACAGTTAGTAGAATTTTACAAAAAGTGGTAGATCTTTTACTGTTTGGAAGAATTCATCATGTTTCGGTAGATTTTGCAAAAGATTCCTCTCCAATTAAAAGGTGCTTCACAATATTTTCTACAGAAATCAAATTGTGACAAAATTTTCTATAGAAATAAAATGTTGGAAATTTGTCAATAGAAATAAAATTTTTATTAGAACTAAAATTTTTACAAAATTGTCTATAGAGATAGACGTTTTATAAAAGTTTCTACAGAAATAAGCTATTTATAAAAATTTCTATGCAAACAGAAATTTTATAAAGTTTCTATAGAAATAAAATTGTGATAAAATTATCTATACACGGACGAAAAAGACTATTTTTCATATGTTTGGTCGTAAAAATTATATGTTTGGAACTCAAAATTTTTAACACAATATTTTTAAGTGCAAGCATATAATGTTCATAATACATGTTTGGGACATATATGTTAATATGTTAGAACATATTATGTTTGGGACATAAAATGTTTCTAAATATAATATGCTTAGATGCAAACATATATTAATTTAGAAATAGTCTATAAACATAAATGTGTTTAGAAAGAGAGACCTAGAGAATACGCTGCAAGTAAAATACCAAGTAACCAATTGGCGCCTTAAAAATATATCCACACAAAGAAAATTTCATTAAAATTTTTTTCTACCAATGTATGCCCTAAGGTGAAACATAATATGTTTGAATAATACAAACAATATTTTGTTTGGACAAATCCTGAAAATATATATGCTTGAAGCAAAATGTGTTTGGGGTATATGTTACAGAAGCGATTTCTTTGAGGGTGTAGAAATAAAAAATTGGACTAAATTTTCTGTAGAATTAAAATTTTAACAAATTTTTGTATAAAAATAAAATGTTAACAAAATTTTCTACAGACATAAAACTTTGACAACATTTTCTACAAAAATAAAATGTTGACAATTTTTTATACAGGAATAAAATTTTGGCAAAATTTTCAACCAAAAAAAAAAAACAATTTTGATAAAATTTTGAATAGAAATAAAATTTTTACAATATTTATAATAGAAATAATAATTTAACAAAAAATTCTTTAGAAATATAGAAAATTTTTAGTAGAAATAAAATTTTTACAAACTTTTCTATAGAAATAAAATTTTTACACAATTTTCTACAGAACTAAAATTGTGGCAAAATTGTCTACAGAAAAAAAAATTTTTACAAATTTTTCTACAAAAATAAAATGTTGACTAAAGTTTCTATAAATAAAATGTTGAAAAAATTTTCTACAGAAATAAAATATTGACAAAATTTTCTACAGAAATAAAATATTGAAAAAATTTTCTATGGGAATAAAATTGGGATAAAATTTTCAATAGAAATAACATTTTGAAAAAACTTTCAATAAAAATAAAATTGTGATAAAATTTGTAATAGAAATAAAATTTTTACAAAATTTTCTATGGGAATAAAATTGGTATAAAATTTTCAATAGAAATAAAATTTTTACAAAATTTTCTATAAAAAAGATTTTTACACAATTTTCTACAGAAATAAAATTGTGGCAAAATTGTCTATAGAAATAAAATTTTAACAAATTTTTCTATAAAAATAAAATGTTGACTAAAGTTTCCATAAATAAAATTTTGCCAATATTTTCTACAGAAATAAAATTTTGACAAAATTTTCTATGGGAATAAAATTGTGACAAAATTTTTAATAGAAATAAATTTTTTACAGAATTTTTTCCAGAAATATAATTCTTATAAAGTTTCTACAAAAATAAAATATTGATAAAATTATCTGAAGAAATAAAAAATTTGACAGCATTTTCAGTATAAATAAATTTGTGATAAACTTGTCTATACTTCATATATAAAATGTTAAAAACTGTTTCTATAAAAATAAAATTTTGGGTTAAGTTTGTATAGAAATAAAATTTAGATAACATTATCCATAGAAATAAAATTTTGACTACACTTTTTTAAAAGAAATTAAATTTTGAAAAAATTTTCTAAGAATATAAAATTGTGACAAAACTTTTCATAGAAATGAAATGTTTACAAAATTTTTAAGAGAAATAATTCCTCTGTTGGTTAAGCTACACTTGTGGTTTAGTCAATGTATGGTTTTAAGCTGCAATAAAAAAACAACAACAATGCTTAAAGAACAAAACCAACAATAACAAAACAAAGAGAATTAAAATTTTTAGAAATTTTTAATAGAAATACAATTTTTACACAATTTTTTAGAAATAAATTTTTTAACAGGAATAACCATTTTACAAAATTTGCTATAGAAATACAATTTTTAAAAGTTCCTACAGAAATAAACTTTTGATAAAATTTTCTGTAGAAATACAATTTTGACAAAATTTAATTTTTTCACTAAAAATGCAATTTTGGCAAAAATTTTAGTAGAAATAAAATTTTTACAAAATTTTCTATAGAAATAAAATTTGTACATAATTTTCTACAGAAATAAAATTTGTACACAACTTTCTACAGAAATAAAATTGTGGCAAAATTGTCTATAGAAATAAAATTTTAACAAATTTTTGTATAAAAATAAATTGTTGAATAATGTTTCTATAAATAAAATTTTTGACAAAATTTTCTACAGAAATAAAATTTTGACAAAAAATTTGTGATAGAAATAAAATTTTTACAGAATTTTCTGCAGAAATAGAATTTTTATAAAGTTTCTACAAAAATAAAATTTTGATAAAATTATCTGAAGAAATAAAAAATTTTACATTTTTTGTAGAAATAAATTTGCGACAAAATTGTCCATACATTATAAATAAAATGTTAAAAATGTTCTCTATAAAAATAAAATTTTGATTAAAGGTTGAATAGAAATAAAATTTTGATAACATTTTCTAAGAATTAAAATTTTGAAAAAATTTTCTAAGAAATAAAATCCTCGCAAACTTTTCTAAGATATAAAATTATGACAAAATTTTCTAAGATATACAATTGTGACAAACCTTTCTATAGAAAAATAATTTTATTTAAATTGAAAAATGTTTCAATTTAAATAAAATGTTTGGCAAAATTATCTATAGAAATAAAATTTTAACAAATTTTTCTATAAAAATAAAATTTTGACTAAAGTCAAATTTTAACTTTCGTTTTAGGTCATACTATCAAAGTCTATCTTGTTGTAGTAGTGGTAACTTTTCTCGTAGGTTCAAGTTAAAAATATTTTAAATTTCGCTATTAGGAGTGCTCGTAAATTAATAGACAAATGTCTAAAATAAAATAATAATATATTTCTTTCGAGGAGACATTTTTATTCATAACAACTACAAACATTTGATCAATCACTGGAAAATAAGATTTTTTATTTTGTAAATTTATGGTAACATTTTTTTCAAATATTGGTAGATTACTTCTGGCTCTAGTGGCAACAGTGCCTGCATCTTGGAGTAGGAAATTTTATCCGATCCGGTTGTAAGTCTATAGCATCTAACAGCCATGCAAAAATTGGTCAGTATTGGTACATAATTATGAACTTCCCCAATATAAACTGATCGAATATACTTTTTATACCCTTCACCACTACTGTGGTACAGGGTATAATAAGTTTGTGCATTTGTATGTAACGCCAAGACCCATCGTTTAGTATACCGATCGTCTTAGAATTAAATTCTGAGTCGATTTAGCGATGTCCGTCTGTCTGTCTGTCTGTCTGTCTGTCTGTCTGTCTGTCTGTCTGTCTGTCTGTCCGTCTGTCTGACTGTTGATGTATTTTTGGTATAGGGTCCTGTTTCGGCTCAAAGACGATACCTATTGATTTTGGAAAAATCGGTTCAGATTTAGATATAACTGCCATATATATTTTTCACCGATCTGGTCATAATTGGCGTGTATATCAACCGATCTTCCTGAAATTCCGTACATCCGAATGTTTTATGAGTCTCGAAAAACTTGCAAAATATCAGCCAAATCGGTTCAGATTTAGATATAGCTCCCATATATAGCTTTCGCCCGATTTACACTCATTTGCCCACAGAGGCCAATTTTTTGCTCCGATTTAGTTGAAATTTTGCACAGGGAGTAGAATTAGCATTGTAGCTATGTGTGCCAAATTTGGTTGAAATCGGTTCAGATTTAGATATGTCTCCCATATATAGCTTTCGCCCGATTTACACTCAAATGACCACAGAGGCCTATTTTTTGCTCCGATTTAGTTGAAATTTTGCACAGGGAGTAGAATTAGCATTGTAGCTATGTGTGCCAAATTTGGTTGAAATCGGTTCAGATTTAGATATAGCTCCCATATATAGCTTTCGCCCGATTTACACTCATATGACCACAGAGGCCAATTTTTTGCTACGATTTAATTGAAATTTTGCACAGGGAATAGAATTAGCATTGAAGCTATGCGTGCCAAATTTGGTTGAAATCGGTTCAGACTTAGATATATCTGCCATATATAGCTTTCGCCCGATTTACACTCATATGACCACAGAGGCCAATTTTTAACTCCGATTTAGTTGAAATTTTTCACAAGGAGTAGAATTAGCTTTGTAGATATGCGTGCCAAATTTGGTTGACATCGGTTCAGATTTAGATATAGCTCCCATATATATGTTTTTCTGATTTCGACAAAAATGGTCAAAATACCAACATTTTCCTTGTAAAATCCACTGCCACTGCTTAGTCGAAAAGTTGTAAAAATGACTCTAATTTTCCAAAACTTCTAATACATATATATCGAGCGATAAATCATAAATAAACTTTTGCGAGGTTTCCTTAAAATTGCTTCAGATTTAAATGTTTCCCATATTTTTATTTTTACTAAAATTGTGTTCCACCCTAGTGCATTAGCCAACTTAAATTTTGAGTCTATAGATTTTGTTAAAGTCTATCAAATTCTTTCCAAATCGAGTGATATTTAAATATATGTATTTGGGACAAACCTTTATATATAGCACCCAACACATTTGACAGATGTGATATGGTATCGAAAATTTAGATTTACAAAGTGGTGCGGGGTATAATATAGTCGGCCCCGCCCGGCTTTAGACTTTCCTTACTTGTTTTCATATTACAATTGCCAGTAATTTCCACAAATATGTTTCTTGCACTTCTATTCTGTTCCTATGCCCCTATAAATTTCTCATTAATCTGGTTTATTTTTTGAAGAAAAAAAAAACAAAAAAACAGTAGTTTCTCAAGCCCATTCAATGATGATGAATATAATCAGCATTAATAGAATTTTAGTAAATTCCAAGTATGTGATACTACCAGTTAGTTAGTATATTCAACTTGGTAGGAAAATCCATTGAATTTCCACATTCCAGAAATGGCAACCTGCTGAAGTTCTGGTTAAATAAAACAATAGCTCACTAACCAGGAGCTCAAGTCATTTTCTATTAAATGTAGTGTGAGAACTCAATCCTGCTAATTGAATCAAACTAAAATTGTTGTTCATATTCCAAGTCCATTATGAACTGACCAATTGAGGACAAAGGAAAATTGCACCTTTTTTTCTTGTGGCTAACACAAGACAAAAAAATTGGCAAAATACTTGGAAGCCAATAACCAAACTCTGGTCAATACAAAATGACCTAGCAAAATTAGAACAAACAAAATTGAATGGCATTCGATAACAAAGAAAGTGAACAAAAAACACCACTACCATCTTATATTAGGACACAATTACCAAATATTTTCGGAAAAAGGCCTACTAAAATTTTAAACCATTTCTAAGGCGAGTGAAATGTATGATTAAGACAATCGTGGGAGAAAAATATCGAAATGTAGTTTAGACCACAGCAAGGGGCTGTTTTAGAGACCACACCATACCAAAATATAATAACCAAAAGAAATTGACTTTATAGCCAATTTAACGACATCATTACTAACGCTGCTGTGATAGAGTTATAGGACCATAAAACAATGGTCAAGTTATTAAATGAGTTATCAAAATCGAAATAAAGAAGTTATTAAATGTAGTAAAATCGACATTTGGATTAATGATAACAAATGATCAAAAATAAGGCAGATCAAAACATACACTCACGCACACACTCATAAAATCCCCATAACTCTCATTCACCTCTCATGGCTATACATGGCCAAAGTATCTACGCATGCGCACACACTAGAAACATGGAAATCTTCAATTCACATGTTATCCCTATACCTGAATTTTGGGGGAATAGAGGCATCATAAAAACCTCAGCGGAAACCACAATATTTGGAACAATTAAGGCCACCACGAATATAATGATGATGATGCCTGCTTTTGTGTCTAATCTCTATAGAGAAAGATTCTTCCTTGACAGCCATTCAGTTGGAGCTCAATTGGAAACTCGTTTCAAATATTCGATATTTTTATAGCTTAATACGCGGGTGTTCATCACTGCTGCTTTATTCCCTCCGGGTTCTATTGTAAGAAGAAAATATTCTCTTTACGTAACCAAAAAAAACTAAATTCCGTATCAATGTGGTTGTCCATGTTTGTATGGACTCTGTGATGAATGCATCCAAAATCAAGAGAGAAAAATCAATAAAAAATTGTGAATGGATTTCTTTCATACTTATGGTTTGGTTTTATAAACACATTTTTCATTCATTCAATATTTGTTGGTTTTTATAACTTTTTTCACTGTCCATTTATGCTTTTCTCTACAGTTCATTTTTTTAGGAGTATAACGTGTGTGTCATAAAACAAAATGAAAATCCTCAAAAATATAGATTTTTTACTATCATACGATGGTGGATTGAAAATGAAAGGGAAAATGTCTAAATATGGGGACATTTCTTGGTGATATTGATTACTGCTAGTAGAATAAATGAAAAAACAATATATTATTATAAATTATAAAAAAAAAATATGTAAAATATATTAAAAAAAAAAATAATTTAAAAAATGTATTTTAAATCAAATAAATAGGGAGTCCATGGTGCAATGGTTAGCATGTCCGGCACAAGCATTTGTTATTGATGTGGGTCGGATGGTATTGCAAATGGGTCATATCGGACCACTTTTATATATAGCCCCCATATAAACCGACCTCCAGATTTTGCTTGCGGATACTCTTGGAGGAGAAATTTCATCTGATCCGGTTGAGATTTGGTATGTGGCGTTAGTATATGGACCCTAACTTTCATGCAAAAATGGGTCAATATCGGTCCATAGTTATGTATAGTCCCCATATAAACCGATCCTCAGATTTGGTTTTCAGAGCCTCCTGGAAGAGCAAATTTCATCCGATCCGGTTGAAATTTTGTACGTGGTGTTAGTATATGGGCACTAACTACCATGCAAAAAAGTGTTCCATATCGATCCATACGTAATTATATATAGCCCCCATACAATCTAATCCAATGATTTGGTTTTTGGAGCCTCCTGAAGGGGCAAATTTCATCCGATTTGGTTGATTTGTACGTTAGGTTAGGTTAGGTGGCAGCCCGATGTATCAAGCTCACATAGACTATTCAATCCATTGTGATACCACATTGGTGAACTTCTCTCTTATCACTGAGTGCTGCCCGATTACATGTTAAGCTTAATGACAAGGGACCTCCTTTTCATAGCCCAGTCCGAACAGCGTTCCACACTGCAGTGAAACCACTTAGAGAAGCTTTTACCCTGATTATCCCATCTCAGCATGAGATGGGATAATCCAAATTTCATGTTGCCACTCGAGTCAAAAATAATCTACCAAAATGTTGAAAAAATTTTACCAAAAACGTACCAATAAAAAAATTCTTATTGAAACACAATTATTTCTATAGAACTTTTTGCCAAAATTTGTTTTCTATAGAAACTTGTGTCAAAATTTTTTTTCTATAGAAATTGTTGTCAAAATTTAATTTCTATAGAAAATTTAGTCAAAATTTAATTTCTATAGAAAATTTTGTCAAAATTTTATTTCTCTAGAAAATTTTGTCAACATTTAATTGCTATATAATAGTATGTCAAAGTTTTATTTCTATAGAAAATTTTGTCAAAATTTTATTTCTATAAAAAATTTTGCCAAAATTTTATTTCCATAGAAAATTTTGTCAAAAATTTACTGCTAAAGAGAATTTTGTCAAAATTTTATTTCTCCAGAAAATTCTGTCAACATTTAATTGCTATATAATATTTTGTCAAAATTTTATTTCTATAGAAAATTTTGCCAAAATTTAATTTCCATAGAAAATTTTGTCAAAATTTTACTGCTAAAGAGAATTTTGTCAAAATTTTATTGCTATAGAAAATTTTGTGAAAATTTTATTTCTATAGAAAATTTTGTCAAAATTTTATTTCTGTAGAAAATTTTGTCAAAATTTTATTTCTATAGAAAATTTTGCCAAAATTTTATTTCTATAAAAAATTTTGAAAAAATTTTATTTCCATAGCAAATTTTGTCAAAAATTTACTGCTAAAGAGAATTTTGTCGAAATTTTATTTCTCCAGAAAATTTTGTCAACATGTAATTGCTATATAATATTTTGTCAAAATTGTATTTCTATAGAAAATTTTGTCAAATTTTATTTCTATAGAAAATTTTGCCAAAATTTTATTTCCATAGAAAATTTTGTCAAAATTTTACTGCTACAGAGAATTTTGTCAAAATTTTATTTCTTCAGAAAATTCTGTCAACATTTAATGGTTATATAATATTTTGTCAAAATTTTATTTCTATAGAAAATTTTGTCAAATTTTATTTCTATAGAAAATTTTGCCAAAATTTTATTTCCATAGAAAATTTTGTCAAAATTTTACTGCTAAAGAGAATTTTGTCAAAATTTTATTGCTATAGAAAATTTTGTGAAAATTTTATTTCTATAGAAAATTTTGTCAAAATTTTATTTCTGTAGAAAATTTTGTCAAAATTTTATTTCTAAAGAAAATTTTGCCAAAATTTTATTTCTATAAAAAATTTTACCAAAATTTTATTTCCATAGCAAATTTTGTCAAAAATTTACTGCTAAAGAGAATTTTGTCAAAATTTTATTTCTCCAGAAAATTTTGTCAACATTTAATTGCTATATAATATTTGGTCAAAATTGTATTTCTATAGAAAATTTTGTCAAATTTTATTTCTATAGAAAATTTTGCCAAAATTTTATTTCCATAGAAAATTTTGTCAAAATTTTACTGCTACAGAGAATTTTGTCAAAATTTTATTTCTATAGAAAATTTTGTCAAAATTTTATTTTTGCAGAAAATTTCGTCAACATTTAATTGCTATAGAAAATTTTGTCAAAATTTTATTTCTATAGAAAAATTTGCCAAAATTTTATTTCTATAGAAAATGTTGTCAAAATTTTATTTCCGTAGAAAATTTCATCAAAATTTTTATTTCTATAAAAAATTTTATCAAAATTTTCTTTCTGTAGAAAATTTTGTCAACACTTTATTTCTATAGAAAATTTTGTGATATTTAATTTCTATAGAAAATTTTGTGAAAATTTTTCTTCTATAGAAAATTTTGTCAAAATTTTATTTCTATACAAAATTTTATCAAAAATTTTTTCTATACAAAATTTTGTCAAAATTTTATTTCTATACAAAATTTTGTCAAAATTTTATTGCTAAAGAGGATTTTGTAAAACTTTTATAGCTATAGAAAATTTTGTGAAAATTTTCATTTCTATAGAACATTTTGTGAAAATTTTATTTCTATAGAAAATTTTTTCAAAATTTTTATTCAATAGAAAGTTTTGTGAAATATTATTTCTATACAAAATTTTGTCAAAGTTTTATTTCTATACAAAATGTTGTCAAAATTTTATTGCTATAGAAAATTTTGTAAAAATTTTATTTCTTTAGAATAATTGGTCAAAATTTTATTTCTATTGAAAATTCTATCAAAATTTTATTTCTATACAAAATTTTGTCGAAAATTTATTTCTATACAAAATTTTGTCAAAATTTTATTGCTATAAAAATTTTGTCAAAATGTTATTGCTATACAAAATGTTGTTAAAATTTTATTTCTATAGAAAGTTTTGTGAAATCTTATTTCAATACAAAATTTTCTCAAAATTTTATTTCTATACAAAATTTTCTCAAAATTTTATTTTTATAGAAAATGTTGTCAAAACTTCATTTCTATAGAAAATTTTGTGAAATTTTAGTTTTATACACAATTTTGTCAAACTTTTATTTCTATACAAAATGTTGTCAACATTTTATTGCTATAGAAAATGTTGTCAAAATTTTATTTCTGAAGAAAATTTTGTAAAATTGTATTTCAAGAGCAAATTTTGTGAAATTTTATTTCTATACAAAATTTTGTAATAATTTTATTTCCATAAAAAATGTTGTCAAAATTTTATTGCTATAGAAAATTTTGTCAAATTTTATTTCATTCGAAAATTCTGTGAAAATTTTATTTCTATAAAAAATTTTGTCAAAATTGTATTTATATAGAAAATTTTTCATCAAAATTTTAATTTTATAGAAAATTTTCTCAATTTTTTTATAGAAACTGGTGTCAAAATTTCATTTCTATAGAAAATTTTGTAAAATTTTATTTCTATAGAACATTTTCTCAAAATTTTATTTTTATAAAAAATGTTGTAAAATTCCATTTCTATAGAAAATGATGTAAAATTTCATTTCTATAGAACATTTTGTCAAAATTTTATTTCTATCGAAAATTTTGTCAAAATTTTATTTCTATCGAAAATTTTGTCAAAATTTTATTTCTATAGAATATTTTGTTAAATTTTTTTTGCAATAGAAAATTTTATCAACATTTTATTTCTATAGAAACTGTTGTCAAAATTTATTGTTATAGAAAATATTGTCAAAATTTTATTTCTATAGAATATTTTGTCAAAATTGTATTGCAATAGAAAATTTTATCATAATTTTATTTCTATGGAAAATTTATTGCTATTGAAAATATTGTCAAAATTTTATTTCTATAGAAAATTTTGTCAAAATTTTATTTCTCTAGGATATTTTACTTCTATTAAAAGTTTGCGAAGAGGAATATTTTTCAAAATCTACCAAAATATCAAGAATTCTACCAATCTACCTATGAGTAACAAATCTACCATTTGTGATAGAATTTTACCAACTGTGCCCAGCGAAAAAATTTGGAAATTCTTCCAAAGGCACAACTTTAAAAGCACTTCCAGAAGATGCACTCCCAATGATGTTCTTTATTTTAACTACCCAGAAAGTTCTTTTAATTCAATTTTTTATAACTTGGTTTTTTCATACTTTTAATGAGTAATTTTAACTTTTTGTTTGATTCAAATAGGTTAAAAACAGAGTAAGAATTCATAAAATGGTACAAATCATTTAAATTTTGTCGAAAAAATGCTAAATCCAATCTGAAAAAATTTTGAATTTTTGAAAATATTTGAGGTCAAACGTTTCCGACAAGCGTTAGAATCCATTAAAAATTATAAAAATTATTTATATGACAAAATATCACAGAATTTTTTAAGTTACATCCAAAACATTGAATTCGGATCACACCTAAAGAAGTGATGCAAATTCAGTGCAACGGCTGTTGAAATGGAGGACTTCCGTCCTATGACAAACCCATTCATCGCTTCTGCGTCAATTTTGCACCACTTCCGGATCCAAAAAGAACATTTTCATTACTTTTTTGGTAACGTTTTTTTTTATGAATCTAAGGATTCAATTTAATGTGATTTACTTAGGCGATTAGGATTATAGAACCTAAACCTAAACCTTTTCCATCCTGATTGATGTTTTCGTATATACGAGGTCTTAATTTTGCTTGCCCTTCCATCCAGCTACACTTACCTCGTTGTAGTAAAACTATCATTTTTCAGGACAATCGAATGGGAAAAAATATAAAACTCCAAATTAAACACCACATGTGTTGGTCGATTGTTTGGTTTTTGGGTAGAATCGTCAATGGACTTCGTTTTTTTCTTTTTGTTTACGTTAACGTCTTTTTCCCCATTGTAGAGTTTTGTTTTTTATTTTATTTTATAGATCACAACTCTATCGTCATAACGATTTTATTTTGTAATGGTGGGTCATCTTCCTCTGTTTTTTGTTGTTTTTAGGAAAAGCCACAATTACAAAAATTGAACAATCAAAAATCATAGAATCGAATTTCCAACGAACTTCAGGCACTAGCACCACCAAGATTCAATATCATCATAAATCATGTCATGGTATTGTTACAATAAAACAAATGGAATAAAACACACATTCAAACATAATCACACAAACAACAAGACCACTAAAAAAATTGACTCCTCCACAAACAATGAAGGCAAAGGGGATTTGACTTGAAAATGATGATGGTGAATGCTGGTAGCCAAGATCAACGTCACTATGTCTGGCTTGGTTTTGTAAGGGAATTTTTCCCTGAGGTTTTCTGTGGTATATGGTGAAGGTGGGAAGCCCACCTTGAGTTAGGAATCTTAACAAAAAAAAAACGAACCTAACCCAATGAAAATTCCATAACAATTGTTAGGCAATTATAAGGAAAACGATGAAAATGAAAAATTTCCCCTATGGGTTGGAGGAACACTTGTTCAATTCGTTTTTTTTTTTTTCACAATTCCAATCTCTGCCTGTATTCATTTCAATCATCCTTCTGTATGTCTTGGGTTCATTCATAATTTTATTGCATCATTACTTGGGAGATTTTTTTTTTCTTTTTGGTATTGAAGGTCTCCATATTTCTATCACTTACAGGTTACCCAAAGACTACCTCTTCTCTGGTCTATTGTTGATTCTAACCAAAATAATATGTTTGGGTTTTTCTGGTTTCTTTTCAATGAGAGTAAAGGGTAAGAGGATTTGGAAAATGATCACATGATTAATGGTTTATCTGCTTAGTTGTTTTGGGTTAACAAGATCAGGGTATCAATATCATGGTGCGGGGGAAAATTAACTTATTAGCTGTCCCCTGTGGTAATTAAGCTGTTTTCAAAACAAACAATCTTTCAATTCAAGTATTAAATGAATATCCTGGTTAAGAATGTTTTTTTATTAATGATATCTGTCAGAGATTAGATTTTTGATTAGAAGGTTATCGTTTTGTTCAAGATTTCGATAAAAATAACAATGTGATTAAATGTTGAAAGCTGGAATGTTGCATTTAACCTATCTTTCGTAATTCTTAATATGCAATTAAAGTTTATCTTGAAGATGGGATATTAACAAACGGTAGCTGATTATTTGCGACCGAACCAGCTACCGTCTGTCATGAAACCATATAATTAGTATGTACCCAATAATAACTCTTATAATAGGAGTTATTATAGGTTATCCTATATGTACACAGAAAAAAAGTAAACTGTTTTATAGCAAGAATGAACTACGTCGAGCGTAAGTGGAACTAAATTATATTCCACATTTAATGTCCTTGTGTAATTTTTAACTACAAATGTATTCATTGCAAATGCGATTTTGTTTTCGTGATCCGAAAATTTCGACTTACTCATAACCTGACTCAACTTTTTATACCCTCCACCGTAGGACGGGGGTATATTAACTTTGTCATTCCGTTTGTAACACATCGAAATATTGCTCTAAGACCCCATAATGTATACACGCTCACAAAAAATCGCTTCTGTAACATATACTCCCAAACATATTTAGCTTCAAGAATATATATTTTTGGGTATTGCCCAAACATTTATATGTTTGATCTCTTCCAATATATAATATGTTTGAAAGCATATTGGTCTAAACAATATATGTTTGGGTAGTCTAATTTCCAAACATTTTGTATTTTTGCATCCAAATTCAATAATGTTGTCTTCCAAAAAACAATATGTTATTATGTGAACATATAATATGTTTGGAAGCATTTTGCACCCAAAAATATTATATGCTTAAAAAAAAATTCTCCCAAACAATATTGTGCTCAAAATTTTATTTATTTATATATTTACAATCATAATGAATTATGAAAATAAACAGGTAATATAGGTGCTAACAACATAGGTTTTCGACCTGAATGCTCAAAATTTTGTTTCTGCCCAATTGTATATTCCCCCACATCTTTCTCACTTCCACGAGATTTTTTAGTTCTTAGCACCTTTTTCTGTAATACAAACATTGTAGAAGAAATTATTAAATTGTATGATTTTTTTATTTTAATTTTACCTTTTGCCGGACGGGGATTCGAACAGCGGACCACACAGTTTGTAAGGATCAAAGAAGTAGCTGATCAATTGCCCAAGGAAAAATAAAATGTTAATTTTGTAATAACAAGCAACAAGCACCAACTTAATTCAATATCGCTCCCTGTTAAATAGCGCTCCAAGCTACTAAACACATATATGTTTATAGGCTATTTCTAAATTAATATATGTTTGCATCCAAGCATTTTATATTTACAAACATTTTATGTCCCAAACATAATATGTTCTAACATATTAACATATATGTCCCAAACATGTTATGCTAGTTTATGAACATTATATGCTTGCACTCAAAAATATTGTGTTTAAAAATTTGTGTTCCAAACATATAATGTTTATAGCCAAACATATGAGAAACAGTCTTTTTCATCCGTGTATAAACGGACCCCCAAATTTGGCTAGCATACCCTCTAAGAGAAGCAAATTTCATCCGATCCGGCTGAAATTTATTACATGGTGTTAGTATATGGTCTCTAACAACCATGCAAAAATTGGTCCACATCGGTTCATAATTACTATATAGCCCCCATATAAACCGATCCCCAGATTTTTCTGTCGGAGCCTCTAAGAGAAGAAAATTTCATCCGATCCAGCTGAAATTTGGTACATGGTGTTAGTATATGGTCTCTAACAACTGTGCAAATATTGGTCTACATCGGTCAATAATTATATACAGGCCCCATATAAACCGATACCCCGATTTGGTTTGCGGAGCCTCTAAGAGAAGCAAATTTCATCCGATCCGGCTGAAATTTGGTAAATGGTGTTAGTATATGGTGTCTAACAATCATGCAAAAATTGGTCCACATCGGTCCATAATTATATATAGCCCCCATATAAACCGATCACCAGATTTGACCTCCGGAGCCTCTTGGAAGACCAAAATTCATCTGATTCAGTTGAAATTTGGTACGTGGTGTTAAAATATAGCCTCAAACTCCCATGTAAAAATTGGTCGGTATCGGTCCATAATTATATATAGGCCCCATATAAACCGATTCCCAGATTTGACCTCCAGAACCCCTTGGAAGAGCAAAATTCTTCCCATTCGGTTGAAATTTGGTACGTGATGTTAGCATATGGTATCCAACAACCATGCAAGAATTGGTTCCTATCAGCCCATAATTATATATAGCTCCCATATAAACCGATCCCCAGATTTGACCTCCGGTGCCTTTTGGAGAAGCAAAATTCATCCGATTTGCTTGAAATTTTGGTACGTGGTGATCGTATATGATATTTAACAACCATGCCAAAAGTGGTTCATATCAGTCCATAATCATATGTAGCCCCCATATAAACCGATCCCGAGATTTGGTTTTGGAGCCACTTGGAGGAGCAAATTTCATCCGAGTGAGTTGAAATTTGGTACATTGTGCTAGTATATGGTCGTTAATAACCATGCGTAACTAGGTCCATATCGGTCTATAGTTATATATATCCCTCAGATAAATCGATTTCCAATCACACAAAAAGTGGTCCATATCAAGTTCATCATTCTATATAGCCCCCATATAAGCGGCCCCCATATTTATATTCTGGCTCTCTACGTACGGTGCAAAAGTCCATGTCGATTCGTAATTATTTGTAGACTTACCTATACATAAGTTTTTTTGTCTAATATATACCACGTATGGACTAACTCACAATTTAGAAAACGATATTAAGACGTTTTACAGTCTTTCGTAGAAGTTTCTACGCAATCCATGGTGGAGGGTACATAAGATTCGGCCTGGCCGAACTTACGGCCGTATACACTTGTTTTAACTTCCGTTTCAATCATTTTGGACAAGTCTTAGAAAGTACGGAATTAGGCCATTTTAAGTGAAAATTAAAGTTTTGGTCAGTTAAATTTCGCAAAAAAGAATAGAAAATCAATGAAAAGAAAACAAATAATAAAAGGAAGATATAAAAATTCATCCCCGCTGGGAGTTGAACCTGTACCTTTTGACTTTTTCACTTCCACGGAAGTTTTTTGTCATAGGTTTTCCAAATTACGATATCTTTTAATTTTTTGTTGATTTTTAATGGAAAAAATATTTGTATACAAAAATATATGACAAAAAAAAAAAACAAAAAAAAAACGATGAATAACAAAAAAAATAGAAAACAAGTAAGGAAAGTCTAAAGTCGGGCGGGGCCGACTATATTATACCCTGCACCACTTTGTAGATCTAAATTTTCGATACCATATCACATCTGTCAAATGTGTTGGGTGCTATATATAAAGGTTTGTCACAAATACATATATTTATATATCACTCGATTTGGAAAGAATTTGATAGACTTTAACAAAATCTATAGACTCAAAATTTAAGTTGGCTAATGCACTAGGGTGGAACACAATTTTAGTAAAAATAAAAATATGGGAAACATTTAAATCTGAAGCAATTTTAAGGAAACTTCGCAAAAGTTTATTTATGATTTATCGCTCGATATATATGTATTAGAAGTTTTGGAAAATTAGAGTCATTTTTACAACTTTGCGACTAAGCAGTGGCGATTTTACAAGGAAAATGTTGGTATTTTGACCATTTTTGTCGAAATCAGAAAAACATATGTATGGGAGCTATATCTAAATCTGAACCGATGTCAACCAAATTTGGCACGCATATCTACAAAGCTAATTCTACTCCCTGTGAAAAATTTCAACTAAATCGGAGCTAAAAATTGGCCTCTGTGGTCATATGAGTGTAAATCGGGCGAATGCTATATATGGGAGCTATATATAAATCTTAACCGATTTCAATCAAATTTGGCACGCATGGCCAGGGTTGGCCTGTCGCAAACTGTGAATTTTGCGACATACGTTTACGACGGTATAATACGTATGTCGCAAAAGTCGTAAACCTAATGTAAAAAACCAAATTTTGAATTAAAGAAATTGTGAATATTTTTTAATTTAATTTAGGGCTTCCCGATGAAAGGGATGAAAAAAATGCTATGTTCAAAACTCCACTAGTTTTACCTCTCTCATTCGCAACTCCAAACTATTTTTGGTTTGCGTGGTTCATAATGTCAACCTAAGCCTTAGTTGCATCAGCGAATGACTAGCTACAATTTTGAAAAATTTTAATTAGTATGGAAATTGGCTCTAATAAGCCAAAACGTGATTTTATAAAATTCTCTCTAAACAAAAATTCACTTTTGCAAGACTCAAGTAGTCTTCTTTCCTTCTAGTTTCTGCAGAAATTTTGGAAAGAAAGGATGAGCGAATACCGGCCGTCACGTTTACTGCACCATCAAGTAGTTCATTGTAATTTCGGCTTGGAGCCTCCAATTGAAATAACTCTATTCTCAAGTTTTTTTTTAACTCGTTAATAACTTCCTGATAATTTAAATTTTTCGCATATATCATCATGTTGAATATCATTCGCTGCCTAGCTGAAGGGGCTGAAGTATTTTGAGTTTGCGACGTTTGCTACTTTTCTTACATTTACGACGCGTATGTGACGTTTACAACTTTGCGACAGTCGCAAACCTAAAATAGCTTAATACAGACCATCTCTGCGCATGGCTACAATGCTAAATCTACTCCCTGTGCAAAATTCCAACCAAATTGGGCCAAAACTCTGGCTTTTAGGACCATATTAGTCCATATCGGGCGAAAGATATATATGGGAGTTATATCTAAATCTGAACCGACTTCAATCAAATTTTGCACACTTGACTATACTACTAATTGTACTACTAGTGCAAAATTTCAACCAAATTCGGCCAAAATTCTGGCTTCTGGGGCCATACAAGTCCATATCGGGCGAAAGATATATATGGGAGCTATATCTAAATCTGAACCGATTTCAATCAAATTTGGCACGCATAGCTACAATGCTAAATCTACTCCCCGTGCAAAATTTCAACCAAATTGGGCCAAAACTCTGGCTTTTAGGACAATATTAGTCCATTTCGGGCGAAAGATATATATGGGAGCTATATCTAATTCTGAACCGATTTCAATCAAATTTTGCACACTTTTCCATACTACTAATTGTATTCCTAGTGAAAAATTTCAACCAAATTCGGCAAAAAATCTGGCTTCTGGGGCCATATAAGTCCATATCGGGCGAAAGATATATAGGGGAGCTATATTTAAATTTTAACCGATTTCAATCAAATTTGGCACGCATAGCTACAATGCTAAATCTACTCCCCGTGCAAAATTTCAACCAAATTGGGCCAAAACTCTGGCTTTTAGGACAATATTAGTCCATTTTGGGCGAAAGATATATATGGGAGCTATATCTAATTCTGAACCGATTTCAATCAAATTTTGCACACTTTACCATACTACTAATTGTATTCCTAGTGAAAAATTTCAACCAAATTCGGCAAAAAATCTGGCTTCTGGGGCCATATAAGTCCATATCGGGCGAAAGATATATAGGGGAGCTATATCTAAATTTTAACCGATTGCAATCAAATTGTGCACACTTGACAAAATATAACCATGTCGATATAGCCATGTCCGTCTGTCCGTCCGTCCGTCCGTCTGTCTGTGAACACATTTTTGTGATCAAAATCTAGGTCGCAATTTAAGTCCAATCGACTTCAAATGTGGCACATGTTCCTAATTTGGGTCAGAATAGAGCCCTATTGATTTTGGAAGAAATCGGTTCAGATTTAGATATATCTCCCATATATATCTTTCGCCCGATATGCACTAATATGGACCCAGCAGCCGGAGTTTTATACCAATTTGCTTGAAATTTTGTACAAACATAACACTTAGTCTAAAATTTCAAGCAAATTGGTATAAAACTCTGGCTGCTGGGTCCATATTAGTGCATATCGGGCGAAAGATATATATGGGAGCTATATCTAAATCTGAACCGATTTCTTCCAAAATCAATAGGGCTCTATTCTGACCCAAATTAGGAACAATTGCCAAATTTGAAGTCGATTGGACTTAAATTGCGACCTAGATTTTGATCACAAAAATGTGTTCACAGACAGACGGACGGACGGACAGACGGACGGACGGACAGGCGGACGGACGGACAGACGGACATGGTTATATCGACTCAGGGATCCACCCTGAGCATTATTGCCAAAGACACCATGTGTCTATCTCGTCTCCTTCTGGGTGTTACAAACATATGCACTAACTTATAATACCCTGTTCCACAGTGTGGCGCAGGGTATAAATATGGGAAATATGAAGCGAGAGAAAATTTGATGCAATTGTACAAAAGAGCATTTGCGATTTATCAGGCGATACTTATGTATTCGATATATAGGACAATTTGAGTAACATTTACAATTTTTGCCACTCAGCAGTGACGATTTTACAAGGATATTGGTTAGATCTTGCCAAGATATGTGGTCAAATGTGGGTTGTGATATATTATTTGGTCAAGTCGGGCGACTTGGAGCCTTATTTAAAACTCAAACGTTCTGTGGAAAGTCTGGGATTACAGTGTGTAGGATATGACTAAGATATGGGGAAATCATCACAGAATTTTTTTGTAAAGTGTAGGAATTTGGCCATATTTGTTTGTATAAACCGGAAGAATGAATATATGGAGGCTTTATCTAATTCTGAACCAAATTAGATCAAACTTGATACACTTTAAATATCATATTAAATATATTCTCCGTGGAAACTATGCAGTCAATTGGAGGAAAATCCCATTGAAAATGGGGCTAAAATATGCAATAGTCTACCATATTTTCCCAACTCTGGTGTACATATATATGGGAGCTGTATATAATCTGAACCGATTTCGACTAAATTTGACATGCATAGTTAGAATAATAATTCTGCTATCTCTGCAAAATTTCACGTAAATAGGAGTTTAACTTTGGCACCCGTGGTCATTTGAGTGAAAATCGGGCGAAAGATATATATGGGAGCTAAATCTAAATTTGAGCCGATTTCAATCAAATTTGGTACCACGAAAATTGGTTCACTATTTTACATTGTCGTCAATTCTACATATGATCTTTTAAACACTCTAGTGAACTTTGTGCTCAATTGAACTTGTTTGCTCTTTGCAAACAGTTGCCACATACAGTGTTGCCAATTTGGTGCTTTTAGCGCCAAATTTAGTGCTTTTTGATTTCTAAAAAACACCAAATTGCCTTTTTGGTGCCTTTTCAAAAAAAGCACCAACTTGGTGCTTTCTGGCATTTTCATTTAGTGCTTTTGGTGCTTTTTTTTATTTTGAACAGTATTAAGTTTAATTGATACAAAAATTTTGATTAGACTTTCATGAGCCGAAGAAACTCAAATTTATTGCCAAATATAGAATTTGATTGTTATGAAGTTGGTATTGATTATTTTTTAATTAATATTGTTATTTAGGGTATTCTGTAGGAAAGTCGAGCGATGAGTGTCGAATTTTCGAATTTGGTAAAGATGTCATTAAAAACGTTTGTATTAAATTCACAAAAGCACGCACAACTGAAATAAGACTCCTTCCATATATTAATATAGACTCCTTCCATATATTAATATTTTGAAAGTTGAAAAACATCACTGATCAAAATGAATTGGACGAAAGCATTAAAACTGATTAAAGTGTATACTTGAATAGCGGTTCATAATGGTGAGTACTAAGTTCGAGTTTTGCCGCTAAAGTGAAAACTATATCAGTAAAAAAGGCATAAAATTATGCATATTTGCTGCAAATTTTATTATAACTTGATGTGGAATAGCCAAAAGCAAATTTTCACAAAGTTTGTATTCCTTAAAATTAATTATTAAAGAAATTGTAATTGTCAAAAAATGACTATTTTAGCAGCTAAACTCGATCTTAATACCCACCTTAACTTCTTAAAATTCAATTCACAAAAGTTCTATAATAGGTACATCTTCGGAAGTTTTTTTTTTTTTTTTGTAGTAGAGCATTTAATTTTCGATTTTGTGGTGGAAGGTGGTATGTTAGCATTTATAATATATTTTTGGTGCTTTTTGGCCTTGGGGAGTTGGCAACACTGGCCACATATAAGTTTCTTTCCAAAGTGTGAGAAATAATTTCTATATATTTTCAATTTTGTTTCCATTAAAGTTTTCTACTTTCCTTAAGTGAAACCACTTCATTTTCCTCTTTTCCTATTTTTCGCCATCTAATCCTTGACTCGACTTTATTAGCCCTAATGCCCAAATATAAAACTCCTTGTAATACTCAAAATAAACCACTTTATCAATCTACAAGATAAATACAACGAAAGGGGACAAAATGAACGAAAAAAGAATCATTATTTACCCAAAAAAAAAATCCCAAATTAAATAAAACAACTCAAATTAACACAAAGTGTTAACAATAGCAAGTGGGGGAAATGCTTGATCCTATTGAAATAATAGACGGCAATGGATGGGGTCTTTGCACGTTAGCCAATTGAAGGTGTCACCACACCTGCAATGAGTTGAGTTTTGCAAGAAACCCCACACAAATACTAAGAAAGCAATGAAAAAAGTAAATAAAGCCTGACAAAACAAATGTCAGAAATTGGCAGCGACAAAAAGAAACAACCTCAAATCCATGGAAAAATCAGTTGACAGAAAAAAGGGTTAAATATGGCAGCCAAAGTGAAATTATGTTAGCAACAACTAACGAATGGAATTCTGGCTTGTCTACTTTGCTGATATTGTGCTGACTAAATATTTGTCAACTGCCAAATAACAAACACTGATGGAGATGGAGACATAAGGTGAACGGAGAAGCCAAAAGGGTTTGTGTGAGGGGGGCTACAAATTCAGAGGGCTTGACAAATGAACGATTGCCCTCGTAAAGATAGGAATTTGTCTGAACTAAGTGAAGCTCTGTTTTTGTTGTCACGAATAAATTCGTTAAAAAATCAAACACACAAGAATTTTTGCCTATTTGCCAAAAAAAAAAAAAACTTTTTTTAATGCATAGGGTGACTGGACTTTGGAGTTACAAAAAATGTAACCTGCAAAAAAAAACTATAGATAATGTAACAAATTTATATTAAAGCAGTATAATTCAGAAATTAAAACCTGTTGTGTCAAAAATTAGGTACAATTTTATTTTTTAAGAAAAATTTGGCACAACTTTATTTTACAGAAAATTTTGTGAATTTTTTTTTCTATAAAAATTTAAAAAAAAGTTTTTTTTGTAGTTGTTGTATGGTTGACCTTTTAGTATAATTATTTGTAGAGTTTGTAAGGCTTGAGGTCATGTTGTAATAAAACAAAATAAAATCTTAGTTTTTTTATAGCGTTTTATTTTTAATTCTTTCCAATATTTCCAACACCATCGTTGTCCGTCCTCAGGGAAATTAAATTTTTAATATTTTTAATAAGACAAAGTGACTTGCTCACCACTGCGTTTGAGTTTACATTTTTTTATAGAAAAAACTTAAAAATTTATATAAAAACTTAAAACTTTTTTTCTGTTTAAAAAAAAATTATATCAATTTTTTTTATAGGACATTTTTTGAAACTTTTATTTCCATAGAAAATTTGGCATAAATGTTTTTTTGTACTAACCTTCGTGAAAATTTTATTCATTAGAAAATTTTGTCAAAAACTAATTTCTGCAAAAAAATTTTGTCAACATTTTTTTTTTGTACACAAAATTTTTTTAAAAGTGTACTTCTATAGAAAATTTTGTCAAATTTTATTTCCATAGAAAATTTTCTCACAATTGTATTTCTATAGAAAATTATTTATTTCTATTGAAAATTTCAAAATGTCAAAATTTTAGTTCTATCGAAAGATTTGTCAAAATTTTACTTTTGTAGAAAATTATTTCAATATTTAAATGCTATATACAACTTTATTAATATTTTAATTCTATAAACAATTTTATCAATATTCTAATTCTTTAATAATATTTTAATTCCATAGAAAATTTGGTCAAAAGTTTTTATCTATAGAAAAATGTCATTTCCAAAGAAATTTTTCTCAAAACTTTATTTCTATAAAAGATTTTTATCAAATTTTTATATCTAAAGAAAATTTTGTCAAAACTGTACTTCTATAGAAAATTTGGTCAAAATGTTATTCCTATCGAAAAGTTTGTCAATATTTCAATTCTATAGAAAATTTTATTAATTATCTCTATAGAAAAATTTTATTTCAAAAGAAAATTTGTTCAAATTTTATGTCTATACCAAATGTCAAAATTTTATTTCCATAGAAAATGTCAACATTTTATTTCTATGGAAAAATTTGTTAAAATGTTGTATCTATAGAAAATGTTACTAAAATATTATTTCTGTAGAAAATTGTGTCATAATTTTATTTCTATAGAAAATTTTGTCTAAATTTTATATCTATAGAAAATTTCGTTAAAATTCTATATCTATAGAAAAATTTATTAAAATTTTATTTCTATATTTTGTAAAAATTTTATTGCTATAGAAAATGTTGTCAATGTTTTATTTCTATAGAAATTTTTGACTAAATTTTATTTCTATAGAAAATTTTGTTAATATCTTATTTCTATAGAAAATTTTGTCAAAATTTTATTTCTATAGAAAATTAACAAAATTTTAGTTCTATAGAAAGATTTGTCAAAATTTTACTTTTGTAGAAAATTATTTCAATATTTTAATGCTATTTAATTAATTAATTAATATTTTAATTTTATAAACAATTTTATCACTATTTTAAATCTTTAAAAATATTTTAAAATTATTAAAAAAATCTTGTCAAAAGATTTTTTCTATGGAAAATTTTATTTCAAAAGAAATTTTCTCTCAAAACTTTATTTCTATAGAAAATTTTATCAAATTTTTATTTCCTTAAAAAATCTTGTCAAAATTGTAGTTCTATAGAAAATTTTGTCAAAATTTTATTCCTACAGAAAATTTTATTTCTGTAGAAAATCTGGTCAAAATGTTATTCCTATCGAAAAGTTTGTCAATATTTCAATTTTATAGAAAATTGTATTAATATTTTCTATAGAAAAATTTTATTTTTTTAAACTTTATGTCTATAGAAAATGTCAAAATGTTATTTCTATATAAAATTTTGTTAAAATGTTGTTTCTATAGAAAATGTTATCAAAATTTTATTTCTAAAGGAAACTGTGGCATAATTTTATTTCTATAGAAAATTTCGTCAAAATTTTATTTATAGAAAATTTTGTTAAAACTCTGTATCTATAGAAAATTTTGTCAAAATTTTATTTCTATATTTTGTAAAAATTTTATTGCTATAGAAAATGTTGTCAATATTTTATTTCTATAGAAAATTTTATCTAAATTTTATTCCTATAGAAAATATTGTTAATATCTTATTTCTATAGAAAATTTTGTGTATTTATTTATTTATTTATTTATTTATCAATTAATTACATTTACAATAAAATTATAAATATAATTGTAAGCTGTGACTGCTAGGGTCTTAAGCGTGAGAAAATTTTGTTAAAATTCTATATCTATGGAAAATTTTGTCAAAATTTAATTTTGTCAAAGTTTAATTTCTATAGAAAATTTTGTCAAAAAAAATTTCTATAAAAAATTTTATTTCAAAAGAAATTTTTTCTCAAATTGTTGACATTTTATTTCTATATAAAATTTTGTCAAAATGTTACTTCTATAAAAATTTTGTCAAAGATTTGTTTCTATTTACAATTTTGTTAAAATTCTACTTGCAAAATTTTATTTTTTGTATAATTTTGTAAAAATTTTATTTCTTCAGAAACGTTTGTCAATATTTTAGTTCAATAGAATTTTTTGTCAAAATTTTATTTTTTTAAATAAATTTTGTTAAGATTTTATTTCTATAGAAAATGTTTTTACCATTTAAATCGATATTATGGATGTAGTATGTTTCATAAATTCTTTCATGTAACGCGCTACGACGAGGGGTCCGCCAAAAGAAGCTATTATAGTGGTAAACGGACGAAAAATACTGTTTTTCATTTGTTTGGGTGTAAAAATTATATGTTTGGAACTCAAATTTTTAACACAATATTTTTAAGTGCAAGCATATAATGTTCATAATCTAGCATAACATGTTTGGGACATATATGTTAATATGTTAGAACATATTATGTTTGGGACATAAAATGTTTGTAAATATAATATGCTTAGATGCAAACATATATTAATTTAGAAATAGCCTATAAACATATATGTGTTTAGAAAGAGAGACCTAGAGAATATGCTGCAAGTAAAATAATGGAAGTAACCAATTGGCGCCTTAAAAATATTTTCACACAAAGAAAATTTCATTACAATTTTTATACCCTTCACCACTACTGTGGTACAGGGTATAATAAGTTTGTGCATTTGTATGTAACGCCAAGAAGTAGTGGTCATAGACCCATCTTTTAGTATACCGATCGGCTTAGAATTAAATTCTGAGTCGATTTAGCGATGTCCGTCTGTCTGTCTGTCCGTCCGTCCGTCTGTCTGTATATGTAATTTTGTGCACAAAGTACAGCTCGCAATTTAAGTCCGATCGTCCTCAAATTTGGAATAGGGCCGTTTCTTGGGACAGAGACAATCGCTATTGGTTTTGGAAAAAATCGGTTCAGATTTAGATATAGCTGCCATATATATTTATCCCCGATTTGGTCATAGTTAGCGTGTTTATCAACCGATTTTCTTGAAATACCGTACATCCAAATATTTTATGAATCTCGAAAATCTTGCAAAATATCAGCCAAATCGGTTCAAATTTAGATATAGCTCCCATATATATCTTTCGTCCGATTTATACTCATATGACCACAGAGGCCAAAGTTTACTACCGATCTACGTGAAATATATATATATATATCATTCGTCCGATTTGAACTTATATGGCCACAAAAGCCAGAGTTTTGCCGTGATTTGCTTCAAATTTTGCACAAGGGGTACGTTTAATAGTATCGTTAAGTGTGTCAAATTTTGTTAAAATCGGTTCAGATTTAGATATAGCTCACATATATATCTTTCGCCCGATTTGGACTTATATGGTCTCAAAATCCAGAGTTTTTCCCTGACTAACTTCAAATTTTGCACAAGCGGTACTTTTAACGATACTATTGTATGTGCCAAATATGGTGAAAATCGATTCAGATTTAGATATAGCTCCCATATATATCTTTCATCCGATTTGAACTTATATGGCCTCAAAATCCAGGGTTTTGCCGTGATTTGCTTCAAATTTCGCACAGGGAGTACGTTTAGTAGTATTGGTAATTGTGCCAAATTTGGTTGAAATCGGTTCAGATTTAGATATGGCCCCATATATATCTTCCGTCCGATTTGCACTCATATGACCAGGGGGGTCAAAGTTATACTCCCATTTACGTGAAATTTCGCATAGATAGCAGAATTATTTTTCTAACTATACATGTCAAATTTAGTCAAAATCGGTTCAGATTATATATAGCTCCCATATATACGTACACTAGAGTTGGGGAAATAAGGTAGACTGTTACACATTTTAGACCCATTTTCAATGAAAGTTTCCTCCAATTAACTGGATAGCGTTAGCCGATTTAAATTTTAATTCTAGAGATTTTGTAGAAGTATAAAAATTGTCATCTTTATATAGCCTCCAGCAAATGTGAAGTAGTTGAGATGGTAACACAAATTTTGGCCTACATAGGGGTGAAGGGTATAATATAGTCGGCCCCGCCCGACTTTAGACTTTACTTACTTGTTTCTACCAGTGTATGCCCTAAGGGGAAACATAATATGTTTGAACAATACAAACAATATTTTGTTTGGACCAATCCTGAAAATATATATGCTAAATGTGTTTTTGGGGTATATGTTACAGAAGCGATTTTTTTTTGAGTTTGTATATATCTGTGGTCACAATCCTTAACAGCCTAACTCGAGTTAGGACACAATTGAGTTATTAGCACAATCGTATTCAGCGTATCTAAATTTATTTGCTATAAATTTTTCATGTGTGTATCTCTTCTAGGAATCTGTAGCAAAGTTTTCCCAAAAACACCTTCTTCTGATTGTCAGTGAAGATTCAAAACTTTAAACTACTGTACTGAAAATATTGTAAAACCGACTTAGGCTGTTATGGGTTGTGACCACAGATATAAAATTAGGCCTTGCCGCACTTACGTTTATACTTGTTTTCTTCTCTTATGGGCCAAAGAAAAATATTATCGTGCCACCAAGGGACAAAATCCTTTTTTTCCTTTAGCAAACACACAAAAACCGTGTAAATCACTCCTTTCGAAATACAAACGAAATCGTAAACTGACAAATGAATGCTCCACACAGCTACACAAACACGACATTCTCTCACATCACAAAACGGAACACACGCACTCCCACAGAATTCCGTCCGCAAAAAAAATCCTTTCCTTCCTTTGCTCTGTACTAAAAGAGCTGAGCAACAAACAACAATTGTATGTAAACATTCAAGCAATTGTTAATAAAAAACAAAATAAAGTTTATTTTAGCACAATCACGCTAAAAAAACACATACACATAAACACAAATATTCGAGAGTTTGCATACACTCTCACAATGGAATTCCTTCGAAAATCACAAAAAATACAGGCTCACTCCAAGGCGTTTGAATGAAAATCTTCATTGCTACCGCTCAAATCATTCTTCATTCGAATTTCTACTGGTTCGCCAGTATCCCACAACCCGTTATATGAAGGTAGCAAAAATAGCGGACACACGCATTTTCCTGAAAAATAATTTAAACAGTGGGCCAAAAACAATGCCAAAATATGCAAAATATCGTTTTTTGGGAAATAATTCTGCAACCTTTGAATCGGAAAAAATATGAGCATAATTTTATTTTTTTTTTTTTTTTGTGTGAAAGCAATGTTATGATATGTTCCGTCGTAGGGAACGGACGTGTTTTTTAATAGCGGATAAACTCATCGTAATAGGTACCTACTAAGAATTTCAAGTGTGGTGGGATATTAAGCCACCATGCAGCGAAATTCGAAGTCATCCACTGGGTTGCTAACTTCAGGGCCCAGTGGACGGATATAGACTGGATTTATAAATTTGGGCAATGACCAAGAGTTAGGGCCAATTATTCGACCTATAGACGGGTCGACAGATGGCGACACTTTAACAAGTCGTACTTTTTCTAAAGTAACGACATCTAAAGGAGGTAATCCCTCACGAAAGAGATTCAAGGAACGCAGAAATGCTTTGTTTATCCTAAAGAAGTTAGGATCAGTCGACCCAAGCACGTTGCCGGCTAAACAAAGCGATTCCTTAAAATGGGCTCAAGGAATTCTTGAGGCTGGAAAAAGGGAACGATCACCGGATGAGCTGCCATCCTCCAAAAGGGATCAAAGACCGTTTGCCTCAGTTGCTAAAGACCAGAGAACTGCAACCGGTGGCTTTTTTTCGTATTGCAATCTTACCCACAAAATGTCGGTGGCAGTGAGTAAGACACCAATTACCATGCGATATTTTACATTGATACAAATGCGAGAATAAAAACACTAATAGTATATAACAATGTTCGTATGCAGTGTCTTGCAATCTTAAACCAATCGACATCGTAACAACGCTCGGTAAACAAAAAACGAGGTTGGCACTTAAGTGTGATTGCACTCAACAATAACAATTACTAGCAGTTGGCATTAGTTCAAGAGAGATGGAGAGAGTACCAAATAAGAGAATACCAAACTGTTGAGATATGGGTAACCAATTTGTGTGATTGCTTTACTACGGTGTTTTCGAGAGACCAACACTCATACTAACAAACACCGACAGTCGTCGGTTGCATTGGTTGAATTTTTTTTACCAATTGGTGTTTTAAGATTGCAAATGTTGGTGTTTACTAAATGCACTGGTCGGTTGCGGTAGATCGCAGCCGTTCTCTGCTAAAGACAGCCTTGTGATGGCTATCATTAATAAAGGAGCATTGGACGGTATGGTTCCAAAGCAAAAATGGGTGAAGTTTGGGAAGGAGCTGCTCTAGAGTTAGTCGAGAAGAAAGGCATACCGGCTAGACCTAGAGCACATGCGTGGATACCTGCAAACCCTGAATCTATTTTAAATAGACTGAAACGATGCAATCCAGATCTTCCAACAGCTGATTGGAAGGTTGGCCGTTTGGATGAAGTGGATGGACCAAGACGGCATGCAGTGTTTATATTGAACACTCAGTCCTTGTCACATCTAGCAAAGTCCCAGGGCCATGTATGTTATGGCTTTCATTATATCCAAATGAAGGTATATAAAAACGATAAGCTAAAGGATTCAGAAATGGACAAGCATCTGTCTGAATCAGAAGTAAGCGGAGCCTCTTGCGAAGTCGAGGGAGATACCAAAGTTGAAGGCATTGATAGACACCGTATACGAGAGGATGTTTCTATTGCCTCAGAACTCACCAATGTTGAACCTATGGTTATTGCGAGAATCACCGAGATCTCTGAAGAGGACATTCTTGATGACTCGATTGAAGCGGCTGATGTGACGGTTGTTGAAAATCTCGATGGTCCTACGGATCCTCCAGATAAATCTTCATCATTGTAAGGCTGCATGTGCTGCCTTAAAAGTTCTCCTGATGAAAGGGGACATAGATATAGTTCTTATTCAAGAACCATTTTTTATAGAAACAAAATTAAGTACTCCGGGGTTCAAACTATTGCAGTATACTGGTAATGATGTAAATCGAGCCTGCATATTTGCTAAAAACGAGCTTAACTTGTTTCTGCTTCCTTCAATGTGCAATGCAGACACTGTCGTTGCCAATTTAGAAATAGCCAAATGCATATATTGGGTATCTTCGGTCTACATGGGACATGACAGGGAGATGCCTCCATGTGCCGTTAAGACCTTAGTGGAGGAGTCACTGAAAACAAAGACGAAACTCATTATGGGATGCGATGCGAATGCGCATGATAGTATATGGGGAAGTAGTGATACTAATGCAAGGGGAGAGTCGTTAATAGAGTTTAGTTTGCGTACTAATCTGGTAGTTTGTAACCAGGGAGATGCCCCAACCTTTGTCACTAAAAACATGCAAGAGGTTTTGGACATCACCTTGGCCTCGCAAGAAATGAATGAAATGATATCTGAGTGGCAGGTTTTAAGTGAACACAGCTTCTCAGATCATCGCTACATCAGTTTCAAATTTGATGTTCATATCACCAAGACCATATTTCCGCCAAATGTTTTGTCTGGCATTATTTTGAGGACCGAACTGTGACCGTACATTTTTTCCGACCACAGCGATAGCTCGCGCAACCGCACAGCCGTTGTTGCAGCTGAATGTTTGGTCAAAATGTCTAAAGGCAATAGATGCAGCATGACATTAAAGGAATCTGTTCCTGTCTTACTGAATGCGCCTGAGATACACAAGCACGTCATACGCTGAACTTCATCTAAACCTGTCGGTTGCTAAAGTGCCGGCCACCAGACTACAACCCCATATAGCATTATAGGTCTAACCACTGCCGTGTATAGTCAATACAATTTTCGGTTTTAGTCCCCACTTTTTATACCCTCCACCATAGGATGGGGGTATATTAACTTCGTCATTCCGTTTGTAACACATCGAAATATTGCTCTAAGACCCCATAAAGTATATATATTCTGGGTCGTGGTGAAATTCTGAGTCGATCTAAGCATGTCCGTCCGTCCGTCTGTCCGTCCGTCCGTCTGTCCGGCTGTCCGTCCGTCTGTGGAAATCACGCTAACTTCCGAACGAAACAAGCTATCGACTTGAAACTTGGCACAAGTAGTTGTTATTGATGTAGGTCGGATGGTATTGAAAATGGGCCATATCGGACCACGTTTACGTATAGCCCCCATATAAACCGATCCCCAAATTTGGCTTGGGGAGCCTCCCGGAGCAGCAAAATTCATCCGATCCGGTTGAAATTTGGTATGTGGTCTTAGTATACGGTCTCTAACAACCATGCAAAAATTGGTCCATATCGGTCCATAATTATATATAGACCCCATATAAACCGATCCCCAGATTTGACCTCCGGAGCCTCTTGGAGGGGCAAAATTCATCCGATCCGGTTGAAATTTGGTACCTGATGTTAGTATATGGTCTCTAACAACCATGCATAAATTGGTCCATATCGGTCCATAATTATATATAGCCCCCATATAAACCGATCCCCAGATTTGACCTCCGGAGCCTCTTGGAAGAGCAAAATTCATCCGATCCGGTTGAAATTTGGTACCTGATGTTAATATATGGTCTCTAACAACCATGCAAAAATTGGTCCATATCGGTCCATAATTATATATAGTTCCCATATAAACCGTCCCCAGATTTGACGTCCGGAACCTCTTGGAGGAGCAAAAGTCATCCGATACGGTTGAAATTTGGTACATTTTGTCAATATATGGCTTCTAACAGCCATGTAAAAATTGGTCCATATCGGTCTTTAGTTATATATAGCCGATGACTTATTACACAAAAATTGGTCCATATCGCCAAAAATAATCTACCAAAACTTTATTTCCATAGAAAATTTTGTCAAATTTTATTACTATAGAAAGTTTTGTCAAAATTTCATTTCTATAGAAAGTTTTGTCAAAAGTTTATTTCTATACAAATGTTTGTCAAAATTTTATTTCCATACAAAATTTTGTCAAAATTTTATTTCTATAGAAAATTTTGTAATCTACCAAAACTTTATTTCCATAGAAAATTTTGTCAAATTTTATTACTATAGAAAGTTTTGTTAAAATTTCATTTCTATAGAAAGTTTTGTCAAAAATTTATTTCTATAGAAATGTTTGTCAAAATTTTATTCCTACAGAAAATTTTGTAAAAAATCTATTTCTGTAGAAAATTTTGTCAACATTTTATTTCTATACAAAATTTTGTCAAAATTTTATTTCTATACAAAATTTTGTCAACATTTTATTTCTATAGAAAATTTTGTCAAGTTTTTATTTCTATAGAAAATTTTGTCAAATTTTTATTTCTATAGAAAATTTTGTCAAAATTTTATTTCTATAGAAAATTTTGTCAAGGTTTCATTTCTATAGAAAATTTTGTCAAAATTTTATTTCTATAGAAAATTTTGTCAAACTAGATTATATACGTATTTAATCGGCCTTTTTTTGTTTAATATATACCCCGTATGGGCTAACTTACAATTTAGAAGACAGCGTTAAAAAGTTTTACGATACCTTGCCATCGGCAAGTGTTATCGCAACCCAAGTAATTCGATTGTGGATGACAGCCTTTAGTAGAAGTTCCTACGCAATCCATGGTGGAGGGTACATAAGATTCGGCCTGGCCGAACTTACGGCCGTATATACTTGTTTCTATTGCCTTTTTCACCGAGTACAAAGCTATCGCGGCTTTTGTCGCTCTTTCTTCAATATTAAGCTTAAAGTTCAGCTTCCTGTCCAAAATAACGTCAAGGTATTTTGCACACTCACCAAAGGGAATTTGAATACCCCCTAAGAATATGGGCTTAACCGTGGGAGTTTTCCGATCTTTGCAGAACATGACTAATTCTGTATTTGCAGGATTTACTCCAATACCATTCTCTTTCGCCCATTTCTCAGTCATCCGGAGGGCTCTCTATATAACATCTCTGATTGTGGATGGGGAATTTTCCCCTGACTGCTAGAGCCACATCGTCTGCGTATGCCACCATTTTATCCTTTCTTTTTCTAGGGAAGCCAGAAATCTGTTTATAGCAACATTCCAAAGAAGAGGTGATAGAACTCCTCGTTGGGGAGTGCCTCTGTTCACATACCTTTGTATGTTTGCTTGTCCTAGTATGGCCGAAATATGTCTCCTCATTAGCAGTTCGTCTAGCAGCCTAAGTGTACCTGGAACAACATTCAGAGTTGCCAGTGCATTTAATATAGAACTCGGATGGACATTATTGAATGCCCCCTCGATGTCTAGAAACGCCACGATTGTGTATTAATTGACAAATTGTGAGCTTTCAAATAGTGAGCTGACTAGTTCATGCGATCTCAAAGCGGTCTCAGTAGACCTGCCCTTCGAGTATGCATGCTGTCGTTTCGAGAGCAAACTTGAATCAACGCTAGTTCTAAGATAAATGTCTATCATCCTCTCCAGAGTCTTAAGTAGGAATGAGGATAAGCTGATTGGTCGGAAATCCTTCGCACTCTAGTGAGAGGCTTTTCCCGACTTTTGTTTCCCTCCACTTTTCTGGAATATATGCTAAGTTTATACATCCTTTACACTGTTAGAAAAATATGTTTTTCATATGTTCCGATATAAACAAAATGTGTTTCGGGCACGATTTTAAACCACAATATATTTAAGTGCGAACATGTAATTTTCCTAAAGTAACACTAAATGTTTGGGACATCTATGTTAATACGTTAGAATATATTATGTTTGGGGCATGAATGTTTCATAAAAATCATATGTGTGAATACAAACATATATAAATTTACAAATTTCAACTAAACATACATATGTTGTGATATTTTATTCAAAGCGACAGAGAGAGTATACAGAGAAATAGAGATGGAAACCGGGAGAGTTGACGAAAGATATCAATATAACACAGCAAAAGAGTCAAAAGAGAACAATTTCTGTGAAACCGCTTGTATGTTGTTTCGGAAAACTGTTTTATGATAAGGCCAAAAATTTGATATGTTTAAGTCTAAATATTATTTGATTTGAATAAAGAGAATATACATTCTGAACCAAGAGAATAGACATTTGAAAAACAAACAGCTTATGTTTTCGCCTTGAGAGCAGCATTTTATGTATGTGTGGACATGTGTTTTGTTTATCATTTTGGCATTATTTTTATCTTGGTTCGTTAAAAGAAATCAGGGGTCTTCATAAAAATAACGAAAGGGCACTATACTCTTTTTAGAGTTGGGACGGTAAAATGAAATAAGGAGGAAATAGTGAAAAATTACACAGTAAAAAGTAAAAAAAAAACAAAGTTTAGTTTCTCTTTATTAAAAAGTAGTCCACGAGGAGTTGACGGACACCATCAAATATAAAAGCGGGCATTAAGTTCGACTTTTACAGTTAAAACAATTTAAAAAGTTTATTTTCTTTAAAATGAATTATTAAAGAAAAATAAAAGGAATTTTAGAGCGATGGTGTTAAATGCAAGTAAAAAACTGTTCACTCCTAAATAAATTTATGTTTATATTATAAAATTATGTATGTATGTTTATACTCGACTCCACGTTCTTCTTTTGTTAGTTTTTGAATTCCTTCCAAATTTTAAAGTTTTGTACAAAAACAGTTTTTTATGACAAGATTGTTATTTTTGCAATAAAAAATAATATTTTATCCAAAAATCATTCAATTTCGTTTATATCAAGCACTGTTACTGACTATAAATCTTTAATAACGCACATTTCGATGTTTCATTTAAAAAAATTAATATAGTATAAATATAAATGTGTAAATTAAAAAAAAAAAAAAAAAACAAAAACAAAAAAAATGTTCGGTCGGAGCAGGGCTTGAACCCACGATCCTTTGCATGCAAGGCAGACATGCTAACCACTGCTCCACGTGGCAAACAAATGTATGTTTCTGTTAAATAATGTTATGTTTGCATGGGCTCGTGGGCGCTGCAAACTATGCTATATAAATGTAACTTAAAACGATAATTATCTACTGGTGACTATAACAGCTACGTAGCCCAGTGGATAGTGTGTTGGCTTACAAACTGTATGGTCCTCGGTTCGATTCTCCGTGCAGGCGAAAGGTAAAATTTAAAAAATTTATAAAAGTGAATAATTTCTTCAACATTATTTGTATTACAGAGAAAGGTGCCAATAACTAAAAAATTTCGTGGAAGTGAAAATTACGAGTATGTTAGGGAATGAGCACAATCGTGTTTGGGAAAAATTCTTCCAAGCATATAATATTTTTGGCTCAAAATGCTTCCAAACATATAATATGTTCACATAAAACAAACATATTAATGTTTCGGCAGTATGCAATAATATATGTGCTTCCTGCAAAATATGTTTGGAACATATGTTAAAGAAGCGATTTTTTTTGAGGGTGTATATATCACCGTCAACCAGGGGATAATTCTTTCAGTCACTGCTTGTAACTCCGCCGGAGTAATTCCATCAGGTCCGGGGGATTTGAATGGCCCAAAGCTATTTAACGCCCATTTTATTCTAGATTCCGATACAATTTCCTCGATAGGGAATGACCGCTGAGCCACTGTGGCACCGCCAGAACATGGTTCAACAGACTGATTTCCAGGAAAATGTGTGTCCAATAGTACCTCCAGCGTCTCCTCACTGGACATTGTCCAATTGCCCTCCGATGTTTTAGTGAAACCTGGAGCGGAGTTAGTGGATGCTAGTACCTTCCGTAGTTTGGAAGCCTCGGACTCCGAACGAAACAAGCTATTTACTTAAAGCTTATCACAAGCAGTTGTTATTGACGTAGGTGGGATGGTATTGCAAATGGGCCATATCGGACCACTTTTAGGTATAGCCCCCATATAAACCGACCACCAGATTCGACTTGAGGAAAGTGAAAATTTATCCGATCCGGTTCAAATTTGGTACGTGATATTAGTATATGCCATCTAACAACCATGCAAAAATTGGTCCAAAAATTGGTCCATATATATATAAACCGATCCCAAGATTTGACTTCGGATGTGAAAATTTCATCCGATCTGAACTTACAATTTAGAAGTCAATACGCAATCCATGGAGGGTACATAAGATTCGGCATGGCCGATTATAAATCTTTGTACCTTTTTTTACTTTTGCCCACTGTATGACTCTTTCATAAAACCAACCGAAACAATACTCAATTCTTTTGTCGTTTTTTTGTTTTTTAGTTTATGACCAGACGTGACTGCCGCTATCATAAAAAAGAGTTTCATGGTTATCCTGTGACTCATTGTTTCTCTGTCAACCAGTCAACAAACCAACCGACCAATATCTCTTTTGAAATTATCCTTTACTCTCGTGCATGAATCCTTCTTTGACTACTAAGAAGAAAAAACTCTTTCCTTATGCGTTACTTTTTTGTTTCTTCAGTAAACATTAGCCGAGATTGTTGTTGATTTCCACAAAGTGGACATTTAAGCATGTTTGGAAAAAGGGTCCTTTATCCCACAACTAAACCTTGGAAGATATCGAACAAATACCATCGCACGAAGAAATTTCATTGGAATTTTCATTACAAAAACCGCTGACCAACCGCTGAGTTAGTGGGGCAATAAACTAAGATGTCTGCCTAACATTCCATCATTCGTTATTAAGAGGAGAATTACAGCAACAGCAGCGCTACAGCGTATGTAATATGACATCTTAAGCAGGTAGGATAACTCTATGAGGATTAAGACTCTTCTCTTCCTGTATATGAAAACAAAGTTGTTTGGTTAATTTTCGCCTTTGACAATTTCCCAATAACTCTAACAATAATTCATAAATCCTTCCCTCTGTCCCTTTGGTTCGTGTGTCATAAATGAGGAAACCCCTCAAAAACCTTGAGCCATTGCCAGCAGGAGTTTGTGGATTACATAAAATTTTGCAAGTATCCCTGATGTATGCGCGCGCGCGTCTCTATGCCATTACATAAATTGTTGTAATATTCGACTTAATCACATCTTAAGTAAGCAAGCAAGCAAGCGTAACCTTGAATTCAGGTAAGAGGATATTAGCTAAAGTGCCCAGAAAGTGCAAAATACATTCGCTAACTTATGGCTCACGCCTTCAATGTTATCTCAGGGTTTACCAGAGAATACAGCACTAAGGTTTGAAGGGTATACATTGGAAATAATTCTTTATTTTTTTACAAAATCTTATCGACTATATGGACGTTAATTCGGGACTATACGGACGTTAATTCCGAAAAGCAAATTTATGCAAGTCCAAATTTTTGTTCTAGAGCGGAAAGGAAATGAATTTGTAACCTTCTTCAAAAAATAAAATTTTTTATGAGATTTATCAAAAAATCAAATTTTATATAAAGGAAGTATTTTGCTGACATCTCCTTAAATATGGGTCCTAGGAAATTAATGGATAATTCTTTGTGTCTACAAAACAAAATTCTTACAAAAATCCCTAAAAATTCAAATTTTTATATGAAAATATTATTTCCTAAAGAATTACAACAGGTACGCAAATTTCAAAGAAGTGTATCCAACTGGAAGTTGTTTCACAGACATTTCTTTTTAAGAGCATCCCGGGATAGTCCATCAATTTTTTTCCACTTCCCATGAAGTTTTTTTTTTCGAATCAGTTTTACAAAATACGCTATTGGGTGGTTTAAAGTGACAATTTAAGTTTTGGACAATTAAATATCGCAAAACAAAAAAAAAATAAAAATCAACCACAAAGTAGAAAAATAATTAGCCTGTTCCTCTTGAATTTTTCGGAGCGATAAAGTTTTTATACCGTAAACCACATAGTGGTCAGGGTATAATATCTTTGATCTGCAAAAAAATGTGCCTAACATATATATTGATTTTAGACCCCATAAAATATATACCGATCGACTCCTCCTCCTGAACCTCCTGAGTCGATCTAGCCCTTGGTGTCCGTCCGTCCATGTATTTGCTTTTCCCAGGATTCCTGTCGTATTTATTAACCGATTTCGATGAAATTTGGAAATTTGATGAGTTTCCGGACTCTGCCCCAGGGAAATCAACAATATTTGATTGGTATGCAAAATTCAAGCGTAGTGAAATGAGCACGAAGGACGGTGAACGCAGTGGACGCCCAAAAGAGGTGGTTACCGCCGAAAACATCAAAAAAATTCACAAAATGATTTTAAATGAAGTTGATCGAGATAGCAGAGGCCTTAAAGATATCAAAGGAACGTGTTGGTCATATCATTAATCAATATTTGGATATGCGGAAGCTTTGTGAAAAATGGATGCCGCGCGAGCTCACATTTGACCAAACACAACAACGTGTTGATGATTCTGAGCGGTGTTTGCAGCTGTTAACTCGTATTACACCCGACCGGTGAACCGTGGAAAGACTCAAAAGTCCGCTTAGAAAGACTCAAAAGTCCGCTGGCAAAGTAATGGACTCTGCTTTTTTGGGATGCGCATGGAATAATTTTTATCGATCATCTTAAGAAGGGAAAAACCATCAACAGTGACTATTATATGGCGTTATTGGAGCGTTTGAAGGTCGAAATCGCGGCAAAACGGCCCCATATGAAGAAGAAACAAGTATATACGGCCGTAAGTTCGGCCAGGCCGAATCTTATGTACCCTCCACCATGGATTGCGTAGGAACTTCTACTAAAGGCTGTCATCCACAATCGAATTACTTGGGTTGCGATAACACTTGCCGATGGCAAGGTATCGTAAAACTTTTTAACACTGTCTTCTAAATTGTAAGTTAGCCCATACGGGGTATATATTAAACAAAAAAGGCCGATTAAATACGTATATAATATAGTTTGACAAAATTTTCTATAGAAATGAAAACTTGACAACATTTTCTATAGAAATAAAATTTTGACAAAATTTTCTATAGAAATAAAATGTTGACAAAATTTTCTATGGAAGTAAAATGTTGACAAAATTTTGTATAGAAATAAAATGTTGACAAAATTTTCTACAGAAATAATTTTTTTACAAAATTTTCTATAAAAATAAAATTTTGACAAAACTTTCTATGGAAATAAAATTTTGACAAACATTTCTATAGAAATAAACGTTTGACAAAACTTTCTATAGAAATGAAATTTTGACACAACTTTCTATAGTAATAAAATTTGACAAAATTTTCTATGGAAATAAAGTTTTGGTAGATTATTTTTGGCGATATGGACCAATTTTTGTGTAATAAGTCATCGGCTATATATAACTAAAGACCGATATTGACCAATTTTTACATGGCTGTTAGAGGCCATAATCAGCGTTGCCAAATTAGCTTTTTTCCCGCTAGATTTGGCTTTTTTTGAAGACGTTTAGCGGGAAAAAAATGCATTTAGCTTTTAGCTTTTTTTCTGGCTTTTTTTCATGACACTTTTAGCTATTTTTGGCTTTTTTATTTTCTACATGTTCCTATTGAAATATGGATAAAACTTCGTTTTTATCTAAGCCTTGCTACCAGAATAAGGTTTTCCACATATTTCAATTCCTTATATAAACTGTCAGTAAATTATTAGGAATATTAGCATTTGACTCGTTTATCCTTTTTATGTTATTATAATATTCTACACTTATTATGATATTACTAAATTAAAATAGTAGCTGTGAATTGCTGTGTACATTGAAAAAATATTGTGGTGAGGCCAAAGATTTCATTTCCTTAAAATACGAACGCGAATTTTGGTTATAATAGCATTTGTGAATTTCTCTTATATAAACTGTTTTCCTTGTCCAATAGCCGATAAATTTTTTTGTCCTTATAGTTAAGTGATTCAACTTAAAAATGGGTATCTTTTCATGAAAGAAGGCTAGGGTCAATTCTAAAAAATTCTTAAAATTAATGAAATAGTCTTTAAATTTGTGGAGTTTTTGTATCTTGACCACAAACCAAAATAGCGTTCAAAAATAGAAGAGGGTTTTCAACATTTTATTTTAAAAACGTATACATAGAATAATTTCTACTTAAAGTCGAGTCTGAATTTGGAAATTTAAGTTGTCGTTAGCACGTTTTTAAAGCACTGTGATAGCTCATGAAGAAAAAGCTGAAAAAAACGAATATTTAAATTCAAATTTGACTCGGAATCAATACCAAAATCATTAGTGTACAAAATCTTTGGAACCGAACATAGAAATAATTAAGGAAATAAAGTTTTGAATGTGGTATTATTTTTTTTAACATCAAAAAATGCAATGAAAAAATTCGTAGTGATAGGATCAAAACAAATCTGCTATATATTAATGGAATGAATTTACATTTACGAAAATTGGACAACAATAGGTTTGTATGGGAATTTTTCGAATAAAAGTTATTCAATATAAACTTGCAAGACAGTTAGAATGGGTTTTATTCTCTTGGGTAAAATTAGGAGAAGTGTACACGTTCACGAATTTATCATTAATTCAGTTAAAACGAAATATATTGATATTTTCTAATGCAGTTCTATGTGACATTATGCAATATATCGCACATTGGACTTGTTGATGATTAACCATCTGGCAATTGCAAGTTTACTGGGAAAAATGTTTTTACTAGGAAATATAAACGAAGGACTTCCATTAAAAATTTGTGATAGTAATCAAAATGTATCGAGTACGCAAACAGAGCTAATATGACTTAAATTTTCTTACAGTCTCACAGAAATTTAATTAAAATGAATACAATTAAAATAATATGCATTTTAAGTGAAATAAAGCCTTTAAGTTTGTTAAATTTCAATCAAAAATGTGACTTTTGGTACAAAAAATTTTAGCTTTTTTTCTAGCTATTTTTTAAAATTTTTTAGCTTTTTTTGGCTAGTTTTTTGGACAAATCTAGCGGTTTTTTGTGAAACAATTCTGGCAACGCTGCATATATTGACAAAATGTACCAAATTTCAACCGCATCGGATGACTTTTGCTATATATAATTATGGACCGATATGGACCACTTTTTGCATGGTTGTTAGATACCATATACTAACACCATGTACCAAATTTCAACTGGATCGGATGAATTTCGCTCCTCCAAGAGGCTCCTGAGGTCAAATCTGGGGATCGGTTTATATGGGAGCTATATATAATTATGAACCGATATGGACCAATTTTTGCATGGTTGTTAGAGACTATATACTAACACCACGTACTAAATTTCAATTGGATCGGATGAATTTTGCTCCTCCAAGAGGCTCCGCAGTTCAAATCTGGGGATCGGTTTATATGGGAGCTATATATAATTAAAAACCGATATGGACCAATTTTTGCATGGTTGTTAGAGGTCGTATACTAACATCAGGTACCAAATTTCAACAGGATCGGTAAAAATTTTGCCCCTCCAAGAGGCTCCGGAGGTCAAATCTGGGGATCGGTTTGTATGGGGGTTATATATAATTATGGACAGATATGGACCAATTTTTGCATGGGTGTTAGAGACCGTATACTAAGACCACGTACTAAATTTCAACCGGATCGGATGAATTTTGCTCCTCCAAGAGGCTCCGGAGGTCACATCTGGGGATCGGTTTATATGGGAGCTATATATAATTATGGACCGATATGGACCAATTTTTGCATGGTTTTTAGGGGCCGTATACTAACATCAGGTACCAAATTTCAACCGGATCGGATGAATTTTGCTGCTCCGGGAGGCTCCCCAAGCCAAATTTGGGGATCGGTTTATATGGGGGCTATACGTAAACGTGGTCCGATATGGCCGATTTTCAATACCATCCGACCTACATCAATAACAACTACTTGTGCCAAGTTTCAAGTCGATAGCTTGTTTCGTTCGGAAGTTAGCGTGATTTCCACAGACGGACGGACAGCCGGACAGACGGACAGACGGACGGACGGACGGACATGCTTAGATCGACTCAGAATTTCACCACGACCCAGAATATATATACTTTATGGGGTCTAGAGCAATATTTCGATGTGTTACAAACGGAATGACAAAGTTAATATACCCCCATCCTATGGTGGAGGGTATAAAAAGTGTTGTTCCACCAAGACAACGCACCGTGCCACAAGTCATTGAGAACGATAGCAAAAATTCATGAGTTGGGCTTCGAATTGCTTCCCCACCCACCGTATTCTCCAGATCTGGCCCCAACGACTTTTTCTTGTTCTCAGACCTCAAAAGGATGCTCGCAGGAAAAAAATTGGCTGCAATGAAGAGGTGATCGCCGAAGCTGAGGCCTATTTTGAGGCAAAACCGAAGGAGTACTACCAAAATGGTATCAAAAAAATGGAAGGTCGTTATAATCGTTGTATTGCTCTTGAAGGGAACTATGTAAAATAATAAAAACGAATTTTGACAAAAAAGATGTTTTTTCTTTCTGTTATCGTGTAAATGATGAAATAAAGCCTTGATTTGAAACCTTAAATCTGTAGATTTTTTACCGTCATTATTTAAATGATAACGAGGAACGAGGAAATGCGATACAGATTTTTGAGGATCTAAAATACCAGCATATTTAAATTTTCGGGCATATCGGATAAAAACTACGGTTTCTAGAAGCCCATGGAGTTAAATCGGGAGATCGGTCTACACCCAGAAAAAGTGACCACTTCTTTAAGTTAAAACAAGTAAGAAAAGTCTTAATTCAGGCGGAGCCGACTATATTATACCCTTCACCACTATGTAGACAAACTTTTGTTAAATACCATCTCAACTACTTTAAATTTGCTGGGAGCTATATAAAGGCTTGCATTTCCAGATACAAATACTTTTAATGGAGACAATTTTTTGTACTTCTACAAAAACTCTAGAATTAAAATGTAAATCGGCTAACGCTCTGGAATGAAACACAATGTGAGTAAAAAACAAGTATATCGGTTAGATATCGCCGTGATATATGGTCAAGTGTGGGTTGTGATATACCATTTGGTCAAGTCGGGCGACTTGGAACCTTATTTAAAACTTAACCGTTCTGTGGAAATTTTGGCTTTACAGTGTATAGGATATGACTAAAATATGGGGAAATCATCACAGAAATTTTAAAGTTTTCGCAACCTAAATTTTAGGATGCGAAATTTACAAAATATTAAGGACAAATTTCTTTAAAATAATGAAATTTTAATTAACATTAAGTTTATAATATTTGCTTCAAAAATTTTTATACCCTCCACCATAGGATGGGGGTATATTAACTTTGTCATTCCGTTTGTAACACATCGAAATGTTGCTCTAGGACCCATAAAGTATATATATATATATATAGATATATATATATATATATATATATATATATATATACATATATATATATATATATATATATATATATATATATATATATATATATATATATATATATATATATATATATATATATATATATATATATATATATATATATATATATATATATATATATATATATATATATATATATATATATATATATATATATATATATATATATATATATATATATATATATATATATATATATATATATTCTGGGTCGTGGTGAATTTCTGAGTCGATCTGAGCATGTCCGTCCTTCCATCTGTCAGTCTGTTGAAATGACGCTAACTTCCGAACGACACAAGCTATGGACTTGAAACTTGGCACAAGTAGTTGTTATAAATGTAGGTCGGATGGTATTGCAAATGGGCCATATCGGTCCATTTTTACGTATAGCCCCCATATAAACGGTCTCCCAAATTTGGCTTACAGATCCTCTAAGAGAAGCAAATATCATCCGATCCGGTTGAAATTTCGTACATGGTGTCAGCATATGATCTCTACCAACCATACAAAAAAGGGTTCATATCAGTCCATAATTATATATAGCCCTCATAAAAACCGATCCCCAGATTTGACTTCCGGTGCCTTTTGGAGAAGCAAAATTTATCCGATCTGGTTGAAATTTGGTACGTGGTGGTGGTATATAATATTTAACAACCATGCCAAAAGTGGTCCATATAAGTCCATAATCATAAATGTTATAGCCCCCATATAAACCGATCCCGAGATTTGGTATTCGAGCCACTTGGAGGAGCAAATTTCATCCGAGTCAGTTGAAATTTGGTACATTGTGCTAGTATATGGCCATTAACAACCATGCCTAACTAGGTCCTTATCGGTCTATAGTTATATATAGCCCTCAGATAAATCGATACCCAATCACACAAAAATTGGTCCATATAAAGTTCATAATTGTATATACCCCATATTTCAATTCTGGCTCTCTACGTACCGTGCAAAAGTCCATATTGATTCGTAATTATTTGTGGACTTACCTATACATACCATTTTTGTCTAATATATACCACGTATGGACTAACTAACAATTTAGAAAACGATTTTAAGAAGTTTTAAGATACCACAACCCAATTAATTCGATTGTGGATGACAGTCTTTCGTAGAAGTTTCTATGCAATCCATGGTGGAGGGTACATAAGATTCGGCCTGGCCGAACTTACGGCCGTATATACTTGTTTTTCATTAAATTTAGGACATACATTTTGTAAATTTGCGTCCCTCCGTTAAAGTCGCATGCCTTCGAACTAAGGCTAATTTTACTTAAAGTAAAGAAGCAAATTTTTGATTTAAAGAAATTATACATAAATTAACTGAAATAATGAAACTTTAGATTTAAGATAAAAACGCTTCGAATAGAGGCTAAGACTTATTTTGAGGATTTAGCGTCTTTGGTTTAAAGTTGTTTTTTTGTTTTTTTTTTTTTTTTTTTTTTTTGAATTAAGAAAACGTTTTTTACTTTGAAGTATCCGTTTTAATTTAGATTTTTAAACTGACAGGACCTCTTAAAGGTCCTCAAATACCTCTAGAATTCAAATTTCAGACAAATTGGGTAGAAACTACGAATTCTACAAGCCCAAGATGTAAAATGTGGAGATCAGTCTTTATGGGGGCTACACCAATACCTCATTTTCGACACACCTCTTTATGGTCCCAAAATACCTCTAAGATGTTAGATTTCTAATTTCCGGCAGATCGGATTGTAAATACAGTTTCTAGACGCCCAAGAAGTAAAATCGGGAGATAGGCCTACATGGACCGATACACTCCATTTTCGACACACCATTTTATAATCTTAAAATACCTCTAGTTTTCCAATTTCAGGCAAATAGGATAGTAAATACACTTTCTAGGCGCCCAACGGACAGACGGACATGCTTATACCGTCTTAGAATTTCTCCCTGATCAAGAATATATATAATTTATATAGTCGGAAATCTATATTTCGATGTATTACAAACGGAATGACAAACTTATTATACCCTGTCACCATTCTATGGTGGTGGGTATAAAAATAATGAATATTCGATACTTGAGATCTGTATACACAGAAAAAAATGTCTCCAAAATATTTCCAATTAAAAAGTTAATTGAAGTTGAACATTTTTTCAATTAATAAATTAATTGATACAATAAACTTTTTAATCATGATAGAAACATTAAGTTAATTATGTCAATGATTGAAAATTTTAAAATTTTTAATTAAAAAATTAATTGATACAATTAACTTTTTACTCAAATTCGGAAAACTAATTAAGTTAAAAAAAGTGCTGATTTTTTTAAATTTTTAATTAAAAATGTATTTCAAACAATCATTTGTTAATCCAAATAAAAACTCTAAGCCAATTCAGAAAGTAATTAAAAATAGTTACCTTTTTTAATTAATAAATTAATTGAGTTTCGCAATCAAAATCAATTTTTTAATTTTAAATTGAATCAATTAAAAAATTAATTGAAATTTGCTGAAAAAAATCAATTAATTTTTTAATCAAGAATTTTTTCTATGCCCAATTAAAAATGTGATTGATACTATCATTTTCGTGATTGAAGACATTTCAATTAAAAAATTAATTGGATCAATTAATTTGGTGATTGAATCAAAAAAATTTTTTTTTGTGTGTACTAATTTAAATATTATTGATCGTAGATTTAAAGCCAGATAAGTCGCTAAAATATGTCTTTATTTTAAAGAAGCCACATCTTTGGCTCAGAACCATTACTAAAATCCTTAAAGGAAGGTCAAAATCTTTGGATCTAAGTAAACTTTCTTTTGAGTGTACTTATAACAAGTTTCAAGTCGATAGCTTATTTCGTTCGGAAGTTAGTGTGATTTCCACATACGGACGGACGGACAAAATTTCGACTCAAAATTTCATCACGACTCTTAATGTATATATGTATGTATATACTTCATGGGATCTTATGTGTTACAAATGGAATGATAAAGTTGGTATACCCCCATAAAAATTTTACATTTTTATGAAAAACTTAAAAAATGCACATTTTTTTTCGTACAATCTTAAATAAACGTCCTAGAGCAAATAAGAGGTTAGTACCGTGACCAACCTCCAAAAAAAATTAAATTGCATCGAAAATCCTTAAGAATCCAAAACTTTATGACAAAAGCTTATTGTTCTTATATATCATTAAATATGCAAAATTCGTGGCCACCCCAACTCGAAATTCCCCTGACAACATCGTAAAATCAAGTCGAGCCTCCTGAGCATTTTCATCAAAGACCCCATTATTCTATGCCACTTTCCCTCTAGATTTCAAATAACATATTATTTACCTCATACCAAAAATACAGAGGGGGCTATAAAAATAATTTGTCTATTCCATACAAACAAAGTTGTTTGAAATCATCCCCCTTTTCATAGCTAGTTTATGTATCTAATTTTGACTAGTGTTAATTCTCGCATAGACAAAATAAAATCATAAAAATTGATTTCTAATTTATTTGACAATTGTCAAAAAGAAACAACCCTCCCCTCATTGTATTCATAAATTGTTTAAAATCAATTAGATTAGAAAGTTGGCAATTTTTTTAATTATTCCCAAAACATTGGCAAGAAATTCAAACCATTTGCAAAGGCACTTGTCAAAATATTTTTAACAACCATGAATTCCCTTATGACCTTCTAACATAAAATTAATGGTCTATGGAATACAAAAATACAATCAATAAAATTTATAAATTACATTTTTTTATTTTCCAAAACAAAAAAAAAAAAGAACAACTCAAATTAGTCTAGCTATGAAGCGAAACGGGGAAAAAATCAAAGAATGTTACCGAATTCAAACAAAACGAAAAAATTGAAATCAAAGCACATCAAATCAGACCGAGAAAAAAATACCATTAAACCCTTTTGCTTGGTGGTTACCCTCCAACAGCCACCCACTCATTCATCCTTTCTATCGGTTGAAACAATGCACCGCAATGGTTGACCGTAAAAATGGCCCAGAAAATGAAAGGATTTTATGACCAGCGCACAAAACACAAACAAAAAACACGTGATGCCAAGATGTAAGCATGTGCGTCATATGTGTGAGGAGGGTACTAGGATCTCACCATCATCAAGAACACAAATCACAAAAATTACCCAGGATGACAATACGCAGAGCAAATCTCACGCATATAAACAATGCATGTGAACAGCCCCGAAAATTTCATTGGTATGACACTAATATCAAAAAAATATTAAACGCAGACTTGGGGTTTATGCTCTTCGCCAGGACATTCAAAGGCCTGCCGATGGCTGCAAAAAAAAAAGCAGAGAGTTAGTCATAAATTAAATAATATATTATATTTTTCTCACATGTCATATCAATATTGTGCCCAAAAAATGGATTTCAGCAATAAAACGATATCACCACTGAAAAAAAGGATAACACAATGTGTCCCCCCTTAATGCTCGTAAAGGGTTACATCCAAAAAGGGGGTGTAACTCTGTCATTGCTAATGCATTACAAAACGGGGTGTGAAGATTGAGCACATATGAAATTAATAACATTTATGATAAAAAAAAAACGAAGGAATATTTTTTTTATTAAAAAACCCAACAAATTTTACCCAAAACGACAGTTCAAACAACTCTAAATGGTTTTATTACAGACTCTAGCAGACAAATTGAGAAAGAGTTATGACACCAAATGATAGGACTGTGATGTTGCTGTATTAGCCACAAATCCATGGAATGAAAAGGTGTTGATTATTTCGAATGATGAAATTTTGAATAACAAAGGGTTAAAAAGCTCAAAGCCTTGCAGACAGTTTCAAGCAATGATACATAAGAGACAAAATTTTCTATGAAGTACAATTTTGACAAAATTTTCTATAGAAATAAAATTTTGTACAGATATAAAATTTTGACAAAATTTTCTATGGAATAAAATGTTGATAAAATTTTCTATAGAAATAAAATGTTGACAGAATTTTCTATAAAAATAAAATTTTGACACCATATTGTACAGAAATAAAATTTTGACAAAATTTTCTATGGAAATAAAATTTTGACAAAATTTTCCATATAAATAAAATTTTGACAAAATTTTCTATAGAAATAAAATTTTGACAAAATTTTTTATAGAAATAAAATTTTGACAAAATTTTGTACAGAAATAAAATTTTGACAAAATTTTCTATGGAAATAAAATTTTGACAAAATTTCTATATAAATAAAATTCTGACAACATTTTCTAAAGAAATAATATTTTGACAAAATTTTCTATAGAAATTAAATTTTAATAAAATTTCCTTTAGAAATAAAATTTTGACAAAATTTTCTTTAGAAATAAAATTTTGACAAAATTTTCTATGGAAATAAAATTCTGACAAAATTTTCTATAGAAATAAAATTCTGACAAAAATTTCCACGTAATAAAATTTTGACAAAATTTTCTATAGAAATAAAATTTTGACAAAATTTTTTACAGAAATAAAATGTTGACAAAATTTTCTATGGAAATAAAATTTTGACAACATTTTTTATAGAAATAAAATTTTGACAAAATTTTCCATATAAATAAAATTTTTGACAAATATTTCCATTTAAATAAAATTTTGTACAAAAACAAAATTTTGACAAAATTTTCTATGGAAATCAAATGTTGACAAAATTTTTTATAGAAATAAAATTCTGACAAAATTTTCCATATAAATAAAACTTTGACAAAATTTTCTATAAAAATAAACTTTTGACAAAATTTTGTACAAGAATAACATCTCAACAAAATTTTCTATGGAAATAAAATTTTGACAAAATTTTCTATAAAAATCAAATTCTGACAAAATTTTCCCTATAAATTTTCCAATGATACATAAGAGACAAAATTTTCTATGAAGTACAATTTTGACAAAATTTTCTATAGAAATAAAATTTTGTACAGATATAAAATTTTGACAAAATTTTCTATGGAATAAAATGTTGATAAAATTTTCTATAGAAATAAAATGTTGACAGAATTTTCTATAAAAATAAAATTTTGACACCATTTTGTACAGAAATAAAATTTTGACAAAATTTTCAATGGAAATAAAATTTTGACAAAATTTTCCATATAAATAAAATTTTGACAAAATTTTCTATAGAAATAAAATTTTGACAAAATTTTCTATAGAAATAAAATTTTGACAAAATTTTTTACAGAAATAAAATTTTGACAAAATTTTCTATGGAAATAAAATTTTGACAAAATTTTCTATAGAAATACAATTTTGACAAATTTTTCCATATAAATAAAATTTTGACAAAATTTTCTATAAAAAATAAAACATTGACAAAATTTCTATATAAATAAAATTTTGACAACATTTTCTAAAGAAATAATATTTTGACAAAATTTTCTATAGAAATTAAATTTTAATAAAATTTCCTTTAGAAATAAAATTTTGACAAAATTTTCTTTAGAAATAAAATTTTGACAAAATTTTCTATGGAAATAAAATTCTGACAAAATTTTCTATAGAAATAAAATTCTGACAAAAATTTCCACATAATAAAATTTTGACAAAATTTTCTATAGAAATAAAATTTTGACAAATTTTTTACAGAAATAAAATGTTGACAAAATTTTCTATGGAAATAAAATTTTGACAACATTTTCTATAGAAATAAAATTTTGACAAAATTTTCCATATAAATAAAATTTTTGACAAATATTTCCATATAAATAAAATTTTGCTAAAATTTTGTACAAAAACAAAATTTTGACAAAATTTTCTATGGAAATCAAATGTTGACAAAATTTTTTATAGAAATAAAATTCTGACAAAATTTTCCATATAAATAAAACTTTGACAAAATTTTCTATAAAAATAAACTTTTGACAAAATTTTGTACAAGAATAACATCTCAACAAAATTTTCTATGGAAATAAAATTTTGACAAAATTTTCTATAAAAATCAAATTCTGACAAAATTTTCCATATAAATAAAATTTTGACAAAATTTTCTATAGAAATAAAATTTTTACAAAATTTTCTATATCAATTAAATTTTGATTTGGAAATAAAACATTGACAAAATTTTTATATAAATAAAATTTTGACAACATTTTCTATATGTTGACAATATTTTCTATAGAAATAAAATTTTGACAAAATTTTCTATCAAACTAAAATATTAACAAAATTGTCTATGAAAATAAAAGTTTGACAAAATTTTCTATAGAAATAAAATTTTGACAAAATTCTTTTATAGAAATAACATTTTGACAAAATTTTTATAGAAATAAAATTTTGACAAAATTTTCTATAGAAATAAATTTTCGACAAAATTGTTTATCAAAATAAATTTTCGACAAAATTTTCTATAATAATAAAATTTCCTTTAGGAATAAAATTTTTACAAAATTTTCGTTAGAAATAAAATTTTGACAAAATTGTCTATAGAAATAAAATTTTGACAAAAATTTCTATAGAAATAGAATTATGACAAAACTTTCAATAGAATTAAAATTTTTCAAAATTTTCTAAGAAATATAATTTTGATAAAATTTTCTATAAATCTTGTACTTTTAAAAATTTTAAAATTCGTATGAAGTCATACTATATAACTAAGTCCATAGTTAGTTCTCTCTTGTTTGGTTTTTTTTTGGTTTCATTATAGCGTCACTCAATGGATTCTCCTTAACTCTGCAAGCGACCATTACCACTATCGATGCGTTCCTCACAATGGTGACGTCTTTATAATTTGCAATCTGTATAGATTTTATGATAAAAGTACGGTCTATAAAGAAATTAACTTTTAACCATGACCTTGAACAAAGTCAAGGTTACCATTTATTACAATGCTTTTTTTGGCAATTATAATTAAAAAGTCAAAAAGTCATCACTCTACGAACGCAACAAAATACACAAAAAAACTCTTTAGTTTGTTTTTTGCGAAAATAACCCAAAAATGTACAATCTATTATCTTAGGGGTTGTTATTGAAAAATGCATAGTGAATGCAGTTAGTCAGATTGTAACCCTTAACACTTACCGAATTTTTAGTTAAGGGTTACACAATGAAATTCTTTTGAAATTGCATCCTTTTTTGGGAAAATTTAGTTGTTTTTTTATTAGCTTTGTTGTTTGAGAATGGTTGTGGGTTGGGTAGCGAGTTTTATGCAATGGGTGTTTACCTGTTAATTATGTCATTTGTTGGAATTAGTAAATGAGTTTCTAAAGGATTAATGGAAATACATTGCATATGCTAGAAAGGGTGTTTGTTATAAGGATGTTGGGATTTTTAAGATAGTACGTCAACCCACCAGGAAAGAAAATGCCTGTTAATTTATTAATGTCGAAATATTGGTCTCAGACACCAAAAAGTATATAAATTAAGACGAAGTGTAGTTCTCTATTTGAGTCTCAAAACAAAACTGAACTCTTCAAATACTTAATGTCATACAATAACTCAATAAATTATATTTATTTATGCTGATACTGCGTCTCTTGTGGGGAATCGTGTTGCATACATGTTTGCTACTCATGTAGAAAAATTTACCAAAATTTGAAGAAAATTTTACCAAAAATCTAACAAATATAAAAAATGTGTAGGATTTAAATTTTGTCAAAATTTTTATTTCTATATAAAATTGTTTAAAAAAATTATTTCTATAGAAAATGTTGTCAAAATTTTGTCACAATTTTATTTCTATAGAAAATTTTGGCAAAATTCTATTTCTATAGAAAATTTTGTTAAAATTTTATTTCTATAGAACATTTTGTCCAAATTTTATTTCTATAGAAAATTTTGTCCAACTTTTATTTCTATAGAAAATTTTGTCCAAATTGTATTTCTATAGGAAATTTTGTCCAAATTTTATTTCTATAGAAAATTTTATTTCTATGGAAAATTTTGGCAAAATTCTATTTCTATAGAAAATTTTTTTAAAATTTTATTTCTATAGAAAATTTTTTCCAAATTTTATTTCTATATAAATTTTTTTTTAAAATTTAATTTCTATAGAAAATTCTGTCCAAATTTTATTTCTAACATATAGAAAATTTTGTGAAAATTTTATTTTTATAGAAAATTTTGTCAAAATTTTATTTCTAACATATAGAAAATTTTGTGAAAATTTTATTTTTATAGAAAATTTTGTCAAAATTTTATTTCTATAGAAAATGTTTTCAAAATTTTATTTCTATAATTTCTCAAATTTTCTCAAAATTTTATTTCTATAGAAAATTTTCTCAAAATCTTATTTCTATAGAAAATTTTCTCAAAATTTTATTTTTATAGACAATTTTGTCAAAATTTTATTTCTATGGAAAATTTTGTCAAAATGTTACTTCCATGGAAAATTTTGTCAAAATTTTACTATTTTGTCAAAATTTTATTTGTATAGAAAATTTTGTCAAAATGTATTTTTATAAAAAAATTCGTCAAATTCTATAAAAATAAATTTTTATTTTATTTCTATAGAAAATTTTGTCAAAATTTTATTTCTATAGCCAATTTTGGCAAAATTTTATTTTTATAGAAAATGTTTTCAAAATTTTATTTCTATAATTTCTCAAATTTTCTCAAAATTTTATTTCTATCGAAAACTTTCTCAAAATCTTATTTCTATAGAAAATTTTCTCAAAATTTTATCCGATCCGGATGCAATTTGATATTGTTATATGGTCTATAATAACCATGCAAAAAGTGGTCCACATCGGTTCATAATTATATATAGCCCCCATATAAGCCGATCCCCAGATTTGGCTTGCGAAGTCTCCAAGAGAAGCAAATTTCATCCAATCCGGTTGTAATTTTGAACATGGTGTTAGTATATGATCTTTAACAACCGTGCCAGAATTGGTCCATATCGGTCCATAATTATATATAGCCCCCATATAAAACGTTCTCCAGATTTGCCCTCCGGAGTCTCTTGGAGGAGCAAAATTCATCCGATCCGGTTCAAATTAGGAACGTGGCGTTAGTATATGGTCGCTAACAACCATACCAAAATTGGTCCAATCACACAAAAATTGGTCCATATCGGTTCATAATCATGGTTGCCACTAGAGCCAAAAATAATCTACCAAAATTTTATTTATATAGAAATTTTTGTCAAAATTTTCTTTCTATAGAAAATTTTGTCAAAATTTTTATTTCTATAGAAAATTTTGTGAAAATTTTATTTCTATAGAAAATTTTGTTAAAACTTTATTTCTGTAGAAAATTTGTCAAAATTTTATGTCTACTTTGTCAAACTGAATTATATGCGTATTGGATCGATATTTTTTGATTTAATATATACCACGTATGGACTTACATACAATTTAGAAGATGGTGTTAGGAGGTTTTAAGATACCTTGCCATCGGCAAGCGTTACCGCAACTTAAGTAATTCGATTGTGGATGGCAGTGTTTACGCAATCCATGATGGAGGGTACATAAGCTTCGGCCTGGCCGAACTTACGGCCGTATATACTTCTTTTTTTTAATTTTATTTCTATAGAAAATTTTGTCCAAATTTTATTTCTATAGAAAATTTTGTTCAAATTTTATTTCTATAGAAAATTTTGCCCAAATTTTATTTCTATAGAAAATTTTGTGAAAATTTTGTCAAAATTTTACTTCTATGGAAAAAATTGTCAAAATTTTACTTCTATGGAAAATTTTTTCAAAATTTTACTACTATACAAAATTTTTTCAAAATTTTATTTCTATAAAAAATGTTCTCAAAATTTTATTTCTGCAGAAAATTTTGTCAAAATTTTATTTCTATAGAAAATTTTGTCCAAATTTTATTTCTATAGAAAATTTTGTCCAAATTTTATTTCTATAGAAAATTTTGTCCAAATTTTATTTCTATAGAAAATTTTGTGAAAATTTTATTTCTATGGAAAATTTTGTCAAAATTTTATTTCTATAGAAAATTTTGTCAAAATTTTATTTCTATAGAAAATTTTCTCAAAATTTTACTTCTATGGAAAATTTTGTCAAAATTTTACTACTATACAAAATTTTGTCATAATTGTATTTCTATAAAAAACGTTCTCAAAATTTTATTTCTATAGAAAATTTTGTCAAAATTTTATTTCTATAGAAAATTTTGTCAAAATTTTTTTCTATAGAAAATTTTCTCAAAATTTTAATTCTATAGAAATTTTTGTCAAAATTTTATTTCGATAGGAAATTTTGTCCAAATTTTATTTCTATAGAAGTTTTGTCAAAATTTTAATTCTATAGAAATTTTTGTCAAAATTTTATTTCTATGGAAAATTTTGTCAAAATTTTATTTCTATATAAAAATTTGTTAAAATGTTATTTCTATAGAAAATTTTGTCCAAATTTTATTTGTATAGAAAATTTTCTCAATATTTTATGTCTATAGAAAATCTTGTCAAAATCAAAATTTATATTTGTATAGAAAATTTTGTCAAAATTTTATTCTTATAGAAAATTTTCTCAACATTTTATTTCTATAAATTTTTTTTTTTTTTAATTGTATTTCTTTAGAAAATGTTATCAAAATTTTATTTTTATAGAAATTTTTTTTCAAAATTTTACTTCTATAGAAAATTTTGTGAAAATTGTTTTTCTATAGAAAATTTGTCAAAATTTTATTTTTGTAGAAAATTTTGTCAACATTTTATTCTTATAGAAAATTTTCTCAAAATTTTATCTCTATAGAAAATTTTCTCAAAATTTTATTTCTATAGAAAATTTTGTCAAAAGTTTCTTTCTGTAGAAAATTTTGTAAGTACACCCTCAAAAAATCGCTTCTGTAGCATCCCAGAAAAAAAATTTGGAAGTTCTTCCAAAGGCACAACTTTAAAAGCACTTCACACTTTTATTGGGTAATTTTAACTTGTTTTGTTTCAAATATGTTAAAAACAGAGTAAGAATTCATAAATTGGTACAAATCATTTAAATTTTGTCGATAAAAATGTTAAATTCAATCTGAAAAAATTGTGAATTTTTAAAAATATTTGAGGTCAAATGTTTCCGATAAGCGTTAGAATCCATTAAAAATTATAAAACATTTTAAAAATTATTTATGTGACAAAATATCACAGAATTTTTTCATTTACATCCAAAACATTGAATTCGGATCACACCTAAAGAAGTGATGCAAATTCAGTGCAACGGCTGTTGAAATGGAGTACTTCCATCCTATGACAAGCACATCCCAGCAAAAAAAATTGGAAGTTGTTCCACAAACATTTCTTTTAAAGCCAACCCAGAATCCCCCATCGAGCTTTTTCAACTTCCGATGCAGTCCTTTTGGACAAGTCCACAAACATTTCTTCTAAAGCGCATCGTGGGATCCCCCAATAATTTTTTTCCACTTCCGATGCAGTCCTTTTGGACAAGTGCACAAACATTTCTTCTAAAGCGCGTCTTGGGATCCCCCAATGATTTTTTTCTACTTCCGATGCAGTCCTTTTGGACAAGTATTAGAAAGAACGCAATCAGGCTATTTTAAGTGCAAATTTTGTACAATTAAATTTTACATAAAAATATAAAACTAATAAAAAAACAATAAAAAAAATTGACATTAATAAAAAAAGTAAAAAAATAATCAAAAAAAATAATAAAAAAAATTTCATCCGCGCTGGGATTTGAACCTGTGCCGTTGGACTTTTTCGCTTCCATGGAAGTTCTTTTGAGAAGGTTTTGCAAATTACGAGAATTTTTAATTTTTTTTGTTGATTTTTAATGATTTTAAATAAAAAATAAAAACGATGCATGACATAAAAAAATAATTTTTTAGAAAAATATTTGTTAAAAAAATTGCCGCTGGTGAGATTTGAAACTGCGTTTCTTATTTTTTCGTTCATACTAATAAAGAACATCATGAGAAGCAATTAAAATGTTATTCCTTGGTGTCGTATTACGATCATATCATAAACATTTGAATTGACCTTTCGACGCTTTATGTTCAATGGCGTTTGTGGCTGAGTGTGTTAAGGCGTTCTGTTATGGTGCCAGCAAACCCAGGTTCAACCCCTGTCGGAGCGAAAAAGTTTTTCAAATTGTAAAAATTAGATAATAGGAAAATAATTGTGTAATAAAACATATGGATGAAAAAAAGTGAAATTGGTTGAAAAAAATTGTTTTTTTTTTTCGCTTTTTAAATTTCTTCATTCAAATTAACTTCCAGGGCACAACTTCTAAAGCAACGCAAAGGATCCAAAAAGGGAGAACTTCCGTCCTATGACAAGCCCATGTAAAATTCATTGGAGATGATCCAAGTTTGCACTACTTCCGGATCACAGATTGGGGATCCAAACTACTTTTTTGGAAGCTCTTTTTTTGCTGGGATGTTAAATTCATCGCTTCTGCGTCAATTTTGCACCACTTGCGGATCCAAAAAGAACATTTTCATTACTTTTTTGGCGATGCTTTTTTTGCTGGGTTTACTTGCAGCATACTCTCTAGGTCTCTTTTTCTAAACACATATATATTTATAGGCTATTTCTAAATTAATATATGTTTGCAACCAAGCATATTTTATTTACAAACATTTTATGTCCCAAACATAATATCCCAGCAAAAAAAAAATTGGAAGTTGTTCCACAAACATTTCTTTTAAAGTCCATCCCAGAAACCCCCATCGAGTTTTTTCAACTTCCGATGCAGTCCTTTTGGACAAATCCACAAACATTTCTTCTAAAGCGGATCGTGGGATCCCCCAATAAATTTTTTCCACTTCCGATGCAGTCCTTTTGGACAAGTGCACAAACATTTCTTCTAAAGCGCATCTTGGGATCCCCCAATGATTTTTTTCTACTTCCGATGCAGTCCTTGTGGACAAGTATTAAAAAGAACGCAATCAGGCTATTTTAAGCGCACATTTTTTACAATTAAATTAGCCAAAAAAATAGAAAACTAATAAAAAAAACTAAAAAAAAATAGAAATTAATAAAAAAGTAAAAAAATAATAAAAAAAATTCATGCGCGTTGGGATTTGAACCTGTGCCGTTTGACTGTTTCGCTTCCATGGAAGTTCTTTGGAGAAGGTTTTGAGAAGGCAAATTACGAGAATTTTTAATTTTTTTGTTGATTTTTAATGGAGAAAATATATTTATACGAAAATATATGCCGAAAATACAAAATAAAAACGATGCATGACATAAAAAAATAATTTTTTAGAAAAATATTTGTTAAAAAAATTGCCGCTGGTGAGATTTGAACCTGCGTTTCATATTTTTTCCTTGATACTAATAAAGAACATCTCGAGAAGCAATTAGAATGATATTCCTTGGTGTCGTATTACGATCATATCACAAACATTTGAATTGACCTTTCGACGCTTTATGTTCAATGGCGTTTGTGGCTGAGTGTGCTAAGGCGTTCTGTTACGGTGGTTCAACCCCTGGTCGGAGCGAAAAAGTTTTTCAAATTGTAAAAATTAGATAATAGGAAAATAATTGTGTAATAAAATATATGGATGAAAAAAAGTGAAATTGGTTAAAAAAAAATTGTTTTTCTTTTTCGCTTTTTAAATGTCTTCATTCAAATTAACTTCCTGGGCACAACTTCTAAAGCAATGCAAAGGATCTAAAAAGGGAGTACTTCCGTCCTATGACAAGCCCATGTAAAATTCATTGGAGATGATCCAAATTTGCACTACTTCCGGATCACAGATTGGAGATCCAAACTACTTTTTTGGAAGCTCTTTTTTTGCTGGGATGTTCTAATATATTAACATATATGCCCCAAACATATCCTAATTTACAATTACTTATTATTCGAGCTATATGGACAAATTAGTTATGCTAATTTATGAACATTATATGCTTGCACTTAAAAATATTGTGTTCAAAAATTAGAGTTCCAAACATATAATTTTTACACCCAAACATATGAAAAACAGTCTTTTTCGTTCGTGTACTTATTAATTGGAGAGGAATATATTGCAGCATAATCTACCAAACCATGAAGAATTCTACCAATCTAACATTGGTTATGCTGACATTGCTGTCAGCATTTAGCGTTCACTCCAGTTCGTCTGGTGAGATTTCATTTTGCAAAATTTAAAATATTACTAAAAATTCTTCAGTCTTGAGCCTCATATGTAATCGAAATATGGCGAAATTTTTTTTATTTATTGTTATTTTTATATTTATAGGTTCCATATAAACCGACTGTCTGTCTGTGGTAATCACCCTGCAGCCTTCAATAATAAAGCTATCGCATAGTGTTTGCACAAACTCGTTTGTTTCGACATAGCCCCCATATAAATCGATCCCCCGATTTGATTTTTTGTGGGCATGGCAGCCACAATGTTTATCCGATTTGTTTGAAATTTGAAATCTGGAGATACTTTAAGTCACTTAATAGATGTGCTAAATTTGGTATATATAGGACCAGGTTTGGATATAGCCCCCATATAGACCGGGCTCCCGATTTGGCTTCTTGAGGGCCTAGATGACACAATTTTCAACTAATTTTGTTGAAATTTTAAAAACAGAGGTATTTTAGTTTTATAATTGATATAGCTCCCATATATACCGATCTCCCGAATTGACTTCATGAAGGCAGAATTTTCAATCAATTCGATTGAAACTTAACTCTTCTCTTACTTGTTTTTACTTAATTTATATTTTTTTTCTTAATTGGGACAATTAAGATTTTAATTAAAAACGTACAAACTTGCAATCATTTTCTTAAAAAAATTATAATTATATAATATAATAATTATAATTATAATTATTACAAATTTTATTATATCAGTTCATATTTTAATTGTTTACGTTTTCAACTTTAATCCGCTTTTTAATTGGACAATTTTAATGCTTAAAATTTTTTCTGGGCATATGTATATTAACAATGTAGAAAATGGGAAAAGGCGGTGGCCGTAGATACATTTTTTTTTTTAAGAATTTTTATGAATAGATTATATTCTTACTTCCTGTTTATATAAAATATTTGATCAATTTTGTTTGAAGTTTCTCCATCATAATTCTGATCAACATATTGGCCAAGGCACAATGTTAATATGTGGTCAATAAATTAACAATTGGCTGTCCCAAAATAAGATGCAAACACCCGTTTATCTTTCTTAACTCTTTGGTTTTTTTTGTATTTTTTTTTTTTTATTGGGGAGGGACCCTAGTCTTTCCTGCCCACTAGCCCACAAGACTGTCTAACCATAATGGCCACAAGGGTGTATTTTTTTGGCTGCCCACATTCACATTTAAATAAAATGATGGCATTTATTTGCAAATTATATTCGAAATCATCCAACCCAAATCACAAAGAATTTCTTTGAATTAGAAACAAAAAGCGTCAGGATATCCCCTTCAAAAAAAAGTTTCAAGTGAATTGGCAAATAATTGGAATGAAAGGAGAATGGGCCTGTAGAATAAATAGAATGAAAATTTTTATTTAACGTTTCATTTCTTCGACAATGGACAATTTGATTTCTATCGCAAATACATTTGAATTTTATTACGTATTTATGTTCATGCTCCTCATTTGGCTTCTGGCGGCTATACAAAAAAAAATTTATCCTAAGAGATTTTTTTTGTGATACCCTCAATAAAAATAAGTATAAAATGCCGTTGAAGTGTGTGTGTGTGGAGGCAAAGACATATAAACATATGTGTATATGACAGTGTTTTGGATTCGGAAAAGACTGTAGATTTTTGATTTCAATTATGGATTTTGTTATAGACTGCAAGCCAAAGAAGTGGTTTCTTCAATAAAAGAAAAGTTGGAGAAAGACGATTATTTAGGTTCTTTAATAAAATTTTCTCCTTTTCATACATTACACTCATACATCCCTCCACCATGGATTGCGTAGAAACTTCTACCGAAGACTGTCATCCACAATCGAATTACTTGGGTGGCGGTAACACATGCCGATGGCAAGGTATCTTAAAACTTCCTGACACCGTAATATATACCACATAGTCCATACGTGGTATATATGAAACTAAAAAAGGCCGATTAAATACGTATATAATTAAGTTTAAAGTTTCTATAGAAATAAAATTTTGACAAAATAAAATTTTGACAACATTTTCTATAGAAGTACAATTTAGAAAAAAATTTCTATATTTCTATGGAAATAAAATGTTGACAAAATTTTCTATAGAAATAAAATTTTGGCAAATTTTTCTATAGAAATAAAATTTTGATAAAATGTTCTATAGAAATAAAAAATTTTGTCAAAATTTTATTTTTGTACAAAATTTTATCAAAATTTTATTTATATGAAAATATTTGTCAAAAATTTTATAAATATGGAAAATTTTTTCAAAATTTTATTTCTGTAGAAAATTTTGTCAAAATTTTATTTCTATAAAAAACTTTGTAAAAATGTTATTTCTATAGAAAATTTTGTCAAATCCTTATTTCTATAGAAAATGTTGTCAAGATTTTATTTCTATAGAAAATTTTGTCAACATTTTATTTCTATAGAAAATTTTGTTAATTTAATATATAACAGGTTGGCTGATAAGTCCCCGGTCTAACAAAGAAAAACACATTTTTTTGTCAAAATTCGTTTTTATTATTCAACATAGTTCCCTTCAAGAGCGATACAACGATTATAACGACCTTCCAACTTTTTGATACCATTTTGGTAGTACTCCTTCGGTTTTGGTTCAAAATAGGCCTCAGTTTCGGCGATCACCTCTTCATTGCAGCCAAATTTTTTTCCCTGCGAGCATCTTTTTGAGGTCTGAGAACAAGAAAAAGTCGCTGAGGGCCAGATCTGGAGAATACGGTGGGTGGGGAAGCAATTCCAAACCCAATTCATGAATTTTTGCCATCGTCTCAATGACTTGTGGCACGGTGCGTTGTCTTGGTGGAACAACACTTTTTTCTTCTTCATATGGGGCCGCGATTTCGACGCGATTTCGACCTTCAAAGGCTCCAATAACGCCATATAATAGTCACTGTTGATGGTTTTTCCCTTCTCGAGATAATCGATAAAAATTATTCCATGCGCATCCCAAAAAACAGAGGCCATTACTTTGCCAGCGGACTTTTGAGTCTTTCCGCGCTTCGGAGAACGGTCGTCCACTGTCCACTCAGCCGACTGTCGATTAGACTCAGGAGTGTAGTGATGGAGCCTTGTTTCATCCATTGTCACATATCGACGGAAAAACTCTGGTGTATTACGAGTTAACAGCTGCAAACACCGCTCAGAATCATCAAAACGTTGTTGTTTTTGGCCAAATGTGAGCTCGCGCGGCACCCATTTTGCACAGAGCTTCCGCATATTCAAATATTGATGAATGATATGACCAACACGTTCCTTTGATATCTTTAAGGTCTCTGATATCTCGATCAACTTCATTTTACGGTCATTCAAAATCATTTTGTGGATTTTTTGATGTTTTCGTCGGTAACCAGCTCTTCCGGGCGTCCACTGCGTTCACCGTCCTCCGTGCTCATTTCACCACGCTTGAATTTTGCATACCAATCAATTATTGTTGATTTCCCTGGGGCAGAGTCCGGAAACTCATTATCAAGCCAAGTTTTTGCTTCCACCGTATTTTTTCCCTTCAGAAAACAGTATTTTATCAAAACACGAAATTCCTTTTTTTCCATTTTTTTTTTCACAATAACAAAAGTTGCTTCACAAAAGACGCTCTATCTCACAAACTAATTGACTTACAGACGTCAAAATTTGACACGAATCATTTGAAGGTTGGTACTATATAAAAATAATATGCATTTAATACTAGCGACGCCATCAATGTGTCAGACCGGGGGCTTATCAGCCAACCTGTTACTACGTATGGACTTACTTACAATTTAGAAGACGGTGTTAGGAGGTTTTAAGATACCTTGCCATCGGTATCAAAAGTCCGTTACCGCAACCCAAGTAATGCGATTGTGGATGGCAGTGTTCAGAAAAAGTTTCTACGCATTCCATGGAGGAGGGTACATAAGCTTCGGCCGTATATACCAGTTTTTTTTTTTTTTTTTTTAATATTATACCCGAATCTTTGAAATTTGCGTCCCTCCGTTAAAGTCGTATGTCTTTCAAGTCAAGCAAATTTCCCTTGAAGTAAAGAATCGCAAATTGGAAGTTCTTCTAAAGGCACAACTTCCAAAATGTCCTCCTACTAGTTTTTGTTTATTTTTCTTATGGTTTCGTAACACTGTGCCATAGCAACTCATTTTATAGCCACCCCATTCTCCAACTTTCACCCAAAAACCATACAGCAACTCCATTTTCTAACCCAAGTGTCCGACCCCAAGTGACCATTGGCCAAATTGTTTTCCTGAAAAGGTACTTAGAGAACGAGAGAGATTGACCATTGTTGTGATTTGATCATGTCCTTAGGTTAGGTTTTTTCCTGTTCCTTTATTTCGGTCACTTTGGCGTCATTTCTTCGATAATAAAATAAACATTTAGTCCAAAATCACTCTGGCAAATGACTTTGAAATGGCTGCCGATGTTTGTTGCTAGCCGTACTCTTCCATAAAGGATTCAATTGTGTGTGCCTCCATATGACCACCGTTGACCATTAGATTGGTTGGTTGGTGATGACGATGACGCCAACGATGCTATTTAGATATTTCTTAGCCAGTTGGCTATTTGAGTTGTATTGGTCTCTTGTTTCCCAAAAAAAAAACAAACAGAACCGAACCGAAAATTCTGATTTCATCAAATCGCTGAGAAAATTGTTACTTTTATTATAAAGCATTTATTTTTATGGACATCAAAGAAATGACTCCATTTTCTTATTTTAGTATTCAATCTCTTCCTCGTTTCATTGTTCGAGTCAATTGTCGGTGGGTATAAAGGGGTTGAGGCTGAAGGGTTGTTTGTGAAGCCCACATTTAGTTGGGGTTTTTATTGACTGTTGATTAAACCCAATATATTTTTAAGGATATTAAATAAATATTCGTGATCAATATAATATTATTACTAAGGTTTGAAGAAATTTCTCTCAAAATTCTGTGGAATGAAAATATTTGTACACGTACAGTGAAAAAATGTTGATCTAATAAGAAAGATTATGCAAGATTAGGTTGAGTATTTTACGAAAAATTTCATTAAAATAATAAAATCATAATTAATAGAAAATTCATAATATTTCACAATATTTTTTAATCATTTAATTTTGGACATGAATCTATGAAATTTATTCCTCCGTTAATTTTGCAAGTTTTTCAAATAAAGTTCATTTTGCCTCAAGAGAAGAAAAATATTTTTGACTAAGGCTAATTTTTAGGATTTTGCACATTTTGTTTGTATTTATACCCTTCACCACTACTGTGGTACAGGGTATAACAAGTGTGTGCATTTGTATGTAACGCCAAGAAGGAGTAATCATAGACCAACCTTTTAGTATACGGATCGGCTTAAAATTAAATTCCGAGTCGATTTAGCGATGTCCGTCTGTCTGTCTGTTGATGTATTTTTGTGTGCAACGTACAGCTCACAGTTTTAGTCCGATTGTCCTAAAATTTGGTATAGGGTCCTGTTTCGGCTCAAAGACGATCCCTATTGATTTTGGAAAAAAATCGGTTCAGATTTAGATATAGCTACCATATATATTTTTCACCGATCTGGTCATAATTGGCGTGTGTATCAACCGATCTTCCTCAAATTCCGTACATCCGAATATTTTATGAGTCTCGAAAAACTTGCAAAATATAAGCCAAATCAGTTCAGATTTATATATAGCTCCCATATATAGCTTTCGCCCGATTTACACTCATATGACCACAGAGGCCAATTTTTAACTCCGATTTAGTTGAAATTTTGCACAGGGAGTAGAATTAGCATTGTAGCTATGCGTGCCAATTTTTCTATAAAAATAAAATTTTCACAAAATTTTCTACAAAAAAACAAAACTTTGACAAAATTTTCTATAAAAATTAAATTTTGACAAAACTTTATATAACAATAAAATTTTTACAAAATTTTCTATAAAAATTAAATATTGCCAAATTTTTTATAAAAATAAAATGTTGACAAAATTTTCTATAGAAATAAAATTTTGACATAATTTTCTAAAAAAAATTAAATTTTGACGAAATTTTATATAAAAATAAATTTTTTGGCAAAATTTTCTTTAAAAATAAAATTTTGACAAAAATTTTATATAAAAATAAAATTTTTGGCAAAATTTTCTATAAAAGTAAAATTTTGACATAATTTTTTATAAAAATAAAAATTTGACAAATTTTTCTATAAAAATAAAATTTTGACAAAATTTTATATAAAAGTAAAATTTTGACCAAATTTTAATAGAAATAAATTTTTGGCAATATTTTCTATGTAAGCAAAATATTGACAAAATTCTCTATAAAAATAAACTTTTAACAAAATTTTTTATAAAAATAAAATTTTGACAGATTTTTCCATAAAAATAAACTTTTGACAACATTTTCTATAAAAATTAAAATTATGACAAAATGTTTGATAGTAACAAAATTTTAACAGATTTTTCTATAAAAAAAATTTTGGCAAAATTTTCTACAAAAAAACAAAAGTTTCGCAAAATTAAATTTTGACAAAACTTTATATAAAAATAAAAATTTTACAAAATTTTCTATAAAAATTAAATATTGACAAATTTTCTATAAAAATAAAATTTTGACAAAATTTTCTATGGAAAGAAAATTTTGAAAAATGTTTCTTTAAAAATAAAATTTCACAAATTTTTCTATAAAAATAAAATTTTGACATAATTTTCTATAAACTTTTCTATAGACAAAATTTTCTATAGAAATAAAATTTTGATAAAATTTACTATAAAAGTAAAATTTTGATAAAATTTGCTATAAAAGTAAAATTTTGACGAAATTTTTTATAAAAATAAAATTTTTGACAAAATTTTCTATAAAAGTAAAATTTTGACGAAATTTTTTATAAAAATAAAAATTAGACAAATTTTTCTATAAAAATAAAAATTTGACAAAATTTTTTATAAAAAAAAATTTTTTTGACCAAATTTTCTATAGAAATCTTTTAGGGTCCTACTTAATTAAGGTTTTGTGGCCAAGTTTTATGGAGCCCATATTTATAGCGCCCTATTTTCATATGGTCTTATTTTCCCTTTCGGTTCTCATATTTTTGGGGATTTATTTTGAGAAACGAACAAATAAAAAGGTAGATTGAAAAACATACTCAGGGGAATTAACATTGCAATTGTATATTTAAAATGGAATTTAGAACCATGATAGATGTATTTTGATATCAATCGAAGTTATATTATCCTGGCCATATATTTGTCTCGGGTTTTCTCTAAAATACCTTCAAATCCAATCTAGTATGGGTACTAAGTGCGGTTACGTTACTCTAACTTCGTTAAATAATGTAAACATTCTAGAGAATTCGAAATATAAATCTGGTAATTCTGAATGATACTAAATTCATTATCTAGCAAGTCCAGCGGCAACTTGAATATGGTCCCATTTTAATGGCTTGTTTATCCTTTCAAGGAATTTTAATAATTAGAAGGAAAACAGACGAAAATGTAAAGAACCCCAAACCAAAAAACTAGAAGACATCATTGTATTTATAAACATTTAACATTAAAAATTGGTTTGTCGGTGATGGGTATTGGAGGCGGCATATTCAACACTTTAAGGGTAACCTGTTATATAATAATGATTTTCAAACACATAACGAAATTTATGTTCCCTAACTGGCCATAAACATTAATTTAACAGATTAGTAGAGATTTGAAAAAAAAAGAGTCTTAACCTTTTCAGAAACAAAATCACTATAAAAATGTATAAAAACCACAAAAACCGCCTAAAGAAAATACTCCGTGTCTAAAGATAAGGCAAACGGACTAAAGTGTAGAGATAAGAATGGAAAAATTGAGAGACAATTTTAAAATGCAGAAAATGGGACAATCAAAACAAGCAGACACCTAACAACACCAAACGGCAAGCCGACAATTTCCTGGAACTCTAAAAAAACGAAATTGAGACATCAGTAACAAAAAACCCTACAACAGTGGCAGCATCACCCACCATAAGGTATGATGATCGTTCTGCTTGTCGTCTAATGTCTGTTGTCCACCAAAAACCCAAGACAACTTTATGATGCTTCCCTTTTTTTTACTGTCTATATCTGGGTTATCTCCCAGACATGTCATCAGGTGTCACCTGAATAATGTTTATGTAATAACATTAAGGTGAGTGCGTGATCGTAAGCAAATCTACCAAATTATAGGCAACCACCGAATGGTATCCCAAGAAAACCAGACACAAACAAATAATGCCGACGATAGGGGACTATCTAAAAAGATCCTTTTCTGTTTGGAATAGAAATTTCAAACCATGATCTCATATTCTTAGTTTAGGAAACAAAAATTGAGGACGATAAAAGCATGTGGTGTTAGAAGGCCTGCTAAACCCACCGAAAAGAGATATTGCCTTCCATTTATATCCTGTAGAGTTTTAGGTTAGCAGCTTTAAAAGGACTCCTCCCACGATAGCACCTCCTGCTGGATTTTTGTTCGAATTACTCCTTCACCATAATAGCAAGAATGTCAATCCCTTACATCTCAATTATTATAGAATTCTAGTGTTAATGTAATTGCCCTAGAGAGCCATTGTATGAAAGAACCAATGGTTCTGCTCATAGCTAAATAAGCAGTTTTCCCTATAGGGAGCCATTATCATCAATCCTTATACTTAGATTTGACTTTTATTCCAATTTTTTGTATTTTTTTTTTCTCATTGCTTATGGTGAATTGGGAAGGATTTTGAAGTGTTGTCCTTGTTAGAAAGAAATTGGTCGCATGCAGAGTTTTGGTATTTGCAATTAAATCAATCGGCATTGATGTTAAAAAATTTCTAAACGATTCGAAGAAATTTTGATTTGTTTTCCTAAATGTTGCAATGTGTTATTCATTGGAAGTCAATTATTTGCAAAATTGACAAATTTTTCTTGGGACAATATTTCAAAAGGCTTGGGATCAATTTTTTTTTATATGGAGATATTTGATAATGTCAAAACAATACTAAGAAATTTGATTTTATGCCCTCGCATTTATTTCAGCATATACAACAGAGTTACAACGAACTACTTCCATCAAGTGATGTCCAAGAAAGTAGAATTGCCATTTTCGAATTTCGAAAATTTGAAAGTTGTGCTGGATTGTGCTAGGTTTGTGCCGATTTGTGCTGCAATTTGTTTTTTTAAATTTTATCTAATAGCCGAGATATTTGGAAAAAACTTTTTTCAACAAAATTTTTGCCAGAATCGCCATTTTCGAAATTCGACATTTTGACAGTTGTGCTGAGTTGTGCTAGCCGAGTACATTATTGTGCCGTTTAAATAAAAATTCTATCTCTTATAGTTTTCGAGAAATTCTAAAATTTCGAAAAATTTCCAGAATCGCCATTTTCGAATTTCGAAAATTTTAATATTGTATTAAACCGTTATCGACTTGTGCTAAGTTGTGCCGTTGAGATCACCTTTCTATCTCAAGCCGTTTCCGAGAAACAGCCAAATTAAATTTTTAAAAAAGGTCAAAAATATGTGTTTGAAAAACGCCAAAATTAAAATTTTCGAATTTCAAAAAACTGAACGTTGTGCCAATTTGTGCTTGTTCAGTACTCATTTGTGCCGTTCGAATCAACTTTCTATCTCAAACCGTTTTGGAGATATTCGCAAAAACTTTTTTTAAAAAATGCCAATTTATGATTGAAAATAGTCAAAATTTAAAATTTTCGAATTTCAAAAAACTGAACGTTGTGCCAATTTGTGCTAGGTTAGTACTCATTTGTGCCGTTTGAATCAACTTTCTATCTCAAACCGTTTTGGAGATATTCGCAAACACTTTTTTTAAAAAATGCCAATTTATGATTGAAAATAGTCAAAATTTAAAATTTTCGAATTTCAAAAAACTGAATGTTGTGCCAATTTGTGCTAGGTTAGTACTCATTTGTGAGGTTTGAATCAACTTTCTATCTCAAACCGTTTTGGAGATATTCGCAAAAACTTTTTTTAAAAAATGCCAATTTATGGCAAAATAGTCAAAATTTAAAATTTTCGAATTTCAAAAAACTGAACGTTGTGCCAATTTGTGCTAGGTTAGTACTCATTTGTGCCGTTTGAATCAACTGTCTATATCAAACCGTTTTGGAGATATTCGCAAAAACTTTTTTTAAAAAAATGCCAAAATAGTCAAAATTTAAAATTTTCGAATTTCAAAAAACTGAATGTTGTGCCAATTTGTGCTAGGTTAGTACTCATTTGTGCCGTTTGAATCAACTTTCTATCTCAAACCGTTTTGGAGATATTCGCAAAAACTTTTTTTAAAAAATGCCAATTTATGGCAAAATAGTCAAAATTTAAAATTTTCGAATTTCAAAAAACTGAACGTTGTGCCAATTTGTGCTAGGTTAGTACTCATTTGTGCTGTTTGAATCAACTTTCTATCTCAAACCGTTTTGGAGATATTCGCAAAAACTTTTTTTAAAAAATGCCAATTTATGCCAAAATAGTCAAAATTTAAAATTTTCGAATTTCAAAAAACTGAATGTTGTGCCAATTTGTGCTAGGTTAGTACTCATTTGTGCCGTTTGAATCAACTTTCTATCTCAAACCGTTTTGGAGATATTCGCAAAAACTTTTTTTAAAAAATGCCAATTTATGCCAAAATAGTCAAAATTTTAAATTTTCGAATTTCAAAAAACTGAATGTTGTGCCAATTTGTGCTAGGTTAGTACTCATTTGTGCCGTTTGAATCAACTTTCTATCTCAAACCGTTTTGGAGATATTCGCAAATTTTTTTTTTTAAAATAGCAACTTGGCTTTGTATTCAGTTTCCAAGTTTTATAAGGCTTGAATGTAGTGATATCCCAATGGGTCCCATAAAAAGACTCTTCATTAATTTGAATGTATTTATTTTAATAATAAGCTTAAACCTCTATATTACGATGGTCAACATCACAAGTCTTCAAGCTTTGTATAAAATATAATTTGAGGATCAACTAGTGTGTTAATATTAACACCAGTTGGAGATTTTTCTGATGATAAGTCATCGTATTCCAACCAGTGGTGATTTATTCGCACATAGCCAGTGTAGTGTCCAATCGATGTAGTGCTGTAATTGCCTCTGTAGCCGACGAATCCCGCAATCTTGTACTTAGGGCCCCCACAAATTTGTATTTCGGTGGGTATATCACAAACTTTTAGCCGGTTATCCAAACCAATATCGACACTAACTAGAAGATGGGGACTGCAGTAGCAGTTGCATAGCATGTCCTGGCTGCAACATCTTTTGACTCTATTTGTGAAGTCCAATGCCCCCGCAAGATGTTTTATTCCTCTCTGTTTTATGATGTCGAGATGAATCCGAGTATCTACAAACACATCTGTCTTCGAAGAGTTGCATATTTGACATTGATATATGACGACATAGCTAGGTGCTCCGGAGAGTAGTTCCTTTGCCAAATCGGTGATGTTACACTCGCAACTAATGTTTTCCATGGTGCACGTTGATTTGTAATTGTTAGTGAATTTCGAAATTCTTCTTTGAGCAGTCCGCATTGATCGGAGTATAGATGCTCGCTCACGAAATAGTTTTGCACAAAGCCTTTCCTTCAAGAACATCCTGGCACAGCTAAACAAAGGAATGTCCACGTTTTGTAATTGTTCAGCATACGAAGACTCGTTCGCCAGTGCAATACACACAATCTCAAAAAAGCTATCGAATGCACATGTGTTAGACAAAGACACAGAACATCCCTTTAGCTTCACATTTGGACAACGGGATCCGTTTGGAATAACAGGGAGGTAGGTTCCTTTATCTTTCGTAGATGGTTCAAATTCTGGATATTTTTCACCATACCGTGCCCGCTTTATTTTAACCTTTTTGGATTTCTCTGATTGGAATCGTTTGAAGTCGGATACTACTTCTATTTCACTCTCAGAATCAGGAGAATCATCCGGCAAAACTGCAAATTCTGCTTCATTTGTATTTCTTTTGTTGTTTTTCTTCCGCCAATCTAACTCCAAAGAAAGTTCATTCTCAATATTTACATTTTGTTGAATTCGCTTAGGTTGTGATGGGCATGTTTTTAATGTATTCTCCAATATTATTTTCCCTTCGATGTCGGTAGATTTTGCTATATAATTTGTTTAATTTGAAGCATCCGGTTGTAGACTCATACAACGTTTTTTATACCGACCACAATAGAATGGTGATGGGGGTATAATAAGTTTGTCATTCCGTTTGTAACACATCGAAATATCGATTTCCGACTATATAAAGTATATATATTCTTGATCAGGGAGAAATTCTAAGACGATATAACGATGTCCGTCTGTCCGTCTGTCTGTCTGTCTGTCTGTCTGTCTGTTGTAATCACGCTACAGTCTTCAATAATGAAGCAATCGTGCTGAAATTTTGCACAAACTCGTCTTTTGTCTGCAGGCAGGTCAAGTTCGAAGATGGGCTACATCGGTCCAGGTTTTGATATAGTCCCCATATAAACCGACCTCCCGATTTGGGGTCTTGGGCTTATAGAAATCGTAGTTTTTATCCAATTTGCCTGAAATTTGAAATCTAGAGGTATTTTATGAACATAAAGAGGTGTGCCAAAAATGGTGAGTATCGGTCCATGTTTTGGTATAGCCCCCATATAGACCGATCTCCCGATTTTACTTCTTGGACTTATAGAAACCGCAGTTTTTATTCAATTTACTTGAAATTGGAAATTTAGAGGTATTGTAGGACCACAAATACGTCTGCCGAAAATTGTGAGTATCGGTCCATATTTTGGTATAGCCCCCATATAGACCGATCTCCCGATTTTACTTCTTGGGCTTATAGAAACCGCAGTTTTTATTCAATTTACCTGAAATTGGAAATCTAGAGGTATTGTAGGACCACAAATACGTGTGCCAAAAATTGTGAGTATCGGCCTATGTTTTGGTATGGTCCCCATATAAAACGACCTCCCGATTTGGGGTCTTGGGCTTATAGAAATCGTAGTTTTTATCCAATTTGTCCAAAAATAGAAATCTAAAGGTATTTTAGGACCATAAAGAGGTGTGCCGAAAATGGTGAGTATCGGTCCACATTTTGGTATAGCCCCCATATAGACCGATTTCCCGATTTTACTTCTTGGGCTTATAGAAACCGCAGTTTTTATTCAATTTACCTGAAATTGGAAATATATAGGTATTTTAGGACTATAAAGAGGTGTGCCACAAATGGTGAGTATCGGTCCATGTTTTGGTATAACCCCCATATAGACCGATATCCCGATTTTACTTCTTGGGCTTCTAGAATCTGAAGTTTTTATCCAATTTGCCTGAAATAGGAAATCTAGAGATATTTTCGGGCCATAAAGAAGTGTGCCGAAAACGGTGAGTATCGGTCCATATTTTAGTATAGCCCCCATAAGAAAGATCTCCCGATTAACTCCTTGGGTTTGTAGAAACCGTAGTTTTTATCCGATTTGCCTGAAATTTTAAATATTCTGGTATTTTAGACTCACAAAAACGTGTATCGGATTAAGTTTCTATCGGTCCATTTGGTAATGCCTCCATATAAACCGACTTCACTTCTTGAGGATGTAGAAGGCGCACTTATCATGAAAATGGCTTGAAACTCAATGTAAAATTTCCAGATTTTACTTCTAAAGATTTAAGATTTCAAATCAAGACGTTATTTTATAATTTTCTTGCACACTTATTTTCTTGTTAATGATTCCTCTAAAACTAGCAAAAATGGTTCTTATAAATCCAGAATCTGATATAGTCCTCATAAGTGAAATCTTTAAATTTATCTTCGGGAAGTATCCCCAAGTCCTCAAGCCCTCCTGAAATTTCAAAGGAAACCCTAATATTTGGTTCATGGTGGTGGGCATTTAAGGTTCGGCCCGGCCGAACTTACTGCTGTATATACTTGTTGAATTTCACGTATGTGTATTGCGGCGAATTTATCCACACGAAGCGGAAGACCTACCGCCCGAAACTGCCTGTGCTTCAGATCGTTAAAATAGGATTCCACGGGTGCAGACGTTGCATTTACTCTTCCTTCTCCACGAAGACCACGCATAATTTCGGTAAATATTGGAAAATACATCATTAATTTTTTTAACTTCACAGCGAAGTCGGGAAGCATATATCCATTAAGGTCATCGTCGATATCCATATACTCCCTTTTGGCGTTTTCAGCAACTTCGTTGTATGTGTTATTCACATAGGTCTGAATACTTGAATATTTTTCTTCTTCTATATGATGTTCTTCGACTTCTGAGTCCTCCAGTTCAGAAGAATATAATTGGTCATCAAAATTAAGTTCTGGACTTCCCTTTATTTTGGACCTCAAGTACTCTTTAGCTTCAAATGCCGGACTTCCTTTTTCGCCACTTTTGTGCAATGCCAATTTCAAAATTGAAATGAACATTATATGCATCTCTGAAAAATCACTTTGGGTCCTCAAAATACATAAAGAACGCATGTACATTGCTCTTACTCCAGTCTGGTGTTTGGAATAGCACTTCCACCGAGCAATTATGTTCGTAAAATGACACACATCTAAACGTAAAATACAAGAGGGAAATGTTTTATTATTACCGCAAATAATATCGAAGCACCAATCTAGATAGTGGTGCAAACTATTTGCATTCGAGAAGACGCGCGATGCCGCACCTAGTAATGCTTTATCGAAGTCGCAAATAAATTCTTTCGGTACCGTTATGTTTCTCGTTTCATTTTGGCATTTTCTTAGAAATTCTAAGAACCAACTTATAATCGCAACAGTTGTTTTAACCGTGGTTAGCATTTGACATACCGGTACCGTTTTGTTGTTAATTTGAATGACCGCCTGGAACAGAAATATGTGCGAAGATTTTTCTTTGTTTGGTAAAACAATTGATTTTACTACACTGCCCGTTCCGTCCACTATTAAAGATTCGTTAAATTTCGCAAATAGGTACATTTGATCTCTCGACCAATAGTGAACAAAAAATGGATCAAGACCGATATTGTGAATTGACGCAGAGTATTTGGTTGTGTATTTTAAATTGTAAATTCCGTCTATTGCATTTGTACCCGTTATTCCTAACATTCTATTCATAGCTTCCTGTTTCGCTTTCCCTAGGTTTTCAACTTTAGTCAAATTCGGCGGACTGGTATCTCCAAGCGTTTCAATTAACCGGTGAGCTTCGTTTCTTCTATATTGACACGGCAATAAATTTTTCTCTACCAAATTATTACCGATGGCTTTTCGTAAATTGCCTCGAAGCGGTCTCTTTTTTACGTGATTTACACTACCGTCAAAATCGCTAATACTACAATACATTTTGACAATTTCACCTTCATTAGGCTCTTGAGGAATTCTGCCCAGAAATTTGCAGGGACATTCAGGACATTGACCAGATACCGATATATATATTCCCGATTCGGACACTTGAGATTTTTTAAAAATGAATGGGCATGGAATATTTGTTACATTATGAATCTCTTCGTAAAGAACATACGTCCATGTATTTTTTTTCAACGTTTTTATGGTACGATCACGATTTTTGAAAATATGTAAACTACTTTCTGGTTTTAAACTAGACCAAATCTCCGTAATGTCTATATTCAATTCAACGATGTTAGATGATGTATCGGATGAACTGTTAACCTCGTTTGATTCGTTGCACGGACAGTCAATGTTAAGGATCGATACCAAATACGTATACAAACTATAACGGTTCGCTTTGAAAAGAGTATAAATATACTTCGGTTTCATTTTATTACAATTTTGTAACGAATCACTTAAATTTTTATACACGTTTGCGGATGGAGGGCTACATTTCCTTTTGAATCAATCACGTTGGAAAATTTGGGTTCACGAATAAGTTCTCTTAAATTTTCGATTTTATTATGAACTTGATTTGCAGACGATTTCTTCACTTTATTAATTTCTAGAACGACGTTAGTTTTATTGTTATCAACGGATTCACTATTGATCGAACTCTTTCCCGAACTCATTTTAGATTTCACTTTTATAAAAATTGATACAAAAATTGGCACAGAAACTTCGAATATAAGCACTTTTGATATGACTATGTAGGTGTTTACAGTTTGAGGTTACGGTTTTAATTGATTGGGAAAGTGTAAACCACGCTTCATTGAATAGGATAAATTCTTGCAAATCATAAATGAGTACAGGTACACTCTATACGTGGTAGATCACATGTGTTTTCAACTCTCACATTATTGGGAAATCCTATAATTCGATTTGTTACCTCTTATTCATTCACAGATAAGGAAGTCTATTCAGAATTTATGAATGAATCGGTGGATTGTTACCTGTATTGCAGTGGTACGGAGCACGGACATTTTGCCTGTATATGACCACGTCTGAAATTGCCTGTTATCACCAACGAATTAAGTCATGGAAACCTGTGATCATACAAAAATAGAAGACGATAAATGATAATACAATTATAGGACCATTTTAAACAATATGTTTGCCATTTCCTTTCCATTGGCACAACATTCAGTTTTTTTGAAATTCGAAAATTTTAAATTTTGACTATTTTGGCATAAATTGGCATTTTTTAAAAAAAGTTTTTGCGAATATCTCCAAAACGGTTTGAGATAGAAAGTTGATTCAAACGGCACAAATGAGTACTAACCTAGCACAAATTGGCACAACATTCAGTTTTTTGAAATTCGAAAATTTTAAATTTTGACTATTTTGGCATAAATTGGCATTTGTTAAAAAAAGTTTTTGCGAATATCTCCAAAACGATTTGAGATAGAAAGTTGATTCAAACGGCACAAATGAGTACTAACCTAGCACAAATTGGCACAACGTTCAGTTTTTTGAAATTCGAAAATTTTAAATTTTGACTATTTTGCCATAAATTGGCATTTTTTAAAAAAAGTTTTTGCGAATATCTCCAAAACGGTTTGAGATAGAAAGTTGATTCAAACGGCACAAATGAGTACTAACCTAGCACAAATTGGCACAACATTCAGTTTTTTGAAATTCGAAAATTTTAAATTTTGACTATTTTCAATCATAAATTGGCATTTTTTTAAAAAAAGTGTTTGCGAATATCTCCAAAACGGTTTGAGATAGAAAGTTGATTCAAACGGCACAAATGAGTACTAACCTAGCACAAATTGGCACAACGATCAGTTTTTTGAAATTCGAAAATTTTAAATTTTGACTGATTTGGCATAAATTGGCATTTTTTAAAAAAAGTTTTTGCGAATATCTCCAAAACGGTTTGAGATAGAAAGTTGATTCAAACGGCAAAAATGAGTACTAACCTAGCACAAATTGGCACAACATTCAGTTTTTTGAAATTCGAAAATTTTAAATTTTGACTATTTTGGCATTTTTTTAAAAAAAGTTTTTGCGAATATCTCCAAAACGGTTTGATATAGACAGTTGATTCAAACGGCACAAATGAGTACTAACCTAGCACAAATTGGCACAACGTTCAGTTTTTTGAAATTCGAAAATTTTAAATTTTGACTATTTTCAATCATAAATTGGCATTTTTTAAAAAAAGTTTTTGCGAATATCTCCAAAACGGTTTGAGATAGAAAGTTGATTCAAACGGCACAAATGAGTACTAACCTAGCACAAATTGGCACAACATTCAGTTTTTTGAAATTCGAAAATTTTAAATTTTGACTATTTTGGCATTTTTTTAAAAAAAGTTTTTGCGAATATCTCCAAAACGGTTTGATATAGACAGTTGATTCAAACGGCACAAATGAGTACTAACCTAGCACAAATTGGCACAACATTCAGTTTTTTGAAATTCGAAAACTTTAAATTTTGACTATTTTCAATCATAAATTGGCATTTTTTAAAAAAAGTGTTTGCGAATATCTCCAAAACGGTTTGAGATAGAAAGTTGATTCAAACGGCACAAATGAGTACTAACCTAGCACAAATTGGCACAACGTTCAGTTTTTTGAAATTCGAAAATTTTAAATTTTGACTATTTTGGCATAAATTGGCATTTTTTAAAAAAAGTTTTTGCGAATATCTCCAAAACGGTTTGAGATAGAAAGTTGATTCAAACGGCACAAATGAGTACTAACCTAGCACAAATTGGCACAACGTTCAGTTTTTTGAAATTCGAAAATTTTAAATTTTGACTATTTTGCCATAAATTGGCATTTTTTAAAAAAAGTTTTTGCGAATATCTCCAAAACGGTTTGAGATAGAAAGTTGATTCAAACCTCACAAATGAGTACTAACCTAGCACAAATTGGCACAACATTCAGTTTTTTGAAATTCGAAAATTTTAAATTTTGACTATTTTCAATCATAAATTGGCATTTTTTAAAAAAAATGTTTGCGAATATCTCCAAAACGGTTTGAGATAGAAAGTTGATTCAAACGGCACAAATGAGTACTAACCTAGCACAAATTGGCACAACGTTCAGTTTTTTGAAATTCGAAAATTTTAAATTTTGACTATTTTCAATCATAAATTGGCATTTTTTAAAAAAAGTTTTTGCGAATATCTCCAAAACGGTTTGAGATAGAAAGTTGATTCGAACGGCACAAATGAGTACTGAACTAGCACAAATTGGCACAACGTTCAGTTTTTTGAAATTCGAAAATTTTAATTTTGGCGTTTTTCAAACACATATTTTTGACCTTTTTTAAAAATTTAATTTGGCTGTTTCTCGGAAACGGCTTGAGATAGAAAGGTGATCTCAACGGCACAACTTAGCACAAGTCGATAACGGTTTAATACAATATTAAAATTTTCGAAATTCGAAAATGGCGATTCTGGAAATTTTTCGAAATTTTAGAATTTCTCGAAAACTATAAGAGATAGAATTTTTATTTAAACGGCACAATAATGTACTCGGCTAGCACAACTCAGCACAACTGTCAAAATGTCGAATTTCGAAAATGGCGATTCTGGCAAAAATTTTGTTGAAAAAAGTTTTTTCCAAATATCTCGGCTATTAGATAAAATTTAAAAAAACAAATTGCAGCACAAATCGGCACAAACCTAGCACAATCCAGCACAACTTTCAAATTTTCGAAATTCGAAAATGGCAATTCTACTTTCTTGGACATCCATATCCACCATATCTTGTCAGAGTAATAAATATTTTCCATTATAAAGTAGTAGCATACAAGCATCACAGTTCTAAAAAAGTGATGCAATGTTTACAATGATTCGCACGTTATAATATTAAATAATGTCAATGACATTAGGAATGAACTAACTCGTGCGAAAATAGAACTAAATTATACTCCATATTTTAAAATTTCCACAAAGTGAAAAAGAAATTCATTGACGCCAAATCATGACCATTTTAACAATACAGAAGTTAATTCTTACTATTTTTGGGAATCGTACGAAAATATTGGTTTTTTTTTTTAGTTCACATTGAATTTTGTGACATACTAAGGAAAATATAGATTTCATTAAGATGTGAAAATTATCGAAAAATAATTAAATTTAACTACACATTTTGTTATTTTTGCAATAAAAAAATCTTTGTATTCTTTATATTTATCATTATTTGTAAGCAAAATTGCCACTCCAAAAATCCACCGAATTTGAAAAATTTTATTTTGAAGTTTTTGATCACAATGTGGACAACATTTTGTTTCTCTAGAAAATTTTGTCAAAATTTTATTTCTCTAGAAATTTTTGTCATAATTTTATTTCTATAGAAAATTTTGTCAAAATTTACCTCTATACATTTTTTTCTATAGAAAAAGAGAAATTTTATTTCTCTTGAAAATGTTTATATCTCTAGAAAATTTTGTCAACTTTTTTTATAGAAAATTTTTCAAAATTTTGTCAACATTTTTTCTATAGAAAATTTTGTCAAAATTTTTTTCTATAGAAAATTTTGTACAATTTTTTGTTCTCTATAGAAAATTTTGTAAAATTTGTTTCTATAGAAAATTTTGTATACAGGAAATTTTTTCAAATATTTTTTCTACAGAAAAATTTGTATATAGAAAATTTTGTCAAATTTGTTTCTCTAAAAAATTTTGTCGAAATTTTTTTTTCTGTAGAAGATTATTTCAAAATTTTTTCTACAGAAAAATTTGTATATAGAAAATTTTGTCAAATTTGTTTCTCTAGAAACTTTTGTCGAAATTTTTTTTCTGTAGAAGATTATTTCAAAATTTTTTTCTATAAAAATGTCAATCAATTTTTTTCTATAATTTTTTTTTTCAAAAACTTTTCCTATGGACAATTTGGTCAAAATTTGTTTCTATAGAAAAATGCCTCTGTAAAATATTTTTCAAAATTTATTTCTTATAGAAAGTTTAATTTTAGCGTTAAATTTAGTGTCAGAAAATGTTGTTAAATTTTACCTCTACCTCTACTTAGAATTAAATTCTGAGTCGATTTAGCGATGTCTGTCTGTCTGTCTGTCTGTCTGTCTGTCTATCTGTCTGTCTGTCTGTCTGTCTGTCTGTCTGTCTGTCTGTCCGTCTGTCTGTTGATGTATTTTTGTGTGCAAAGTACAGCTCGCAGTTTTAGTCCGATTGTCCTAAAATTTGGTATAGGGTCCTGTTTCGGCTCAAAGACGATCCCTGTTGATTTTGGAAAAAATCGGTTCAGATTAAGATATAGCTGCCATATATATTTTTCACCGATCTGATCATAATTAGCGTGTATATCAACCGATTTTCCTCAAATTCCGTACATCCGAATATTTTATGAGTCTCGAAAAAGTTGCAAAATATCGCCCGATTTACACTCATTTGCCCACAGAGGCCAATTTTTTGCTCCGATTTAGTTGAAATTTTGCACAGGGAGTAGAATTAGCATTATAGGTATGCGTGTCAAATTTGGTTGAAATCGGTTCAGATTTAGATATAGCTCCCATATATAGCTTTCGCCCGATTTACACTCAAATGACCACAGAGGCCAATTTTTTGCTCCGATTTAGTTGAAATTTTGCACTGGGAGAATAATTAGCATTGTAGCTATGCGTGCCAAATTTGGTTGAAATCGGTTCAGATTTAGATATATCTCCCATATATAGCTTTCGTCCGATTTACACTCATATGACCACAGAGGCCAATTTTTAACTCCGATTTAGTTGAAATTTTGCACAGGGAGTAGAATCAGCATTGTAGCTATGCGTGCCAAATTTGGTTGACATCGGTTCAAATTTAGATTTAGCTCCCATATATATGTTTTTCTGATTTCGACCAACATGTTCCTTGTAAAATCGCCACTGCTTAAAATGACTCTAATTTTCCTAAACTTCTATTACATATATATCGAGCGATAAATCATAAATAAACTTTTGCAAAGTTTCCTTAAAATTGCTTCAGATTTAAATGTTTCCCATATTTTTTTACTAAAATCGTGTTCCACCCTAGTACATTACCCATCTTAATTTTTGAGTCTATAGATTTTGTAGAAGTCTATCAAATTCTGTCCAAATCGAGTGATATTTAATTGTATGTATTTGGGACAAACTTTAAATATATAGCCCCCAACACATTTGACGAATGTGATATGGTATCGAAAATTTAGATCTACAAAGTGGTGCAGGGTATAATATAGTCGGTCCCGCCCGACTTTAGACTTTCCTTACTTGTTTTTCTATAGAAAATTTTGTCAAATTGGTTCCATAGAAAATTTTGTCGAATTTTTTTTTTAAATTTTTTTTATAAAAATTTTCGCCAATTTTTTTCTATAATTTTTTTTTTCAAACTTTTCGTATAGATAATTTTGTCAAAATTTGTCTACAGAAAGTTTTGTAAAAATTTGTTTCTATACAAAATTTTGCCAAAATTGTTTCTATAGAAAATTTTGGCAAAATATTTTCTATATATTTTGTTATTATTTTTCTATAGGAAATTGTATTTCTATAAAAGTTGATCTATTGATTATTTAGAGAGGAATATGTTGCAAAATCTACCAAAATATCAAGAATTCTATCCAACATTAAAAAAATAAAATTTTTGGTAGAATTCTACGAACTATGGCAATCGTGTTTTTAAACCAATTTACCTATTTATCAGAACTTTTAACGAAATATTTGAATACTTTAAGGCACCACTATCTACACTGAAGAATATAGATAGGATGAGGTCTATACCATAATATGGGCCGATACACATTATATTCGGCATGTCCAAATCTTGTAGATTTTCACTTTGATAGAAATTGCTTTGTAGGGTTTCTCAAGATCTCAAATTTGGAGGTTGATTTATATGGCGGCTATATCAAAATATCTGGACCGAAATAGCCCATCTTCGAAATTGATTCGTTTGCATACCAAACCAGAACCATTAAAAAAATCACAACAAATTTTCCAATTAAAATCTTAATTGAGTCTTAAACAAGTATATACAGCAGTAAGTTCGGCCGGGCCGAATCTTAAATACCCACCACCATGAACCAAATATTAGGGTTTCCTTTGAAATTTCAGAAGGGCTTGAGGACTTGAGGACACTTCCCGAAGATAAATTTAAAGATTTCACCTATGAGGACTATATCAGATTCTGGATTTATAAGAACCATTTTTGTTTGAGTTTTAGAGGAATCTTGTAAGTGTGCAAGAAAATTATAAAATAACGTCTTGACTTGAAATCTTAAATCTGTAGAAGTAAAATCTGGAAATTTTACATTGAGTTTCAAGCAATTTTCATGTTCAGTGCGCCTTCTACACCCTCAAGAAGTGAAGTTGGTCTATATGGAGGCATTACCAAATGGACCGATAAAAACTTAATCCGATACACGTTTTTGTGAGCCTAAAATACCAGAATATTTACAATTTCAGGCAAATCAGATAAAAACTACGGTTTCTAGAAACCCCAGGAGATAAATCGGGAGATCGTTCTTATGGGGGCTAAAATATGGACCGATATTCACCGTTTTCGGTACACCTCTTTACGACCCGAAAATACCTCTAGATTTCCAATTTCAGGCAAATAGGATAAAAACTTCGGATTCTAGAAGCCCAAGAAGTAAAATCGGGAAATCGGTCTATATGGGGGCTATACCAAAATATGAACCGATACTCACCATTTTCGGCACACCTCTTTATGGTCCTAAAATACCTCTATATTTCCAATTTCAGACAAATTGGATAAAAACTACGGTTTCTATAAGCCCAAGACCCCAAATCGGGAGGTCGTTTTATATGGGGACCATATCAAAACATGAACCGATACTCACAATTTTCGGCACACGTATTTGGGGTTCTACAATACCTCTAGATTTCCAATTTCAGGTAAATTGAATAAAAACTGCGGTTTCTATAAGCCCAAGAAGTAAAATCGGGGGATCGGTCTATATGGGGGCTATACCAAAACATGGACCGATACTCAACATTTTTGGCACACCTCTTTATGGTCATAAAATACTTCTAGATTTCAAATTTCAGGCAAATTGGATAAAAACTACGATTTCTATAAGCCCAAGACCCAAATTCGGGGGGTCGGTTTATATGGGGACTATATCAAAACCTGGACCGATATAGCCCATCTTCGAACTTGACCTGCCTGCAGACAAAAGACGAGTTTGTGCAAAATTTCAGCACGATTGCTTCATTATTGAAGACTGTAGCTTGATTACAACAGACAGACAGACGGACAGACGGACAGACGGACATCGTTATATCGTCTTAGAATTTCTCCCTGATCAAGAATATATATACTTTATATAGTCGGAAATCGATATTTCGATGTGTTACAAACGGAATGACAAACTTCCGCAATGACAAGGGACCTCCTTTTTATAGTCGAGTCCGAACGGCGTTCCACATTGCAGTGAAACCACTTAGAGAAGCTTTGAAACCCTCAGAAATTTCACCAGCTGGTGTTCGGTCGAAGCAGGAATCGAACCCACGACCTTGTGTATGCAAGGCGGGCATGCTAAGGGGGCAAGAAAAAGTAAAAGTATGGCATTTAATTAAAAAACAAGTACACGGATGAAAAAGACTGTTTTTCATATGTTTGGCTATAAACATTATATGTTTGGAACACAAATTTTTAAACACAATATTTTTGAGTGCAAGCATATAATGTTCATAAACTAGCATAACATGTTTGGGACATATATGTTAATATGTTAGAACATATTATGTTTGGGACATAAAATGTTTTTAAATATAATATGCTTGGATGCAAACATATATTAATTTAGAAATAGCCTATAAACATATATGTGTTTAGTAGCTTGGAGCGCTATTTAACAGGGAGCGATATTGAATTAAGTTGGTGGTTGTTGCTTGTTATTACAAAATTAACATTTTATTTTTCCTTGGGCAATTGATCAGCTACTTCTTTGATCCTTACAAACTGTGTGGTCCGCTGCTCGAATCCCCGTCCCGCAAAAGGTAAAATTAAAATAAAAAAATCATACAATTGAATTTCTTCTACAATGTTTGTGTTACAGAAAAAGGTGCTAAGAACTAAAAAATCTCGTGGAAGTGAGAAAGATGTGGGGGAATATACAATTGGGCAGAAACAAAATTTTGAGCATTCAGGTCGAAAACCTATGTTGTTAGCACCTATATTACCTGTTTATTTTCATAATTCATTATGATTATAAATATATAAATAAATAAATAAAATTTTGAGCACAATATTGTTTGGGAGAATTTTTTTTTAAGCATATAATATTTTTGGGTGCAAAATGCTTCCAAACATATTATATGTTCACATAATAACATATTGTTTTTTGGAAGACAACATTATTGAATTTGGATGCAAAAATACAAAATGTTTGGAACTTAGACTACCCAAACATATATTGTTTAGACCAATATGCTTTCAAACATATTATATATTGGAAGAGATCAAACATATAAATGTTTGGGCAATAGCCAAAAATGTATATGCTTGAAGCAAAATATGTTTGGGAGTATATGTTACAGAAGCGATTTTTTGTGAGCGTGTATATACGGCCGTAAGTTCTGTCAGGCCGAATCTTATGTACCCACCACCGTGGATTGAATTACTAGGGTTGCGGCCGATGGCGAGAGATCTTAAAACTTCTTAACATCATCTTCTACATTATAAGTTAGTCCATGCGGGATATATAGTAGACTATAGAATATGGGGGTCGCTTTTTATGGGGGCTATATACAATTATGAACACGAGTCTACCTTGGTAGAATTCTTGATGTTTTGAAAATATTGCAAAATATTCCCCTCCAACTATGAAATGCTTCATAAATTTTCTATAGAAATAACATTTTGACAACATTTTCTACAGAAATAAAATTCTGGCAAAATTTTCTATAGAAAAAATGTTTGACAAAATTTTGTATAGAAATTATATTTTGACAAAATTTCCTAAAGACATAAAATGTTGACAAAATTTTCTATAGAAATAAGATTTTGTGTAAATCAGTAACTAATCAAGCTCGAGGTCATTTCTTTGTTGTTTTTATAGTAATAATTTACTTTATTTTTTTCTTTCCGATATTTCGCAATTACTTGAATTGCATCTTCATTGGGATGTACACTACAAAAATAGATAAATATTTAACCATGTAAATATCACAGAACAGATTAATGTAAAAGAAAATAATTTTAGTTTATAAGTACATGTAAACGATCACTCACATAAAAAGATGTTTACAACACAATTAACTTATTCTACAGTAGTTGCACTACTCTTGTCAAAAGTCTATATTGCACTGCTTTCTTCTATGTGTTTTTTGTGTTCGTTTCATGTTCTTTCTCTTCTCTATGAGTTGTCTATAGCTTTTAGCATTTCCTTCGATGTCGGCTTTGTAGTTGATTCTCTTTTCAGAAGGTGTATTTATGATATGTAGCATCTCTTGTGTGAATCTCTTGTTGTAGTTTGACTCTCTGGCTAAGATGCGTACATTATCAAAGTTGGGGATGTGTTTTTGTGTTGCACAGTGGTTTGCTAGTGCAGTTTTTTGTATTATGTTATTTCCTCTTAATTTGTAGTCCGATTTATGTCCAGCGATCCTCGTTTTTAGTTTGTTGCCAGTTGTTCCCACGTATACTTTTTCACATGATTGTTGATCATTGCCATCGCATTTAATTTCGTATACCAGGTTGTGCTTTTCCATGTTTGGCAATTTGGTTTTTGGATTTGTAAATAATTCTTTTAACGTGTTGTTTGTTTTGTGTGCAATAGTGAACTTCTCTTTGTCAAATATGTTTGAATTTTCTATTCTCTCTGAAACATTAGGAATGTATGTCAATGATTTGTATGATTTTGTTTTCGTCTGGTGTTCGTCAAATTCTTTATTATTCTTTTTTGAATTTATTAAATTATTCGCTACATACTTGGGAAAGTTATTTTTGGCTAGTATCTGTTTTATCCTCTCTTTATTTTTTGCGTGGAATTCCTTATCACTGATAGTTAAAACTCTATGTATTAAATTATTGGCCGTATTTATTATTATTCTTTTTGGGTGTTTTGAATAGAAATTTATAATTCTGCCAGATGCTGTAGGTTTTTGATACCAGTCTAGGTTAAGTTTTCCATTCTTTCTTATAACCAATGTATCCAAATAAGGCAACTGTCCGTTATCTTCTTCTTCTACCGTGAATTTTATATTCGAATGGAAATTATTGAGGGTATTTAGCATATTCATAATCGCATTTTTGTGAGTTACTGCGAACAAGTCATCTACGTATTTCAGTAATATTTTCGGTTTTGTTGTTAGTTTGTTTTCACAATCCATCAACAACTTTTCCATTACTATATCCGCCACAATCGGCGATGCTGGTGATCCCATTGGCAGACCTTTCTTCTGTTTATAGATCTTTTCCTCGAATTGGAAATATCTATTCTCCATTATGCAGAATTTTAATATTCTAAGAAATGTATTCTGTGTCATCTTTGTGAATTCTTTAATTTCATCCCATCTTTGTTCAATGATAGTCAATGCTAATTCCACTGGGATGCTAGGGAATAAGGATATTACGTCAAAGGATACAATTTTCTCGTCCTCTTCGGTCGTCAAATCTTTTATCTTATTCCTAAATTGCACTGAATCCCTTATGTTGTATTTCGAGTTCTGAGTAATATTCTTTAGAATATTAACAACGAATTTACACAGTTGACTAGATGGGGCATTAATGGAGGAACAAATTGGTCTTAGGGGGTATCCTTCTTTATGTATCTTAGGGAGACCATAGATTCTAGGAGCTATTGCAACATCATTCCTTAGTTTTTTCCTTTCGAAAGACGTGATAACTCCATTTTTGAATAATTCTTCAACAATATCATTATTTTTCTTTTGTAATTTGCTTGTTGGATCTTTCGTCAATCTCTGGTATGTCATCATGTCTCCGAGAATATTCATCATCCGTTCTTTATATTCCGATTTTTCAATAGCAACTGTCACATTCCCTTTATCCGCATTAGTTATCATTATATTATTATTCTTCTTAAGAAATTGTTTTGTCTGATCCACTGTGCGTTGAATGTATTTATCTCTACTACTCATGTATGTTTTGTTCATGTGGTTATCTATGGTAGTTGTGAAGTTTGTTCTTGCTATTTCTTGCTCCTCTTTCTCCAAGATGGTCTGTATTAGTTCTTCTCCATCTGCGATGTAATTGATTAGAGGAAATTCCTCTTTCGTTGTTGGTAGTCCAAATTTCTCCCCAAGTGAGAGAAGCCACTTAACATCGTCAGGAAAGTTTTGTTTCGTTTTGTTGACGAACCAGCCTTCGTTAAGTTTGATGTTCAATTGTTGCATTTGTTGTTGTTTAAGCCTGTTGAATTTTTTCTGGTGTGTTTCTTTAATCTTCTCTCCTATTTTGTATGTGACCGTCATCGCACTGTGCTGTAGATCATCGTAGTCATGATCTGACACATGTTGTTTTAAAGTATTCTCTATTTTCGTGATTTCTTCTTTGTTTTGTTGTTGTAAATTATGTTTCTCTTTTATAATTATGTTCAAAATTTTCCTTTGGAAATGTTCTATGTATGTTGTTAGTGTTTTTTGTAATTTTTGATCACAGTTATTTCCTAATATGTTCTCTACGTTTTTCATTGAATTGGCAATAAAATTGGGAATTATGCCAGCATTGCGACATCGAATGAGAAATGTAATTGATTCTCGGATTTTAATTGTTTTTATTTTCAAGTTTTTATGTCTGTTAATAATATGTTTGGCATTTGCATGTTTCAATGAAAAACGTAGAGAACATATTAGGAAATAACTGTGATCAAAAATTACAAAAAACACTAACAACATACATAGAACATTTCCAAAGGAAAATTTTGAACATAATTATAAAAGAGAAACATAATTTACAACAACAAAACAAAGAAGAAATCACGAAAATAGAGAATACTTTAAAACAACATGTGTCAGATCATGACTACGATGATCTACAGCACAGTGCGATGACGGTCACATACAAAATAGGAGAGAAGATTAAAGAAACACACCAGAAAAAATTCAACAGGCTTAAACAACAACAAATGCAACAATTGAACATCAAACTTAACGAAGGCTGGTTCGTCAACAAAACGAAACAAAACTTTCCTGACGATGTTAAGTGGCTTCTCTCACTTGGGGAGAAATTTGGACTACCAACAACGAAAGAGGAATTTCCTCTAATCAATTACATCGCAGATGGAGAAGAACTAATACAGACCATCTTGGAGAAAGAGGAGCAAGAAATAGCAAGAACAAACTTCACAACTACCATAGATAACCACATGAACAAAACATACATGAGTAGTAGAGATAAATACATTCAACGCACAGTGGATCAGACAAAACAATTTCTTAAGAAGAATAATAATATAATGATAACTAATGCGGATAAAGGGAATGTGACAGTTGCTATTGAAAAATCGGAATATAAAGAACGGATGATGAATATTCTCGGAGACATGATGACATACCAGAGATTGACGAAAGATCCAACAAGCAAATTACAAAAGAAAAATAATGATATTGTTGAAGAATTATTCAAAAATGGAGTTATCACGTCTTTCGAAAGGAAAAAACTAAGGAATGATGTTGCAATAGCTCCTAGAATCTATGGTCTCCCTAAGATACATAAAGAAGGATACCCCCTAAGACCAATTTGTTCCTCCATTAATGCCCCATCTAGTCAACTGTGTAAATTCGTTGTTAATATTCTAAAGAATATTACTCAGAACTCGAAATACAACATAAGGGATTCAGTGCAATTTAGGAATAAGATAAAAGATTTGACGACCGAAGAGGACGAGAAAATTGTATCCTTTGACGTAATATCCTTATTCCCTAGCATCCCAGTGGAATTAGCATTGACTATCATTGAACAAAGATGGGATGAAATTAAAGAATTCACAAAGATGACACAGAATACATTTCTTAGAATATTAAAATTCTGCATAATGGAGAATAGATATTTCCAATTCGAGGAAAAGATCTATAAACAGAAGAAAGGTCTGCCAATGGGATCACCAGCATCGCCGATTGTGGCGGATATAGTAATGGAAAAGTTGTTGATGGATTGTGAAAACAAACTAACAACAAAACCGAAAATATTACTGAAATACGTAGATGACTTGTTCGCAGTAACTCACAAAAATGCGATTATGAATATGCTAAATACCCTCAATAATTTCCATTCGAATATAAAATTCACGGTAGAAGAAGAAGATAACGGACAGTTGCCTTATTTGGATACATTGGTTATAAGAAAGAATGGAAAACTTAACCTAGACTGGTATCAAAAACCTACAGCATCTGGCAGAATTATAAATTTCTATTCAAAACACCCAAAAAGAATAATAATAAATACGGCCAATAATTTAATACATAGAGTTTTAACTATCAGTGATAAGGAATTCCACGCAAAAAATAAAGAGAGGATAAAACAGATACTAGCCAAAAATAACTTTCCCAAGTATGTAGCGAATAATTTAATAAATTCAAAAAAGAATAATAAAGAATTTGACGAACACCAGACGAAAACAAAATCATACAAATCATTGACATACATTCCTAATGTTTCAGAGAGAATAGAAAATTCAAACATATTTGACAAAGAGAAGTTCACTATTGCACACAAAACAAACAACACGTTAAAAGAATTATTTACAAATCCAAAAACCAAATTGCCAAACATGGAAAAGCACAACCTGGTATACGAAATTAAATGCGATGGCAATGATCAACAATCATGTGAAAAAGTATACGTGGGAACAACTGGCAACAAACTAAAAACGAGGATCGCTGGACATAAATCGGACTACAAATTAAGAGGAAATAACATAATACAAAAAACTGCACTAGCAAACCACTGTGCAACACAAAAACACATCCCCAACTTTGATAATGTACGCATCTTAGCCAGAGAGTCAAACTACAACAAGAGATTCACACAAGAGATGCTACATATCATAAATACACCTTCTGAAAAGAGAATCAACTACAAAGCCGACATCGAAGGAAATGCTAAAAGCTATAGACAACTCATAGAGAAGAGAAAGAACATGAAACGAACACAAAAAACACATAGAAGAAAGCAGTGCAATATAGACTTTTGACAAGAGTAGTGCAACTACTGTAGAATAAGTTAATTGTGTTGTAAACATCTTTTTATGTGAGTGATCGTTTACATGTACTTATAAACTAAAATTATTTTCTTTTACATTAATCTGTTCTGTGATATTTACATGGTTAAATATTTATCTATTTTTGTAGTGTACATCCCAATGAAGATGCAATTCAAGTAATTGCGAAATATCGGAAAGAAAAAAATAAAGTAAATTATTACTATAAAAACAACAAAGAAATGACCTCGAGCTTGATTAGTTACTGATTTACACAAGACAATTAAAAAGGTCGAATAAAATAAAGAAAACAAATTATTAGAAATAAGATTTTGACAAAATTTTCTACAGAAATATAAAATTTTTACAAAATTTTTTTTAGCAATAAAATTTTGGTAGAATATATTTGGCTCGAGTGGCAATCGTGATTTTTCTGTGGTTGGGGATCGGTTTATTTGGGGGCTATATATAATATAGATCGATACGGACCAATTTTGGCACGGTTGTTAGCGGCCATACACAAGCGAAATGTACAAAATTTCAACCGGATCGGATGAAATTGGCCTCTTCAAGAGGCTGCGTAGGTCAAATCTGGTGATCGGTGTATATGGGGGCTATATACAATTATAAACCGATGTGGACCAATTTTTGCATGATTGTTAGAGACTATATACCAATAACGTGTAACAAATTTTAGCCGGATCGGATGAAATTTGCTTCTCTTTGAGGCAAGCCAAATCTTAGGATCGGTTTATATGGGGGCTATACATAATTATAGACCGCTGTGAACCAATTTTTGCATGATTGTTGGAGACCATATACAAACACCATGTACCAAATGTGGGATAGATCGGATAAAAAATGCTTCTCTTAGAGGCTCCCCAAGCCAAAACTGGGGACCGTTTATATGGGGGCTATACGTAAAAGGCAACCGATATGGTTCATTGGCAATACCATCCGACCTACATCAATAACAACTACTTGTGCCAAGTTTCAAGTCGATGGCTTGTATCATTCGGAAGTTTCCGTCATTTCAACAGACGGACGGACGAACGGACGGACGAACGGACATGCTTAAATCGACTCAGAATTTCACCACGACTCAGAATATATACTTCATGGGGTCTTAGATCAATATTTCTATGTGTTACAAACGGAATGACAAATTTAATATACCCCCCATCCTATGGTGGAGGGTATAAAAACAAAAAAATTCAAAATTGCCATTGAAATGAAGTGCACAACTCATTCAATTTAAAAACGTCAAAATCCTATTCGAGAGCAACTCAACCGATTCTAAATTGCCACTCGTCAACTTGTAAGAAATAATAAACAGGAACAGGAAATTATTTCAAATAAAACATATGCCTTGGAAGTGCAAAAATCTGCAAAGAGTAAGAGTTGGTAATAATACTACAGCAATGTCATGACATCATCATTACCAAATGGTGATGGTGGAGACAATCGACCAAATAAAGACACAAAAAGGATGCAGAAGCAACAGAGGTTATATCTTCCAAACAAAACGAAAGGCCACACATGAATATGTGGCTACTTGGGAAGTTGTCCTTTTACCACCAAAAAAAAAAAAGAACACACACAGGACATTGTTGCATTATTTGACTCCATTCACTACTCCATTGTCATTGTGTGGAGTAGTCTCTCCTATTGCCAAAAAAAAAACACACACACACAATGTGGCAAATATCCTTATGGCCAAAAACTAACTAAGACACACTATCATTCAGAAGACAAAAACAATAAAATCACTTGGATTTTATTATCTGAATAGATTCCCTTGGCATCGAGGACACCCTTCTTCCAGGACCACAGGATTTAACTCCAATATTGTGAATTAGTACTATAGAAAGAAGAAAGTGTGACCATACCATACTATGTCCTTATAAGAAGGATATGGTTAATGCGAAGAATGAGTTATGACGGTCATTTATAGTGGCAGTGACAACAATTACCAAAGGAAAACATTCCATTTTTTTTTTAGAAGGAAGACACAGTGCTCTATCCTCTCTATTATCTGGCCAAGATGATATTTATTTGTATTGGCTACCCCATATTTAAGTAGCATTGTCCTTCGTTTAAGTAGCTATTCTTGGAGTAAATTGAGATGGAGAATGTGATTTTAGTTGGAAGTGTGCTGCTCTGTTGTGTGTGTGTGTGACACCATCATTGTCATAGATTTTTGAATAGAATTGGGTGTTTAAAGTCTGCCTCCTTTGTTTTAACCATGCTGTGACTTGAAACAATAATTTGTGATTTATATTGCGGATATCCAAGTCACAATAAAACTATCAAATAATTCTGTAAAAAAATGTGAAATTAATATCATCTGCCATCAGCACTAGAGACTAAAATGAGGCAGATTTTTTTCAGAGTTATGGATGATTTCCTGTAATTTTTACTTAGCTCGAGATAGGCTTATAGACAAAAATGCATCAGGAACCAGATCGATTTCAATCTTGCAAACAACAAATTATTGGGCAGACAGCAAAAACTAAACCAAGCCAGAGTAATGAGGACCAATATTCTTCAAAAAATGTTTGGTGCTTGGTCGAACCTCAGATTCGATAAACTTTTCAATGAAGACGTTTTGTCCTTATAGTTAAGTGATTCGACTTAAAATTGGGTATGATATAGCATGAAAGATCATTTCGTTCTACTAAAGTCAACTTGACTTTAATACTTCTGAAATTTTCAAAATTAAAGAAATCTTCTTTAAATTGGTTGAATTGCTTTTATTGGAATCTCGACTAACACGCAAATTTTTCTTGAACTAAGGGAAATTGTTAAAACTTTTGATTTTATATATTTTTAATGATCTTACTTCTACTTCAGAGTACAAATTAATTACATCCTCAACAATGATTTTAACTCGCCGTTGGTCATTTCGTCCAAGCAATGATGTTGTAACTTCTTTATCGTCGTCAGAAGAACTATTCTCCAATAGCGCGTCTACAATGGTGTTGGCCAAAAAAAATGCATTTGCTTTTTGCATTTTGCTGTTATATTTCTCTAGAAAATTTTGTTTCTCTAAAAAATTGTGTCAACATTTTATTTCTCTAGAAATTTTTGCCAAAATTTTATTGCTATAACAAATTTTCCCAGATTTTTATTTCTATAGAAAATTTTGTCACGATTTTATGTCTTTAAAAAATGTTGTTAAAATTTAAATTCTATAGAAAATTTTGTTTATATAGAAAATTTTGTCAACATTTTATTTCTCTAGAAATTTTTGCTAAAATTTTATTTCTCTATAATATGTTGCCAAAATGTTATTTCTATAGAAAATTTTGTCAAAATTTTATTTCTATAGAAAATTTTGTCAACATTTTATTTCTATAGAAAATTTTGTCAAAATTTTATTTCTATAGGAAATTTTGTCAAAATTTTATTTCTATAGGAATTTTTGTCAAAATTTTATTTCTATAACTAATTTTCCCAAATTTTTATTTCTATAGAAAATTTTGTCACGATTTTATGTCTATAAAAAATTTTGTTAAAATTGAAATTCTATAGAAAATTATTTTAAAATTTTATTTCTATAGAAAAATTAGTCAACATTTTCCCAAATTTTTATTTATGTAGAGTCTTTTCTCAAAATTTTATTTCTATTTTGTCAAAATTTTATTTCATTTATTTTGTTTTGTTATTGTTAGTTTTGTTCTTTAATCATTGTTGTTTTTTTATTATTATTTTTTTTATTTCAGCTTAAAACCATGCATTGACTAAACTACAAGTGTAGCTTAACCAACAGATGAAAAGAATGTTTTAAGCTGAAATAAAACAAAAAAAAAACAAAAACAAAATTATTTCTATAGAAAATTTTGTCAAGATTTAATTCTTATAAAAAAATTTGTTAACATTTTAGTTCTATAAAATTTTATTTCTATAGAAAATTTTATCAATTTTTTTTTTCTATAGAAAACTTAATAAAATTTTATTATTATAGAAAATTTTCTCAAAATTTTATTTCTATAGAAAATTTTGTTAACATTTTATTTCTATAGAAAATGTTGACAATATTTTATTTCTATATAAAAAGGTCTAAAAATTTTATTTTTTTAAAAGATTTTTGCAAAATTTTATTTCTGTAAAAATTTTGTCACAATTTTATTTCGATAGAAAAATTTGTCAACATTTAATTTGCGTAGAAAATTTTGTCAACATTTTGTTTCTCTAAACAATTTTCCTAAGATTTTATTTATCCAGAAAATTTTGTTAAAATTTTATTTCTATAGAATTTTTTTTTTAATTTTATTTCTATAGATTTTTTTTGTAATTTTATTTCTATAGAAAATTTGTCAAAATTTTGTTTCTATAGAAATTTTTATCAACATGTTATTTCTATAGAAAATTTTTTATAAGAATTTATTTCTATAGATTTTTTTTTTTAATTTTATTTATATAGCAATTTTTGTCAAAATGTTATTTATATAGAAAATTTTGTCAAAATTTTATTTCTAAAAAAAAAATTTTCACAATTCTATTTCAATAAAAAATTTTGTCAAAATTTTATTTCTATAGAAAATGTTGTCAAAATTTTATTTCTTTCATTCGTTTTGTTTTGTTATTGTTGGTTTTTGTTCTTTAATCATTGTTGTTGTTTTTTTTAATTTCAGCTTCAAACCATACATTGACTAAACTACAAGTGTAGCTTAACCAACAGAGGAAAAGAATGCTTGTCAAATTTATTTGGGCAAAGCCCTATAGACTGCAAGATGGTTGGATGGACGCACGTTTCGGAATTACCACATTCCTCATCAGCATCCTCTACTTGCAGCAAAACTATCAACCAATTATCAGAATAAATTCAGGCAGTTCATTAAAACATCAACAATAAACCATACTTGAACCTTCCGAAAAAAGGTTTAACATTGATAGCCGGCTTATGCCGAAATAAATGCCATCCAACCATCTTGCAGTCTATAGGGCTTTGTCCAAATAAATTTGACAAACATTATTTTCCTCTGTTGGTTAAGCTACACTTGTAGTTTAGTCAATGTATGGTTTTAAGCTGAAATAAAAAAAAACAACAACAAAAATTTTATTTCTATAGAAAGTTTTCACAAAAATATATTTGTATAAACAATTTTGTCACAATTTTATTTCTGTAGAAAATTTTCTCAAAAATGTATTTCAATAGAAAATTTTGTCAAAATTTGATTTCTGTAGAAAATTTTGGTAAAATTTTAATTCTGTAGACATTTTTTTTTTTGTTAAAAATGTATTTATATCGAAAATGTTGTCAAAATTTTATTTCTATAGAAAATGTTGTCAACTTTTAATTTCTATAGAAAATATTGTCAAAATTTTATGTCTATAGAAAAATATTTCCGTATAACTTTCTGAAGTACCTTTTTATTGGAGAGGAATATTTTGCAAAATCTACCAAAGCATCAAGAAGTCTATCAATCTACCAAATGATAAAAATATCTGAATTTTTTGGTAGAATTCTACCAACTGTGGCAAACGTGTTTGGGTCCATTTTAATTCCGCCCCATCTTTAATCAGAAACAAAATATGTCTTAACTGTTCAACAAGTATAGATCTTAAGTTAATAATACAACAATTAACCATAGTATGTAAATCCTCTAATATAATAAACAAAATTTTCCATAAGCTGGTATGTAACAAAAACCCCTAAGAACTTCTTTTCTGCTACAAACTTACAAATATGTAAAAATATTTACTTTTCTTCTTTGTAGATGAGAATGAACAACAACACCAACACTGCGATGAGAAACAAGGACACCATTTACCAATATACACAACAGAGAATATTTACACTTTACTCGGAATGGGGAAAAATGGAGTAAAATAAAGCCATAATAAAGCCTTCTGGCTATATCAAAGCCTTTAAAGAGGATTTCGCAACAAAAAAAAAATATGTGAGCTGTGAAGTACGATGAACACAAGGACTTGAGGACTTTAGTATTTTATTATGTTCCTACGTTACAAGCATTATTCACCTCCATGGTGCCTTTCCATAACCATGCAAGAATATATTGCATCCATTGGCCAACATAAGCTCTCCCTGGTTGGCTCGTTACTTATTCCAATGCAGTTGATTTTTTTTTTTCTTCTGTTGAACTCTCTTCTTCAAAACCGGCTGGATGCATGAATCCTCCGTCTGTTTGCTTTATTTTTCATCATAAGCATCATCAGTATTTAGCATTGAGTGTTGGGTGATGATTCCAATTCCTCAACTCATACTGGCTGAGTTGAGTTCTTAGCGATGGAGCTTACTGAAAGTTTCTCTCTAGGTTGTTTCTTTTCCTGGTCTGATGTTTTTTTGTTTCCTTTTCTTTGTCATGTTGTTGGAGCTGTTGTGTTGATGATGCTACAATGCCTGGTTGTCCTCAGTGCTATTGCCATTGTGGCCTCGCTTATGTGGGATGCTTGATACAAACCCCAGATAGGAAAAGTATGGCATACTCGTTGTTGTCGTCCTAGTCATCATCATCATCATCATCTTCTCCACTATGTTTCCTTGTGTAGGGTTAGTGATTTTTTTGTTATTGTCGAGGACGTGGACAAACGACAGTTACTTAGTTTAGTTTGTCTAAAATCAACCAAGCTAAACCACCCAACCGTGCAATCATGGGATAAACTAAATCCTTCCAAGTGACTCTTCTATACCACTACCAACCAACACACACACAAACTCTTACCTTTACTCCTACTATCTGTAGCATTAGATTTGGAATATGAATAGGTCATGGTAGATGGATTCCCTGATATCTCTGGCCTGTATGGTTGTGTTATGCCATATACATATTTTGTTTTTTGTTTGGTCCAGCTCAGGATAAGTATCAGTCCTAGTAACATCACATAAAATAGAGTTTTTTTAGTGGCGTTTCTTTTATTGGGTCGCATGCAGATGTTGACGGAAAAATTTCCATGGCAGAACAGTGGTTCGTGGTTCATAAGAAATTTATTGAGTTGATCGAAGAAAATATGACGGAACAAAGAAGGATATTATAAAACCACCATGGTGAGGGTCGTGGATTTAATTCCAGTTTAAGCCGAACATCCACAATTATTCGTCGGTGGTAATGCCGATGATATTTCTGAGGATTTCAAATCTTCATTTAGAGTTTTTATACCAATCGGCCTAGGAAGAGGTCACTTTTTGTCCACAGACCACTGACAACTTGAAGCTGACAACACCAAAAATTAGCCACTCTCAAGTTACCATTGTTGTGAGTGATTTTTTGAGAATGATGCTTCAGATACATAATTATCATGAAAATAATAGGGTTGGTGCAAAAATTTTACATGTTCCCCGTTAAAATAAAGGGTGATACGGTCAAAATTTGGTCAATATAAACTTGACGTATTTCTTTCAATTTTGCATTTAAAAAACCTGAACACCCCTCATTTTGAAGATGTGTGTGTGTAGAATGTTGCTCCTATTTTGATTTTGGAATACACTCTTCAGTTGTCAAAATGCCGTCCAAGCAAGAAGAGCAGCGTATCAAAATTTTGCTCGCGCATCGCGAAAATCCAAGCTACTCGCACGCAAAGCTGGCAAAATCGCTAAAAGTTGCCAAATCAACCGTTACAAATGTCATTAAAGTGTTTGGGGAACGTTTGTCGACAGCCAGGAAGTCTGGATCGGGGGGAAATCGAAAACCGGAAGCCGCTGAGACGACAAAGAGAGTTGCCGGTAGTTTCAAGCGAAACCCTAACCTCTCTCTCCGAGATGCCGCAAATAAGCTGGGTGTATCGTCTACAACCGTGCATCGAGCCAAAAAACGAGCCGGACTATCGACAAGAAGGCAGTGACTCCAAATCGCGATGATAAACAAAATACGACGGCCAAAGCGCAATCCCGGAGGCTGTACACGACGATGTTGACGAAGTTTGACTGCGTGGTAATGGACGACGAAAGCTACGTCAAAGCCGACTACAAGCAGCTTCCGGGACAGGAGTTTTATACGGCAAAAGGAAGGGGAAAGGTAGCAAATATTTTCAAGCACATAAAACTGTCAAAGTTCGCAAAGAAATATCTGGTTTGGCAAGCCATCTGTACCTGTGGCTTGAAAAGCAGCATTTTCATAGCTTCCGGGACCAAGAAATTTACGTGAAAGAGTGTTTGAATAAACGTCTGCTGCCTTTCCTGAAGAAACACGGTTGTTCCGTACTGTTTTGGCCGGATTTGGCATCTTGCCATTACGGTAAAAAGGCCATGGAGTGGTACGCCGCCAACAAGGACAAGAACCCTCCCAACACGCCAGAGCTCCGCCCAATTGAGAAATACTGGGCTATTGTCAAGCGGAAGCTAAAGAAGACCAAAAAAACTGCTAAGGACGAGCAGCAGTTCAAGGCAAACTGGCTTTCTGTGGCGAAGAAGGTGGACAAGGTGGCTGTACAAAATCTGATGGCAGGTGTCAAGCGTGAGGCCCGGCAATTCGGATTTGGAAAAGCGAAAGCCTAACTGAATATTTTTCCTGAATTTTATACTAATTGAACTTGAAAAAGAAATTTGATTTGATATGTTAAATAGACGATTTCACCGATTTACACGCGTTTTCCCTTGACCAAATTTTGACCGTATCACCCTTTATTATACTCTTGAAACATGTTTCATGTTATCTTATTCCATCTCTGTGTGTACTAAGCTTAATTGAAAGCCGCTTCCGAGTCCGAAAGGCGCAACACACCTGTAGAAAGCGGCAGCATTATTGGCTCTAGCGTTGGTCCAAAATGTACATATACCTAATTCAACGAGGGTTGTCTTTTATATTTCAGGATTGGGTATACCTATTGCTGCAAACTGGCAGCTCTATCGTAAAACTTGACATTTTTGAGGTTATACGTACTCAGAATGTTTTGTCATACGAGCGCTATTTGTGTTGTTTATAGCAACTTAAATGATTCATTTCGCCCAAAACATGGATTTAAGGGACCAGTGTGTGTTAAGGGATCAATAGTATGATGAATTCAACCGAGGTCGTAGTTAACTCTAAGACGAATTATGTGAAGGTATTCCAAACTCCGTTGTTGTTCCGGAAACCATTTATGCTGTTCGCCCACTGATATTTCAAGATCGTCATATAACCTATCGTGAGTTTGAGACAACTTTAGACATTAGTGGTCCAACAAATATTCAGTATTGCATGAATTGTTCGCGTTGGATCCGACACATTCTGTCAATCGCTTAAAAAAAGGCTCGTGTACGGATGTAGACAGCAGTAGACTGTATGGGTGTTTCAAGCACCGTTGCCACAGTTGATACAATTGTATCAAAAATGGTAGATTTTGTAAAATGTTCCTCTCCAATTAACCCTTTCACTACCGAAATAAACCTAATGTTACAAACTTTAATTTATCTTCTGTTGTTACTTGTAAAAATGATATAGAGAATAAAATTTTGCAAACATTTTTTATAGAAACTACATTTTTGTACAGATAAAAAATGTTGACAACGCTTTCTATAAAAATAAAATTTTGACAAAATTCCTAAAGAAATAAAATGTTGGAAACATTTTCTATAGAAATAAAATGTTGACAATATTTTCTATAAATTGTAACGTGGTTTTGTCGTCGGCTGAGGTAGACCAGTGGTCGTCCAGGATCATCTTTAAGGACCCACAAACCTTAAATTAAGAACACACGATTTGGTGGTATTTATACAATAATATTAGTACGAACTTTATTTATTTGACCTTATATACGTATAATGTTTATGTTTGCACGGTATGCTGAGGGGTCGGTGATTTATTACGTAGCCTCTTAGTACTGAAGTCGGCGGTTGTTGACGATTTGGTTCGGCTAAAGTCGTTGTTACGGTGTTCGATGATGATCGGTTGGTGATTCGGTTGACGGTTCGGTTGATTGTTCGGTTGTTGATTCGGTTGATGATTCGGTTAATGGTTCGGTAGCGGTGATGGTAGTTGCTGGTCAGCCGTCGGTGGCTGGTTGTGTTGGTTTGGTCGGCTGTCGATGGTTGGCCGACGTTGATGATTCGGGTGATGCGGTGATTCAACGTTGATAGCGATGTTGACAATCCGGGTGATGTGGTGATTCGGTGTTGATTGTTGATTCGTTGTTAGGTTAGTAACAAAATTACAAACTATTTGTCGAAACTACTAGTGGAAGCAAGCTAATAACCGAAGCTATTAGTGCGGAAGCAAGCTAATCGTCGGTGAAACGATTAGTGCGGAAGCAAGCTAATAGCCGAAGCTACTAGTGCGGAAGCAAGCTAATCGTCGGTGAAACGATTAGTGCGGAAGCAAGCTAATTGCTGAAACAATTAGTGCGGAAGCAAACTAATAGCCGAAGCTATTGGTGCGGAAGCAAGCTAATTGCCGAAACGATTAGTGCGGAAGCAAGCTAATAACCGAAGCTACTAGTGCGGAAGCAAGCTAATAGCCGTAGCTACTAGTGCGGAAGCAAGCTAATAGCCGAAGCTATTAGTGCGGAAGCAAGCTAATCGTCGGTGAAACGATTAGTGCGGAAGCAAGCTAATAGCCGAAGCAATTAGTGCGGAAGCAAGCTAATCGTCGGGAAACGATTAGTGCGGAAGCAAGCTAATAACCGAGGCTACTAGTGCGGAAGCAAGCTAATAGCCGAAGCTATTAATGCGGAAGCAAGCTAATCGTCGGTGAAACGATTAGTGCGGAAGCAAGCTAATAGCCGAAGCTATTAATGCGGAAGCAAGCTAATCGTCGGTGAAACGATTAGTGCGGAAGCAAGCTAATTGCCGAAACAATTAGTGCAGAAGCAAGCTAATTGCCGAAACAATTAGTGCGGAAGCAAGCTAATAACCGAAGCTATTAGTGCGGAAGCAAGCTAAATGCCGAAACACTTAGTGCGGTGGTAGAGTTCCTGTCGCTTAGTGTGAACTGACTGCGGTCGTGCCACTCGTCGTGTTCAGTATCCTTCGGCTGTCGGGAGACTTTTGCTCGTTGTCCAAAAACACCCAGTTTATATTCTCCCACAGCCACAACGTGGATGAGAATTATGCTCATAGCAAGCAAAAATAAATGTTTCTCAAAGTGAGATTGCCCTATGTGTCGTTGACTTCATACCCACACATACTGAATAGAACGACAGTGGGTATGTGGAGAGTAGGGCAGTGGGTGTATGTATGGTGGCCACACAATAAACAATAGGAGGCATAATGAATAAATATATGTAAGGAAGAATACAATATAAAAATGTATTTCGTTCCGTTACAAAATTCAATATAAAACATTTCTTTTGATTAAAACAACATTTTTTCATACTAACCACAAAAATTTGATCACCAAATTCAAAATAAGATTTTTTTAATTTGGTAGATTTTTGGTAAAATGTTCTCAAATTTTGGAAGAAAATTTTTGGAAACGAGTGGTAACCGTGGTTTCAAGATGAGTCAAATCCAATAAAAAATTGCTCTCGCACGAAACTCTTCCAAGCAAATGGTCGCCAGTTTTTTTTAGAAAACCTGGACATGTTCCAATCGTACCACTAGGACAACGCAGTCAATTCTGAGTGGTACACAACCATTTGTTTGTCAATTATATAAAAAAAAAAACAGGAAAACTAACCGCCATAAACGCATCACTCATCACCTCGATACATAGTCGCAAACAACTGCATTTTTCCCTCAATAAGCCAATTTCATGGGTCATTCGCCCGAATTAGCACCTAATTACTTATTTTATTCACGTACGTAAAAAAAAATGGTCAATCTTTTTACAACACCAGAAGAAGCGGTAGATGTGTTTAGAATGATTAGTATTTGGCGATACCTCTATCCGGGTGGTACAAGTACTTCGACATTTGGTTCAAACGCATGCAAAAGTGTTTATATCTTAATGGGGAAGATTAAAAAAAAAAATAAAGTGAGTTTTAATGGCTTAGGTGAGGTATAGTGGCAGCCCGATATTTCAGGCTCACTTAGACTATTCAGTCCATTGTGATACGACAGTGGTGAACTTCTTTCTTATCACTGAGTGCTGCCCCATTCTATGTTAAGCTCAATGACCGCCATTTTATAGCCGAGTCCGAATGACGTTCCACATTGCAGTGAATCCACTTAGAAAAGCTTTGAAACACAAACTACAAACGGTCCCAAAAATAAATTTGAGTTACTCCCCAAAAAAATTTAATGTTTTTGTGTTCCATATAACAATTCTGGGTTCTGCCCCATTTAAGTTTTAGCGTTGATTTTCATCGGGTCCATATTCATAGCGCCTCGGACGAGATAAGTCTCCATGGAATGGTGTAGGGTTGAAACCAGGCCTTCACCCCCATTCCCAGTGCGACCTATGCTCAGCATGTTGCATTCATTGCAATAACATAAGTCAAGCTGCTGATAATATTTAGCTTGGGTTCTTAGATTGTCTGTGTCTGGACTCTCGCCCATATTCCCTCCATGATGTTCCTTCGGAGTTCATTACAATTAAATTGCAAAATTTAAATGGTACAAAAAATCTGATTGTGCGGTTTTGACTACTGTACCGCTGGTGGTAGTAAGTCGGTGGACACGTTTAAGTACACACAAAAAAATTTCACAAAATTTTTTCCAATTAAAATTTTAATTGAGTTTTAAAAAATATTCAATTAAAAATTTAATTGATTCAACAAATTTTTTAATTGAAACAAAAATCAATCACAAAAATAATAGTATCAATTAATTTTTTAATTGGATCAATTAACTTTTTAATTGACATTCAATTAATTTTTTAATTGATACTATCATTTCTGTGATTGAAGACATTTCAATTAAAAATTAATTGGATCAATTAATTTCGTGATTGAATCAGAAAAATTTTTTTTGTGTGTAACGTACTCAAACGATCAACTGCTGCTGTCGATGCTACAAAATTTAATGTTAATCGTAAGTTGGAACATTTCCAAATTTTCTAAGGTGCGGTTAAACCTAACTGAAACTGAAGAAACCTCCTCGAAAAGGAAAATATTGTCGACACTCCTAACATTAACGTTAGAAACGTCAATGGCGATAAATTTAAACTATCGAGTCGTAAAATTAATTTTTTGAAATGCAAAATTCCGCGGAGCATTTTTAATTTTCTCCTTAACTCGAATACGATCGTAGGTTGACACAAATCTCTCCTAAAGAGAATGTTAAGCAGTTTAATATTTACCTAATACGGGTGCCTCACCACGGAAAGGCAGCAGAAGACCGCAAAAAGGATTAGGAGCCACCGTGGTGCAATGGTTAGCATGCCCGTCTTGCATACACAAGGTCGTGGGTTCGATTCCCGAACACCAAAAATCTTCACTAAGTGGTTTCACTGCAATATGGAACGCCGTTCGGACTGGGCTATAAAAAGGAGGTCCCTTTGAGCTTAACATGGAATCGGACAGCACTCAGTGATAAGAGAGAAGTTCACCAATGTGGTATCACAATGGACTGAAAAGTCTAAGTGAACCTGATACATCGGGCTGCCACCTAACTTAACCTAACCATGAGTTTGCAACACTAGGAGCGTGAGAAGGGCGCATGAGTGAAATCCACTAAGGAACATTTTTATTCACGCACGATATGTGTGGTAGGAATGCACACATACACGGAATGAAAAGTTGTACTCACGCATAAACAATCTTTAAAGACTAGCGAACCATGCCCGCCTTGTATACGGCCGACAAAGGCTTGGTAGGATCATGGATATAATCCAAGTTACGACCGAACACTAAACAAGTTTTTCAGCGAAAATTTTACAGAATCGTGCGTGATTCCGAGTCTTAGGTTAGGTTAAGTATAGTACCAGCTCGATACTTTAGAACACTTTATGACTTTAAAGTCCATTTTGATACACCTATGAAGAACGTTTCTCTTAACAATGAGTGCTACCCGATTCTGTGTAAAGCTGAATGACAAGGAACCTCTTTCTTATAGACGAATACGAACAGGATTACAGAGAGAGGATAAACCACAGGTATTCGGTCGAAGTAGAATTGAGTCCACGAAGCTTTGTATGGAAGGCAGACTTAGTAACCATTGTACGGCAGTGGCTCGCCCGACAACAATATAGGCAAGCTTCATGGGTGACTCTATATCCTCAAAGCTTAAGTATCATTATATCTTTTTTTATTCCCTCCACCATAGGATGAGGGGTATATTAACTTTGTCATTCCGTAACACATCGAAATATTGATCTGAAATTTGGTACATGGTGTTAATATATGGTCTCTACTGACCATGCAAAAAATGGTCCACATCGGTCCAGAATTATATATAGCCCCCATATAAACCGATCCCCCGATTTGGCTTGCGGAGCCTCTAAGAGAAGCAAATTTCATCCGATCCGGCTGAAATTTGGTACATGGTGTTAGCATATGGTCTCTAACAACCATGCAAAAATTGGTCTACATCGGTCCATAATTATATATAGCCCCCATATAAACCGATCCCCAGATTTGGCTTTCGGAGCCTCTAAGAGAAGCAAATTTCATCCGATCCGGCTGAAATTTGGTACATTGTGTTAGTATATGGTTTTTAACAACCATGGAAAAATTGGTCCATATCGGTCCATAATTATATATAGCCCCCATATAAACCGATCTCCAGATTTGGCTTGCGGAGCCTCTAAGAGAAGCAAATTTCATCCTATCCGGCTGAAATTTGGTACATGGTGTTAGTATATGGTCTCTAGTGACCATGCAAAAATTGGTCCACATCGGTCCATAATTATATATAGCCCCCATATAAACCGATCCCCAGATTTGGCTTGCGGAGCCTCTAAGAGAAACAAATTTCATCCGATCTGGCTGAAATTTGGTACATGGTGTTGGTATATGGTCTCTAATAACTATGCAAAAATTGGTCCACATCGGTCCATAATTATATATAGCCCCCATATAAACCGATCACCAGATTTGACCTCCGGAGCCTCTTGGAAGACCAAAATTCATCTGATTCAGTTGAATTTTGGTACGTGATGTTAATATATGGCCTCAAACACCCATTCAAAAATTGGTCGATATCGGTCCATAATTATATATAGGCCCCATATAAACCGATCCCCAGATTTGACCTCCGGAGCACTTTGGAACACCAAAATTCTTCCCATTCGGTTGAAATTTGGTACGTGATGTTGGTATATGGTATCCAACAACCATGCAGGAATTGGTTCCTATCAGTCCATTATTATATATAGCTCCCATATAAACCGATCGGCAGATTTGACCTCCGGTGCCAATTGGAGAAACAAAATTCATCCGATCTGGTTGAAATTTGGTACGTGGTGGTAGTATATGATATTTAATAACAATGCCAAGGTGGTCCATATCAGTCCATAATCATTTATAGCCCCCATATAAACCGATCCCGAGATTTGGTTTTGGAGCCTTTTGAAGGAGCAAATTTCATCCGAGTGAGTTGAAATTTGTGGATGACAGTCTTTCGTAGAAGTTTCTACGCAATCCATGGTGGAGGTTACATAAGATTCAGCCTGGCCGAATTTACGGCCGTATATACTTGTTTTTTTTTTAGCATTTACCAGACATCTCCAGCTGCAACAGAGGCACTGTTCCCCCATTAGTTAGATATTCCAGTGTAACCAAATGGTTCGATTCGAACTGGGGATTGAACCCACGATCCTTTATGTATAAAGCTGACGTGGTAACCATTGTATCACAGTGGCTTACCCGTGGTTGAGGTTTAGCTCTGGCTGCTACATAGGTAAGCTTCATATGTTATTTTAGTCTGTCGCACCAACTGAACCACTGTTTCCACATTAGTTAGTTATTCCAATGTGTTCACATGGTTGAAATACTATGGCCACATCACTTCCTTTTTCCATTGCGACAACGATGCATATATGAGCATGTGACTGGTCAGAGTTGTGTCGGATAAGGTCAGCATTAGATATGAGCACAAACAATGAACCGAGTCCAACAATCTTTCAGGCAAAACTTGATCCCTGAACCATGAACATGGAATTTGTGTGTGGGTGTGGTTGGTTACCATCCACACGAAAGAGAAAAAAAAACAAACAAAAAATGTGAAAGATTCAAAACATCAGAGTAGCTGATTGTTGTTGTTGTTAGGATTCATTATTCTTTTGTTTTTTCTCCCGTATTGCAATGGAACATCCTTCAACGATAGCTCAATGGAGCAGGCTGTAGCCTCCACTTCACTGGCATCAAACGTATTTTATTTTAGCACTTTTTTTCTTTCCTCTTCGTGTTTTTGATATTCCCATTGTATCTAACTGAGATGATGGCCAGAAGCCATCTTTTGTAGTGTAAAATTTTAACGAGTTAATACATGCCATGTCCTGTCGCACAGATAACACGAATGTGTCCCAGGACTAAGACTTGACAAATTTACTCCACTGGGTAACAAGTTGTTTATGCTTTTGTGTGGGGTGGGCAGTAGCAGAGATAGCCCCCTTTAACCAACCAGTGCCCTTTGCCTTTAGCCATCCTTTGAGTAGGATAAAGACAATGCTGTTTATTAATCACATCTTGTCACAGTGACAATACCAATTTGAGGGCTTTTGCTCTCCTTTATTTCTACTACCATTTTGTTTTATGGTGTTAGCCACTGGGTGACAGACATTAAATAATTAATATTGGTTTATTGTTGTAGCAAAATTTAATTATGCATGTTCTACTACACAGCAGTAAGCTGTAAACCCACTGCCGCTACTGCTAATGCATGGCTTAAGGACCAAATACCAACCGCGACAAATTCTTGGGTTACGAGTGTAGAATGTTTTTGCATGTTTCATTCTTGTGGGGAAATTTGAATAAATTAAGCTTAGCTTTTGCCGTATTCGTAGCCAAAATCCAATAAAAGTTGTAGAAGTATTAAAGGACAATGCATGGTCAAAGTAGTAACAGTTTTCTTTTTGTGATCTCAGCATGTATGCAGATCAAGAAACTCTGAGACTGGGGTGTGTCCAGAGTGATGTAATGGTGAGTCGGATAGGTTTAGCTGGGAAAGTGAAAAGGTGACAAATGTCATGTTTCCCTTGGTTGCAGATGGGACACACGTCAGCTACGCAGCTTTCAATCACTGATAAGTAGAAATTGATACACTCGTTTCTTGCCTGTTTTTAGTTGGGCCTAAACTATTCTGGTCTTCCGTGGAAGGTCTCTTTCCTCCGGCGCTATGGGCGGCGGTCGAGCTCCGATAACAGGATTAACCTTGTACATGACGAACAACATGTACATTTCACGCTCGCCATTAACCGACTCTCCGATTTCATACCCCTGACCGCCGGATGTTTATCAACCAAAAGAAAGGCATCTGGGAATGCTTCCGAGAATATACAGATCACCCCTTCGATGAGCTCCCGTCCCCCTCTCGTGATTATGTTGCCCAGAGGGTATTCCGGGATATCATCAACGCAGCAGGCGCTCGCTTCATACCCTTTGGTCGAATTGCCCAAGTGAGCGTGATGAACACCGTCGTGCTAGGTAAGGTTAGGTTAAAGGGTGATACGGTCAAAATTTGGTCAAGGGAAAACGCGTGTAAATCAGTGAAATTGTTTATTTAAAAAATCAAATTAAATTTCTTTTTCAGGTTCAATTAGTATAAAATTCAGGAAAAATATTCAGTTAGGCTTTCGCTTTTCCAAATCCGAATTGCCGGGCCTCACGCTTGACACCTGCCATCATATTTTGTACAGCCACCTTCTTCGCCGCAGAAAGCCAGTTTGCCTTGAGCTGCTGATCGTCCTTAGCAGTTTTTTTGGTCTTCTTTAGGTTCCGCTTCACAATAGCCCAATATTTCTCAATTGGGCCGAGCTCTGGCGTGTTGGGAGGGTTCTTGTCCTTGGGAACCACCTGCGCGTTGTTGGCGGCGTACCACTCCATGGCCTTTTTACCGTAATGGCAAAATGCCAAATCCGGCCAAAACAGTACGGAACAACCGTGTTTCTTCAGGAAAGGCAGCAGACGTTTATTCAAACACTCTTTCGCGTAAATTTCTTGGTTGACAGTCCCGGAAGCTATGAAAATGCTGCTTTTCAAGCCACAGGTACATATGGCTTGCCAAACCAGATATTTCTTTACGAACTTTGACAGTTTTATGTGCTTGAAAATATCTGCTACCTTTCCCCTTCCTTTTGCCGTATAAAACTCCTGTCCCGGAAGCTGCTTGTAGTCGGCTTTGACGTAGGTTTCGTCGTCCATTACCACGCAGTCAAACTTCGTCAGCATCGTCATGTACAACCTCCGGGATCGCGCTTTGGCCGTCGTATTTTGTTTATCATCGCGATTTGGAGTCACTACCTTCTTGTAAGTCGATAGTCCGGTTTTCGATTTCCCCCCGATCCAGACTTCCTGGCTGTCGACAAACGTTCCCCAAACACTTTAATTACATTTGTAACGGTTGATTTGGCAACTTTTAGCGATTTTGCCAGCTTTGCGTGCGAGTAGCTCGGATTTTCGCGATGCGCGAGCAAAATTTTGATACGCTGCTCTTCTTCCTTGGACGGCATTTTGACAACTGAAGAGTGAATTCCAAAATCAAACTAGGAGCAACATTCTACACACACACACCTTCAAAATGAGGGTGTTCAGGTTTTTTAAATGCAAAATTGAAAGAAATGCGTCAAGTTTATATTGAACAAGTTTTGACCGTATCACCCTTTAGGTGGCAGCCCGATGTATCAGGCTCACTTATACTATTCAGTCAATTGTGATACCACATTGGTGAACTTCTCTCTTATCACTGAGTGCTGCCCGATTCCAATGTAAGCTCAATGACTCGGCTATAAACAAGAGATCCGTTTATAGCCGAGTCCGAACGGCGTTCCACATTGCAGTGAAACCACTTAGAGAAGCTTTGAAACCCTCAGAAATGTCACCAGCATTACTGAGGTGGGATAATCCACCGCTGAAAAACTTTTTGGTGTTCGGTCGAAGCAGGAATCGAACCCACGACCTTGTGTATGCAAGGCGGGCATGCTAACCATTGCACCACGGTGGCTCCGTCATGCTAACCCTACAATCAGGGAACTGAATCTAGAGATTAGTAAGGTAGTCGACGAGCGCAAGCGGGACACTTGGTTAGAGCACCTGAAGCAATGTATTTTAGGCATGGGTCACAATCACTTTTGGCGGCGTGGCGGTGACTAATCCGAAATGATGCGCTAGATTTTTCAACCCCAAAGTGATAGAGCAAAAAGGAGAGCCACTTGTCGCATTCGTGGCCTCCCACTGATACACCGCAATTCACCATAGCCGAAGTCATCAACAGCACGAAACCCGGCGGAATCTCATTAACAGCGCGAAACACTGGGTCCCGACGAAATGCTAATGCTGAAGCTTGTGTGAGGTTAGTACTTGACCAGACTCATCAATTTGTCCTTGGAATAGCGTCATGTCTTGAAAATTGGTATGGTGATTCCACTACTACCCAAAGACTCGAGTTAAGGTGAATCGTACACACCGATATCCCTTCTCTAGCCAGTAGCCAAGGTACTTGAGGCACTACTCCTCCCCAGCCTTGTGGAGAATTTTCCAGTTGCTAACCATCAACATGGATTCCGGAGAGTACATAGTACGACGACTGCTTTGCATGCCATTGCACCATATTAATAGAGGACTCAACCAGCCCAAGCCATGTAATAGGACGGTCCTCGTGGCGCTTGACCTATTAATCGATACAGAATCCGATAAGGCCAACCATATCAGACTCTTTGCGGACATCGAGCATACGCCCCTACTGGTAGGAACCAAATGTTGGGTTCTAAATTATCTGTGCGGGCGCCAGTCGTAAATGGAATTTAAGGACAAGAAGCCGAGAACTCACTCTACGGGGTCTCGGCTCAGGGAGTTCCCCAAGGTGGGTCGATATCTCCAGCACTGTTTAACGGCCACTTGCCCTCTATTCCACGCCCTCCTAACGTCACCGAGATTGTATCATATGCGGACGATTGTACAATCATGGCATCCGGGCCCATTGTTAACTCTCTAATGCCCAAGTCCACCTTTAGACGGACTTCATTTAATAAGGAAGCTTTTAGTAAAACACATCTTAAGACAACAAAAATGACCAAAATAAAAAGAAAAATTATTTGAAACTATTCAAGAGGCTTTGCAGCATATGCTGAATTTTACCGTATAAATTTTTCTTGCTTAGTTCTCTTGCTTTTGTGTCGCTAACATTGAAAATTTAATCAGCTGGCAAAAAAAATTGGGGAATTAGAGGGTTAATGACATAAGCGATCGATTGAACGTCTACCTCGCTGATCTTACCAGTTATTTCACTGCTAGAAACCTGAGGATATCTCCCACTAAATCCTCAGCAACACTATACACTACATGGACGGCGGAAGTACCCAGGTTGAATGTTGAATGTCAGAGTCGATGGCGAAATAATTCGGACCACATTTTTAATTCGGAGTCACATTCTTAAATCGTCTGCACATTCCACTGCAATTTGTGATAAGCTCCGCGGTAGAAAAAAGGTCTCAAGTTGACTACATATAACGCGATTGGCCGGTCAGTAGTAAACTATGCAGCTCCAGTGTGGACACTAGAGTGACCGCAACTAATATGGGGCAAAAAAATGTCGGAATTAACCCCACAAAACGAATCCCCTTTCCAGATATTGGGATTGCCAAAATTTGAGCCCGATTAAACGACGTTAACACGTGCCGCTCGTCGCTGAGTCAAACCGAGTTACGCCAGACTTTAGCTTCCAAAAAACGCGACCTGGTGCAACTAGGAGCATTCGCCTTAACTCCACAAAACGAATCACTTTTCCAGATATTGGGATAGCTAAAATTTGAGCACGATTAAACGACGTTAACACGTGCGCTCGTCGCTCAAAATTAAAAAAAAAACGAATTTTTGGCCAAAATGTTTGGCGGCACGTGTTAACGTCGTTTAATCGGACTCACATTTGGGCTATCCCAATATCTGGAAAGGGGATTCGTTTTGTGGAGTTAAGGCGAACAAGATTCCGACATTTTTTTTACCCCATATAAGTTGTGGTCACTCTAGGGGACACCTCACGAGTGACACGCAGTGAACTAACATACACCTGTCGTTGTGACGTTGTGCCCCTAGAACTTCGACAGGATGTCTCCACAGTCACACCTGGATCACCTTTATGTGGAGCCCAAGATCGTCCCAGTGTGTCGACACAATTACATGTTGCCAAAGTAGTAACTCTTGGGTTGCTATCGAAGTTGCCATCCAAAGCATCATCCACGCAAGAATGTAAGGGTTGATGTTCACCTTCTAGAGATCCAGCGTTACAAAAGAGAACCTCTAATTTCCAGACATCGGGTATAATCAGCGATTCTAAGGACTCTTTGAGGCGTTTGGTCAAGTTCCCATTAGATGCTTCAGCATTACCAGCGCCTTCGATGGTTTCCCACTGTTGATGACATCGGTAGCTTCGGCTGTGGCACATTGTGGTGTATTGTCGGCTCGGAGACCATGAATGCGACGAATGGCTCTCCTTTTCGCCCTTTTACTCTCGGGAAGCTCGACAAACTGTCAGTTGAAAAATCTCGCGTACCTCTTCTGATCAGTCACTGTAACGTCTACAAATGTAACATCCCTATTAGCGGGGTTCGAGAGGGCTCTAATTGTTAACCACAACTTACCTGTTCTTTGGCCTAAGGTACATGGCTTCAGATGATCTAACCATGTGTTCCGCTTGGGCTCAGCCAAAGCTATGTCTCTTTTGGTCATTACCAAGGAGAGAATGTAAAAGTTCATGGTGGGCATTAAAGTATCCTAGCACAAATAGGTGAAGGCCAAACAAGAGCCACTCAATGTTTGGTCTATAACCCGAATCACAGCTACCAACCGGTGGTATATACCCATACATTCCACATAGAGGTCACTGGTGTCTGGCACAAGCGAGATAGGTATATACTGCACGGAACGGTGTAATATAAAATCAACCTGTACCATCCATCCATCACAATGGCGAGTAAGGTTGGTATTATAAAATACCAAAGTGTTGATCATCTCAAGGTCAAACGGGAATGGGTCAAAATACCGCAGAGTCACTTTCATGCAGGGGGTGATGGGTTTATGGGTAGTTTGAAGGCCATATTTCATGTCAAAGGTACACAATTAGGACAAATCTAAACTGGATTCTAAAATTGGATGTTTTTCCGCAATATTTTGTTTAAAACAGGGATCCGGAGCGGTCCATTTTTTTCGCTCCGCTCCGCTCCCGCTCCGGAGAAAAAAAAACCGCTCCGCTCCTCGCTCCGCTCCGAGAAAAAAAAAATCGCTCCGCTCCGCTCCACGCTCCGCTCCGCTCCTCTTCGAGAAAATTATAGTACAAACATTGTATTATTTGTTCAATTGAGTTTTATTTTATTTAGAAAAATCGGGCGGTACATATATGGGAGCTATAGCTAAATCTGAACCGATTTCGATGATTTTTTGCACATATAGTTAGTGCTATAGAAGATTACATTTCGCCAACTTTGAGTAAGATCGGTTGATAAATAAGGGTTTTATGACCTAATTTGACAAAATCGGGCGATACATATATATGGGACCTATATCTAAATCTGAACCGATTTCGATGAAATTTTCAGACTTAAAGGGTGATACAGAAGATTGTTTTGTGCTAAATTTGACGACGATCGGTTAGTAAAAAAAGTGCAACGTGACCCCATTTGTCGAAATCGGGCAATACATATATATGGGAGCTATATCTAAATTTGATCCGATTTCTTCCAAATTCAGTAACGTTCGTCTCTGTGCCCAAAAAAACTGTACCAAATTTCATCAAAATCGGTTAATAATTGCGACCGAAATCCTGTGAACAACAAATACATGGACAGACCGACGGATGGACGGACGGACGCCAAGCGCTAGATCGACTCAGGAGGTGATTGTGAGTCGATCGGTATATATTTTATGGGGTCTAAAATCAATATTTCTTGTAGGCACATTTTTTGGCAGATCAAATTTATTATACCCTAACCAATATGTGGTTTAGGGTATAATGACTTTAAAACAATGTGTTGAAATATTTTATTAATTTTGAAGATTTTTTCAGAAATATTAAATCCATTTTGACTTCATTAAAACGAAATTTGCATTCATGTTAGGATACACATTTTTATGTCGAATCACTTAGCTATAAGGACAAACAGACTTCATTGAAAAGTTTAGAGACTTTTAGACAAGGAAAAACTTTTTTTCAGAGAAATACGTCTTCTATTCTAAGCAAAATTCGTATTCGTATTTTAAGCATGTGAAATATTTGGCCTCCCGACAATATTCTTTGCGGTGCACCATCTACTATTTAATATGTGATAGAAACCAAATTTATGAAAATGGACCAAAATGGACCAAATTCTGTTTGGTCTGACCATCGGACCAAATTTAAAAATTAGAAATCTTTTGGACCAATTTTGGTCCGATCGGACCAAAACGGCAACGCTGATTGGAATTGAAAGTCTATACACAGAGTAGAAGTAACTACTCTCCGAAAGTTTTTTTTATGTTTTGCAACAGACGTAGAGAAGAGGTTTTGTTATATTTGTAATGTGTGTGTATGTTTATGTTTGCAACAACCTCCATCGACATCAGTCCGTGGTATACCTACGAATATTCTTACTCAGATCTAGTGTTACCTAATTTCGCTTTTTTCCCTTTATTGTATAATAAATGTATATGCGCACATTTTTCAACCAAAATTGAAACTATCCATAATTTTAATTAAATTTTCGAGAACTAATATCAGAAATAAGAGAATGCTAGGATATAGTACAATAGTAAAGCAAATGTGAATGAAAAAAAGCATGTCCGGTTCCAAAGATTTTGTCTACTTTAACAGTTTGGGTATTAATTCCGAGCCAAAGAAGCGGAGAATACAAGTAAGGATACTTTAAAGAAAATTTGGGGGTTATGTACTTGCTTCTAGGAAGCAAATGTTAATTTTTAATTTTTTTAGATTTTTTTCGTCAGTTGTTATCAAAATCCTTTAAAAACGAGTTATTTTTTTCCATATTAAGACTCGACTTCCAGTAGAAATTATGCTATGTTTCAAGTAAAAAGCGTCTTTAAAATAAAGTGTTGAAAAACATGTCTTATTTTTTAACGATTTTTTGCTTTGTAGGCAAGATGCAAAAAGGAAACAAATTTAAAGACAGTTTTATTAATTTTAAAGAATTTTTCTTAATTATTAAAGTCACGTTGACCTTACCTCAAAAATTTTATCTTTCATGTTATGATACACATTTTTAAGTAAAATCACTTAATTATAAGGACATTACAACTTCATTCAAAAGTTTATTGCCTTTTGGACAAGAAAAAAAACTTTATTTTAGAGAAATGCGTCTTCCATGTTAAGCAAAATTTGCATTCTTGTTCTAAGGACATGGAATCTTTGACTTCACGACAATATTTTTTTCAGTGTAGAAAACTAAAAAATTAAATATAAATAAGATCATTTAATTGCATTTATTTGACGTTCATTACAAACAACTTTGTAGTAATACGGGATGAAATTGATCGAAAGTACTGTTGTTACTTTTACAACACATACACTGTTAGAAAAATATGTTTTTCATATGTTCCGATATAAACAAAATGTGTTTCGGGCACAATTTTTAAACACAATATATTTAAGTGCAAACATGTAATGTTCATAAACTAACACAAAATGTTTTCGACACATATGTTAATATGTTAGAATATATTATGTTTGGGGCATGAATGTTTCATAAAAATAATATGCGTGAATGTAAACATATATAAATTTACAAATTTCGAGTAGACATATATATGTTGTGATACTTTATTCAGAGAGCGACAGAGAGAGAGAGAGAGTTAGTATAGAGAAAGAAATAGAGATGGAAACCGGGAGGGTTGAATAAAAAGACATCAACATAACACAGCGAGAGAATGAAATGAGAGCAATTTCTGTGAAACCGCTTGTATGTTGTTTCGGAAAACTGTTTTATAATATGGCCAAAAATTTGGTATGCTTAAGTCTAAATATTATTTAATTTGAATAGTAGATTGAGTATTCGGAATAAAGAGAATAGACATTCGGAACCAAGAAAATAGACATTTGAAAAAAAAAAACAGCATATTTGTATTACAGAAAAAGATGCGAAGAACTCAAAAATTTCGTGGAAGTTAAAAATATGTGAGGGAATGAACACAATTTTCTTTGGGGAATTCTTCAAAATGCTTCCAAACATATAATATGCTCACATAAAACAAACATATTAATGTTTCGGCGGTATCCAATAATATATGTGCTTCCTGCAAAATATGTTTGGAACATATGTTAGAGAAGCGATTTTTTTCGAGGGTGTACTAGATATATATTTTGACATTTGCCGTTTTTGAAAACAATTACTAAAAAACACGTTGTGTTTTCCCCAATGTACGTACGTACAAAAATACATATAGTACATTTTAAACGTTTACTCACACTACGCTAAGTACTAGCTAAATTTGAAATTACCTACACAGTGTAATTTCAAAGTTACACATTTCATTCAAGTAATATTTTATTCGGAGCGGAGCGGTTTTTCATTTGGAAACCGCTCCGCTCCCGCTCCGCTCCGGATTTTAGAAATGCCGCTCCCGCTCCGCTCCCGCTCCGGCAAAAAAAGGGCTTGCTCCGCTCCGCTCCACGCTCCGCTCCGCTCCACGCTCCGCTCCGGATCCCTGGTTTAAAATAATAAAATTAAAAAAGTACAGTGCTTTACTTTGTTGCAGTACATATTAGCCACACTGTATATACCCTATGAGAAATTGGTGCAAATTGCAACTGACGGACCTGTCACAGAACTGGTACCTGTGATCCAGTTAATTGCAATGTAATTTATTTATTTCCGTACTCGCTTGATATGAAAATCTTAGATCCATTAAGAATTTAATATCAAGCATTTTCTCATTTAGTGAAATAAAACAAGTAAGGAAAGTCTAAAGTCGGGCGGGGCCGACTATACTATATCCTGCACCACTTTGTAGATCAAAATTTTCGATACAATATCACATATGTCAAATGCGTTGGGGGGCTATATATAAAGTTTTGTCCCAAATACATACATTTAAATATCACTCGATTTGGACAGAATTTCATAGACTTTTACAAAATCTATAGACTCAAAATTTAAGTCGGCTAATGCATTGGTAAAAAACATGTATATACAGCAGTAAGTTCGGCCGGGCCGAATCTTAAATACCCACCACCATGAACAAAATATTAGAATTTCCTTTGAATTTTCAGGAGGGTTTGAGGACTTGAGGACACTTCCCGAGAATAAATTGAAAGATTTCACTTATGGGGACTATATCAGATTCTGGATTTATAAGAACCATTTTTGTTTGAATTTTAGAGGAATCATTAACATCTCTTGTAAGTGTGCAAGAAAATTATAAAATAACGTCTTGATTTGAAATCTTAAATTTATAGAAGTAAAATTTGGAAATTTTACATTGAGTTTCAAGCAATTTTCATGATCAGTGCGCCTTCTACATCCTCAAGAAGTGAATTCGGTCTATATGGAGGCACCACCAAATTGACCGATAAAAACTTAATCCGACACACGTTTTTGTGAGCCTAAAATACCAGAATATTTACAATTTCAGGCAAATCAGATAAAAACTACGGTTTCTAGAAACCCATCGGGAGATCGTTCCTATGGGGGCTATACTCAAATATGGACCGATACTCACAATTTTCGGCACACCTCTTTATGGTCCTAAAATACCTCTTGATTTCCAATTTCATACCAATTGGATAAAAACTACGGTTTCTATAAACCCAAGACCCCAAATCGGGAGGTCGTTTTATATGGGGACCATACCAAAACATGGACCGATACTCAAAATTTTTGGCACAAGTATTTGTGGTCCTACAATACCTCTAGATTTCCAATTTCAGGTAAATTGAATAAAAACTGCGGTTTCTATAAGCCCAAGAAATAAAATCGGGAGATCGGTCTATATGGGGGCTATACCAAAATATGGACCGTTACTCACAATTTTTGGCACACGTATTTGTGGTCCTACAATACCTCTAGATTTCCAATTTCAGGTAAATTGGATAAAAACTACGATTTCTATAAGCCCAAGACCCCAAATCGGGAGGTCGCTTTATATGGGGACTATATCAAACCCTGGACCGATATAGCCCATCTTCGAACTTGACCTGCCTGCAGACAAAAGACGAGTTTGTGCAAAATTTCAGCACGATTGCTTCATTATTGAAGACTGTAGCGTGATTACAACAGACAGACAGACAGCCAGACAGACAGACAGACTTACGGACAGACGGACATCGCTATATCGTCTTAGAATTTCTCCCTGATCAAGAATATATATACTTTATATAGTCGGAAATCGATATTTCGATGTGTTACAAATTGAATGACAAACTTATTATACCCCTGTCACCATTCTATGGTGGTGGGTATAAAAATATGGGAAACATTTAAATCTGAAGCAATTTGAAGGAAACTTCGCACAAGTATTAGAAGTTTAGGAAAATTAGAGCCATTTTTACACCTTTTCGACTAAGCAGGGGCGATTTTACAAGGAAAATGTTGGTATTTTGACCATTTTTGTCGAAATCAGAAAAACATATATATGAGAGCTATATCTAAATCTGAACCAATATCAACCAAATTTGGCACGCATAGTTACAATGCTAATTCTACTCCCTGTGCAAAATGTCAATTAAATCGTAATAAAAGATTGGCCACTGTGGTGATATGAGTGTAAATCGGGCGAACGATATATATGGGAGCTATATCTAAATCTGAACCGATTTCAATAAAATTTGGCACACTTGACTATAATACTAATTGTTCTTCTTGTGCAAAATTTTAAGCAAATTAGGGTAAAACACTGGCTTCTGGGGCCATATAAGTCCATATCGGGTGAAATATATATGGGAGCTATATCTAAATCTGAACCGATTTCTTCCAAAATCAATAGGGTTCTATTCTGAGCCAAAACACAAATTTGAAGTCGATTGGACTAAAACTGCGACCTAGACTTTGATTACAAAAATGTGTTCACGGACAGACGGACATGGCTATATCGACTCAGGAGCCCACCCTGAGCATTTTTGCCAAAGACACCATGTGTCTATCTTGTCTCCTTCTGGGTGTTGCAAACATATGCACTAACTTATAATACCCTGTTCCGCAGTGTGGCGCAGGGTATAATTATCAGAATAACCTTTTGTTCGACATATCCCAAATTGAAACAGATTTCTAAGCGTTTGTCAGAGACTGGTTCCTGAGGATCTGTCTATGGGGTGCTAAATTCTCCCAGGACTTGTCCTTTGGAATGAGTTCAAGACGCGTCCTAAAATGTAAATTTACCCCGTCAATGACAAACCCATATTAAAGTAACCGGTCCTTTCCATACGTTTTGACCAAAACTGGGACTGGTCCATACACACCAGGGACTAGTCCTGTACCGGTTCTGTGGTTGATCCATTTCCCGTAGGGTATGTATCGCCGGATAAATCATAAATGGACCTAGCTTCACATTTAAATATCTCCATTATTTTTCTTTACATAATTTAAATTTTTTCCCACGATAGTAGCGAACTTTACGATACTCAGATGGTATTGAAAATGTTGATCTACAGGATAGTGAAGGGTATATTATAGTCGACTCCTACCGAATTTAGACTTTCCTTACCTATTAAAGAATATTTTTCTACTTAAATAATGTAGTTTTTGTTTACAGTCATCATAGTCGCTTTCCGTTATCACTCATAAACAAAATTGCTTTCGGACGATATTCCACAATACAACAAAAAAAAAAACGAAATAATTCCACTTGTATGTAAATCAAGCATAACGATGATAGATACACTTCTACAAAGAAATCAATGGATATTGTGTATCAAAGTCCACACCAATACAATGATGGTACCTACCAAAGCTAATATGGAAATACTAGTTCATCAAAGAAACTGAGCCAGTACCAAAATCCAAAAAGGATAAGAATCCATCCATGGTCAAAGACCATGGCAAGGATTTGACCTCACATTTCTCTTTTTCGTAGGATATTTGAGGATTTTTTCACTTGCCATGTTTTCTTTACGATATGTGATGTGATTTCATATTGACACCATAGCAGGTTGGAGGATAAGGAGAAGCTTTTCTGGACTGAAGCTACAGAATACTTCCAACTTTCTCCCAATCTATGTGAAAATATGCAATAAAAAAACCGAAAAAAATCTTCCAATAAAACCTTACGGATATCATGGCATGGTAAAAAATGAAAACTACGCACAAAAGAAATCACTGATGCAAAAACATCAACCGAAAGAACACTGAAAACAACAGAGGAAGAACAAAGTGAATGATGATACTCTCATGTTGATCTAGTTCCAATAAACTACTATCATGGTTCAAAGGTATTTCCTTTTACTTGTGAAACAACAAACATGCTTCGTTGTTATTCTATCCATTTCCCCAATATTTATAGTGGCGATAGAGGATGGGTGTATATGTGAACGGAATGGAAATTATGGTGAGAAATGGAAAATGTTATGGTCACATCATGATAGTAATACTCCGTTCGGACTCGGCTGTAAAAAGGAGGTGCCTTGTTATCGTGATAAATATACACTGAAAAAAATATTTACGTGATATTAAGGATTACGCAACCTAAATTTTAGGATGAGAAATTTACAAAATATTAAGGACATATTTCTTTAATATAATTAAATTTTAGATTTTAATTTTTTTCATTAAATTTAGGACACAAATTTTGTAAATTTGCGTCCCTCCGCATGTCTTTGAACTAAGGCCAATTTTCCTTAAAGAAAAGAAACACATTTTTGATTTAAAGAAATTGTCCTTAAATTAACTGAAATATTTAAACTTTAGATTTAAGATAAAACGCCTCAAATATAGGCTAAGTCTTATTTTGCGGATTTAGCGTCTTTGGTTTAAAGTTTTTTTGGAATTAAGAAAACATTTTTTACCTTGAAGTATCAGTTATAATTTGGATTTTTGAACTGGCATTTGTTTGTACGTGAGTACCTTTATTAATAAACCGCGAAAAGAGAATGAAACTTTGAAAAATGAGATCTGTATCCTAATTTTAATTTTATTGGTACTAGATTTAAAGCCAGATATGTCGCTAAAAATGTCTTTATTTTAAAGAAGCCGCATCTTTGGCTCGGAATCAATACCAATATCCTTAAGGGAAGGTCAAAATCTTTGGATCCAAGTAAAATTTTTTTTGAGTGTAGAATCGGGCAGCACTCCATGATAAAAGAGAAGTTCACCAATGTGGTATCACAAAGGACTGAATAGACTAAATGACCCTGAAATATCAGGCCGCCATTATACCTACGCACCATAATTAGTTTGCCTTTTTGTTTGTAACAAATCGAAATATCGGCATCCGACTATAAAGAGTGATTTTTAGGGGATATAAAAAAAATTATAAAAAAGACGTAAAATTCAGTTCAGTTCAATAGTTCATGAAACGTTTATTTGATTCGATAGTACGGTCTCCAAATTTAATGTTTGAAGTCTATTTCGCGCATATGTTGACCGCGATTGCGCTCTAAATAGTCAATCCTCTCCAATTTCAGCATACTATTTGCAAAAAATTGCTTTAATGTTGGCTTCCAATCACGGTTGCCACAGTTGATAGAATTCTACCAAATTTTCTACAGAAATAATATGTTGACAACATTTTCTATAGAAATAAAATTTTGACAAAATTTTCTACAAAAATAAAATTTTGACAAAATTTTCTATAGAAATAAAATTTTGACAAAATATTCTATAGAAATAAAATTTTGACAAAATTTTCTATAGAAATAAAATATTGACAAATTTTCTATAGAAACAAAGTTTTGACAAAATTTTTTATACAAACAAAATGTTGACAAAATTTTCTATAGAAATAAAATTTTGACAAAATTTTCTATAAAAATAAAACTTTGACAAAATATTCTATAGAAACAAATTTTGGACATCATATTCTATAGAAATAAATTTTGACAAAATTTTCTATAGAAACAAAGTTTTGACAAAATTTTCTATAGAAACAAAATTTTTACAAAATTGTAACAAAATTTTGCATAGAAATAAAATTTTGACAACATTTTCTATAGAAATAAAATTTTGACAAAATTTTCTATAGAAATAAAACTTTGAAAAAAATTTCTTTAAAAAAAATTGAGAAAATTTTCTATAGGAATAAAATTAGGACAAAAGTTTCTATAGAAATGCAATTTTGACAAAATTTACTATAGAAATAAAATTTTCTCAAAATTGTATTTCTATAGAAAATTTTGTTAAAATTTTATTTCTATAGTAAATTTTGTCAAAATTGCATTTCTATAGAAACTTTTGTCCTAATTTTATTCCTATAGAAAAATTTCTCAAATTTTTTTAAAGAAATTTTTTTCAAAATTTTATTTCTTTAGAAAATTTTGTCAAAATTTTATTTCTATAGAAAATGTTGTCAAAATTTTATTTCTATTCAAAATTTTGTTAAAATTTTGTAAAAATTTTGTTTCTATAGAAAATTTTGTCAAAACTGTGTTTCTATAGAAAATTTTGTCAAAATTTTATTTCTATAGAATATGTAAAAAAAATTTAACAAACTTTTCTACAGAAAAAAAATTTAACTAAATTTTCTACAGAAATACAACTTTGACAAAATTCGCTATAGAAATAAAATTTTGACAAAATTTTCTATACAAATAAAATTTTGACAAAATTTTCTAAAAAAATTGAGAAAATTTTCTATAGAAATAAAATTAGGACAAAATTTTCTATAGAAATTATATTTTTAAAAAAATTTACTATAGAAATAAAATTTTTACAAAATTTTCTATACAAATTAAATTTTGACAAAATTTTCTATAGAAATACAATTTTGACAAAATTTTCTATAGAAAAAATTTGAAAAAATTTTCTATAGAAATAAAATTAGGACAAAATTTTCTAGAGAAATGCAATTTTTACAAAATTTACTACAGAAATATCTCTAAAGAGATACAATTTACAAGTTTCACTTGTGCTACAGCAACTCAAACGGTAAGGAGCTGAAACCTCATAAATAAAATCATTTTGTATGTCATATTCAAACGAAACCATTTTGCCTTTTTCTTTATTACTTTGAACACTACCATATATTTCTTACGATTGTGGGAGTTTTCAAATGTACTTACAGTCCACTTCTGCAGATATCCCACAATTGTACAGTCAGATTTGATCTAAAACTCTGCAGTAATGGTAGAAATTTTGCTCGTGTTGAAAACTAAGCTTGGCCTAAAGCCATTGAATGTCTAAAAAGTACAAGAGCTCAGCGATTGGAAAGAACAAAGGAGTTATTTCGCTCGCATACAAGTGGTCAGTTACCGAATTTGGTTTTCTCTCCTAAGAACCCATTCCAAATTGAGCAGTTTACGAATAAGTAAACTCATCGGGTCTATTTGCCAAAGCTGAAAATAGACATCTGAAAATGTACATCTTTGATTGGCCATCATAACTCAAGGGCAGCCGATGGTAATGGTTGGGCAGCCGTAACGTCCGATGGTTGCTCCCCACTAGCATTCATCGTAGGGACAAATTAAATGCGGAAAATATCCTAAAGCCAGTATTGAAGCCCCGGGAAAACAAATATTTCAGCCGCAGACAATGGACACCAACAGGACTCAGCCTGCGGCAACTTACAAAAAAGGTTCCTCCATTCATTTCTACCGCACTATAGGTACCAAAATCTCCGAATTTCTATCCGTTGGCAAAAAGTTGTAACGAGCAAATTGCTCTTACATATTGTTCTATTTAATTTAATTTCCCCCATTTTCCCCTTCGTACCACTGTACCCACTTTCTTGCTTTACATCACTGTACGCTTTGCTTTCACTACTTGGATAAAGTACGATTGAGACTGAAGGCAAGTTACTTCCACCACTCAACATTAATTACTTATACGTTGTGAATTCTCATTTGGTTACGGTCACTACCGACTTAAGAATGCGGGTTTGTCCGGACGATGGGATGAATCAACCGAAGCCTGACGAATAGCAAAGCGAGTGGCACCGACCGCAGCCGTACTTCCGATAGCAGCACACGATTCATCTTAACGTGATTCGTTCGCATCCTACCCTTCTTCCCATTCCCTTCACAAATCCTCCTTCAGGCTATACACCCATAGAAAAAATCATGAACGGCGTGGTCATTTTGAAACGATCCGTTCATGAAAGTGAATCAACACACATGTGTTGTCAAACTGAGAACAGATGACACCATACGTTTTCAAAACAACAACCAGCGTTCATTATCTGAAAACGTAAGTGACTCGAACCTGTGTTGCCTGCACGATACACGTTAACAGTCGCCTTAGCACATTGCACCAACGGCGGAGTTGCCATAACAACGTCTAACGATTATTTTAGGACTTTTCATGACCAAAGAAAAACGAATGGCGTTCATGAAATCGTGAACGCCCGTGGACGAAATCGTGAACATTCCGTTTTGATTTTTTGTGAACGTTTCCGTTTCATTTTGACAACGTCCGTTCACGATTGTGAAACGCAATTTTTTCTATTAGTGTACTAGCACCCCTCCCTAACGCAATTCGCCCGCTTACGAAATTCGTTCGCTTACGCAGTACGGCTGCTTACGAGGTTCATTCGCTTACACGATTCGTTTGCTTACGCAGATCGGCGGCTTACGTTTCGTTTGTTTATGCGGCTGCTTACGCGATTCGTTCGAATCACTCAAATACTAGTATAGCCACACACAGAAAACAAATTTGTTGTGACAACCAATTCTTTTGCCAACCAAATTATTCGGTCCCATCTACTACCAGAATATAACTGACAAAATTTGTCAAAGCAACCAACTGAAGTCTTGCACAACAGTATATCAAATTGTTTGGATAACTAAAATTTGGGCACATTATAAGTCTAATTGGTAATCCCAACCAATAAGATTTTATTCGTTTGTTGAAACAACTACTTATTATTTTCGGACAACCAATGCTTGAGAAATTAAAGAAACCATTTGGTGAATTAATTTTAGTCTGTATTTAATTTTAATACATATTAATATTTTTATTGACTATTAACGTAAAAAAACATCGTCATCTTTAGAACCTTTTATGAACTGCAAAAGAAACTCCATGAGATAGCAAGAGTTGCGAAATCTACACAATTTTCAGGTCCAAGGAGGTCAAAATATTTTTTTTAAATTTCTGGAAGAAAAGCAGACATAATATAAAAAAATTGCGTTAACGTTAAAAAATGTACCTTTGATCGTGTTCTGTTGGCAAAGTTTGTCTAATAGAACACGCCTTACATGATTATATATGTCATTCGATTTGAGTGGCAGTACCCCAATGTACCCAAAACCCCAACAGAGATTAAAAACTGAATGGAAATGATGCAGATACTGCTGATGCTCCACTCACAATTACCCGATCGTGACTCACGCATGGACCTTGAAATGTTGTTATGTCTTTGCACCAGAATCTTTCTTCAGTTCTGATCGATTTTAAGTTCGATGGCGAGGTAGCCATTCACATCCTCGGAAATCGTCACATTTGTTAAAATATCTCTAGTAGGGAAGAACGTAAGTGAGTGAGTGATATTAATTTCATTTGATGATTATGTTACTTACCACTTAAGAATGCAGCTACCGAATTAAAAAGAATATATACCTAATTCACAGAAAGTCTTTATGGCCAGAATTTTCTCTAATATTGGGTACTCGACATGAAAAATTTTAATTGTATTGAAATTTTGAGAATTTAGAGTTTATAATTAATGAAATCAAACAACAACTTATTTGTTGTCATATTTATTTAGTCCATAGCAACAAATTCCTTTATAGCTATACAATTTGTTAACAGAACCAACTTATTGGCTAGGCGGACTTTCAGTTGGGTTTGGTGACACATTGGCAAAACAAATCAGTTATCACAACAGGGTGGAATAAATTGAAATGGTTAGTTACTTCAATGTATAAATAACGACCAATATTTGGTCATGTGTACCAACTTTTGGTCACACCACCGTTTTATTGATTATATAAACTATCAAACAAGAGAAATAACTAACAATTATTCCACACAATTAAAAATTGTGGGTCTCCACTATCAAACTGTTGTCCTAATCGAATTCCAACCAATCATTTCTCTGGGTGCAAATCCTTTCATTTTCCCTCTTATCGTTACAGCAACCGAGTCGGCACGACATCATCGTCATCCCCGCACACAATCACCGTCGGACCGGCAATATCGTCATCCCCGTTTCCCGAACACCAGTTGGACCGACACCATCGCTACCCCCGTATATACACAAGCATTTGCTTGCCAATTGTAAAGGGTGATACGGTCAAAATTTGGTCAAGGGAAAACGCGTGTAAATCGGTGAAATCGTTTATTTAAAAAATCAAATTAAATTTCTTTTTCAAGTTCAATTAGTATAAAATTCGGGGAAAATATTCAGTTAGGCTTTCGCTTTTCCAAATCCGAATTGCCGGGGCTCACGCTTGACACCTGCCATCAGATTTTGTACAGCCACCTTCTTCGCCGCAGAGAGCCAGTTCGCCTTGAACTGCTGCTCGTCCTTAGCAGTTTTTTGGTCTTCTTTAGGTTCCGCTTGACAATAGTCCAGTATTTCTCAATTGGGCGGAGCTCTGACGTGATGGGATGGTTCTTGTCATGCACGTTGTTGGCGGCGTACCACTCCATGGCCTTTTTACCGTAATGGCAAGATGCCAAATCCGGCCAAAACAGTACGGAACAACCGTGTTTCTTCAGGAAAGGCAGCAGACGTTTATTCAAACACTCTTTCACGTAAATTTCTTGGTTGACAGTCCCGGAAGCTATGAAAATGGTGCTTTTCAAGCCACAGGTACAGATGGCTTGCCAAACCAGATATTTCTTTGCGAACTTTGACAGTTTTATGTGCTTGAAAATATCTGCTACCTTTCCCCTTCCTTTTGCCGTATAAAACTCCTGTCCCGGAAGCTGCTTGAAGTCGGCTTTGTCGTAGGTTTCGTCGTCCATTACCACGCAGTCAAACTTCATCAGCATCGTCGTGTACAGCCTCCGGGATCGCGCTTTGGCCGTCGTATTTTGTTTATCATCGCGATTTGGAGTCACTACCTTCTTGTAAATCGATAGTCCGGCTCGTTTTTTGGCTCGATGCAAAATTTTGATACGCTGCTCTTCTTGCTTGGACGGCATTTTGACAACTGAAGAGTGAATTCCAAAATCAAAATAGGAGCAACATTCTACATACACACACCTTCAAAATGAGGGGTGTTCAGGGTTTTTAAATGCAAAATTGAAAGAAATACGTCAAGTTTATATTGACCAAATTTTGACCGTATCACCCTTTATGAGTGAATACTGAATGTGCGAAAGTGTGGCAGAAAAGATATTTTAGCAAACCGCTATTATGGTTTAGTTCGTCCTCAAATCCTATCAACTTCCATTTTATTATCTTCCTCTAAACATTAAAATTGGAAAGAGATGAGATGATCGACATGCTACTGATGGGTACTTAGGGGCTGCTGATGGGGCTTAGAAATAATTTTCTATAAGAATAAAATTTTGACAAAATTTTCTATAGAAATAAAATTTTGACTAAATTTTTTTTATAGAAATAAAATTTTGACAATATTTGCTATAAAAATAAAATTTTGACAAAATTTTCTATAGAAATAAAATTTTGAAGGAGTACGGTACAACGATGCCAACATAAAACGCACCAAACTGTGACTTCTTCTGGATGCATTGGGAACTTTTGCAATGCTTCTGGCTGATCTTCACTTCGTCGCTGAACTCAATTTTACGCTAAGAAGTGCACGATGAACTTTTAAACTTTTAAAATTCAATTTGCAAGAGTTTTTCGGTTGTAGACAAAAAACTATATATGTTTGACAGTGAAAGAAGACACGAAATGTGCGTCAGCTTTTTATACCAGTGTTGCCAAAAAGACAATAGCTAAACAATCACCCTTGACTAACTATGTCCGTCTGAACTTTTGTCTGTCTGCCTGTCTGTCTGTGTAATGAAGCTATCGGTCTGAAATTTGGCACAATTTCGTTTTTTTTTGTGCAAACAGCTCACGTTCGATGACGGTCTATATTGGTTTGGATACAGTCCCCATATACACCGATCTATCGATTTGACATATTGCGCTTGTAGACACGGCAATTTTGTCTGAACTGTTTCATAGATGGTGCATATCGGTCTATGTTTTGGTATGGTCACATATAGACCGATAGTTGGGTTGGCTACAGTAGCAGCCCGATATTTCTGACTCTCTTAGAGCATTCCGTCCATTGTGACACCACACTGGTGAATTTCTCTCGTATCACTGAGTGCTGCCCGATTCTATGTTTAGCTCAATGAAAATAGAGTCCGAACGGCGTTCCACATTGCTGTAAAACCACTTTCATTCACCACCATTACCGCTGAAAACCAACCTAACCAGTGCCCCACTGTGGTTCTCTATATGTAGACCGATCTCCTGATTTAACTTCTTAGACTTCCAGAGACCACAATTGTTATCCGAGGTATTTTAGGTCCACAATTAGTGTGTGCTTGTTTTGGTATAACCCCCATATAGGCCGATCTCCCGATTGGATTTCTTGTGCTTCCAAAAATGCGAAGGTCAGATTTGATCGAAATACCCGCCGTGATTGTAGAAGTCTTGCTAGTGAGCTGAACATAGTGCGTGAACTTATTGAAAATATGTTGAAAAGTAGCTTGAGCTAAAGCCATTGAAGACAGCGGATGACTACCTTCGACGTTATGTTCGGATTTCCTAAGACCTTTATTGCTGCCTGACTGTCGATGAAGAAGCTGAATACCGTCCTCATCAGCAGTAGTTCCGCAGCTTTCGCAATGGCAAATACCTCCGCCTGAAAGATGCTGCGTCCATCATCCACTTCGTATGAATCCCTGATACCCAAATTTTCGCATACCACTGCCAGTGCCATCCGTATAAATATTCAGAGCACCAGAATGTATGTGACCATCTTTCTTTACTCATCTATACTTATAATAATCGATCTCAACTGTTCCTTATATACATGCTGAGTCGCCATAAAGTCCCTCCTAATATCTCGCCTAACTGAAGCAACAAGTTTCGTGTGTCTGCTTTCCGCGTTTTCGAGCGTGTCCAGGCTCTTCAGCCTCATGAGTATAATCTCCGCTGTTCTTCTGATATGCAGATCCAGCGGGGAGGCTCCCGTCAGTACCTCTAGTGTCGCTGTGTATGTCTCCATATGGATACATTTTAAATTTTTCTTCGGGAACGTTGCCATTTGATCCGATCTTCTTGAGTAGGGCTGTTACTAACAGGTTGGCTGATAAGTCCCCGGTCTGAAACATAAATGGCGTCGGTAGTATTAAATGCATATTATTTTTATATAGTACCAACCTTCAAATGATTCATGTCAATATTTGATGTCTGTAAGTCAATTAGTTTGTGAGTTAGAGCGTCTTTTGTGAAGCAACTTTTGTTATTGTGAAAAAAATGGAAAAAAAAGAAATTTCGTGTTTTGATAAAATACTGTTTTCTGAAGGGCAAAAATACGGTGGAAGCATAAACTGGGCTTGATAATGAGTTTCCAGACTCCGCCCCAGGGAAATCAACAATAATTGATTGGTATGCAAAATTCAAGCGTGGTGAAATGAGCACGGAGAACACTGAACGCAGTGGACGCCCGAAAGAGGTGGTTACCGAGGATAACATCAAAAAAATCCACAACATGATTTTGAATGACCGTAAAATGAAGTTGATCGAGATAGCAGAGGCCTTAAAGATATCAAAGGAACATGTTGGTCATATCATTCATCAATATTTGGATATGCGGAAGCTCTGTGCAAAATGGGTGCCGCCGAACTCACATTTGACCAAAAACGTGTTGATGATTCTGAGCGGGGTTTGCAACTGTTAACTCGTAATACACCCGAATTTTTCCGTCGATATGTGACAATGGATGAAACATGGCTCCATCACTACACTCCTGAGTCCAATCGACAGTCGGCTGAGTGGACAGCGACCGGTGAACCGTCTCCGAAGCGTGAAAAGACTCAAAAGTCCGCTGGCAAAGTAGTGGCCTCTGTTTTTTGGGATGCGCATGGAATAATTTTTATCGATTATCTTGAGAAGGGAAAAACCATCAACAGTAACTATTATATGGCGTTATTGAAACGTTTGAAGGTCGAAATCGCGGCAAAACGGCGCCATATGAAGAAGAAAAAAGTGTTGTTCCACCAAGCCAACGCACCGTGCCACAAGTCATTGAGAACGATGGAAAAAATTCATGAATTGGGCTTCGAATTGCTTCCCCACCCACCGTATTCTTCAGATCTGGCCCCCAGTAACTTTTTCTTGTTCTCAGACTTCAAAAGGATGCTTGCAGGGAAAAATTTGGCTGCAATGAAGAGGTGATCGCCGAAACTGAGGCCTATTTTGAGGCAAAACCGAAAAAGTACTACCAAAATGGTATCAAAAAATTGGAAGGTCGTTATAATCGATGTATCGCTCTTGAGCGGAACTATGTTGAATAATAAAAACGAATTTTGACAAAAAAAATTGTTTTTCTTTGTTAGACCGGGGACTTATCAGCCAACCTGTTACAACCCCAATAAATTGATTGTAGTCTTTAGTAGAACTTTATACACAATCCATTAGGCCGAACTTTCAGCCGTGTATACTGCTTTCATACTGCAAAATTCTAAACTCTTACACATCCTTTCCTATCTGCAAATACCCAACTTTATTAAAACACACTCACTCATTTCCAATTCTATACCATATCGATGATGTGGTAATTCTGAGTTGGTTACACCCACCCATCAAGGTTTAAACCTTATCACTTCCTGTTTATTATTGGTGAAATACATATCCGCTCTAACTCGGTTTACCCGTACTGCGTTTTGTTTTCTGTGTGCATGGTTGCATGACTGCCTACGGAGGACTTCATAGTTCTTCGTTCATCAGATATTGATTCCTCAAGAATGGAGTAGAGGTAGCAATAGCTTACAGCCTTCAACCTCTCATCCAGGCATGAATGTCATGTGCATCGAACATCCTATTCCTGTATATTGTTAAGGCTGTTGGCAAGCAAAAAACAGAAAAAAATACTCCAGGACTTGCTAAAGCGTTGGGACATGGGGGCACCACCAACCACCATGAATCTCTTCCATGGTGGCTGCTGTAGCGATTGAACCGTTGAATGTTCCGCTAGCGATTTTTTCCAGGTTTTCGCCTTTCCCCATGCATTTGGGATTTCCGTACTCTTTGGCATTTTGTTTTGCCAGAGGAATTGTCGGTTATTGCACTGCGTTTTAAGTTAAGCTTTGGCATTTCTGCAATATCGTTTACAAATGTTCCTTGTTATGCTTGTCTTGTTTCGGGATTTTGTTCCTCCATTGACTTCCTTAGCATCAACCGTAGTCGCGACATTGAACTCCCTGAAGCTAGCTATGAGTACGGGTTTTTGTTTTTCAGATTTCTCGATATTTTCGTGTTACTTTGTATCCGTTTGTATTATCCTCGATGGAAGTTTGTTTTGCCATATTCCATTGCAGTTTGTTTGTTATTGAAGTGTTTGGAATGTTTTCTTTGTGTGGGCCCATATTGCCACAGGTTCTGCAGGGTAGGCATTGTGATGTTGGTCTCTTATTTGTGACATGCAAGTAAATGTGGATATTCCCATATATAAAATTAAATGTGAAAACTTTCTAATATACTTTATAAAGGCAGCTCATTCAGGGTAGCTGGCAAGAAGTGTAACAAAATCAAACGACCTAACATGGAACCCTTACATTATTTTTTATTGAAAATATCTCCGATGCCCGTCCGTCCGTTGAAATCACGCTATAGTTGGGTTCTACTTTCGGTTTTCCAATTGAAACCACTTTATTTTCCCAATTACTTTTCCTTAAATAATCCAAATTATAAATAAAAACCAAACATTTTTCTGTAAAGTCTTGCTAAAATCTAGAGTAGCAATAAACTGTGCATCAGTTGAGTTAATTACATTATCTGCTTTATTGAGCTGTTTTCACCTCAGTTTGTAGAAATAAATTTGTACAAAATTCTCTATAGAAATAACATTGTACAAAATTCTCTATAGAAGTAAAATTTTGGAAAAAAATTCTACAGAAATACAAATTTGACAAAATTTTCTATAGAAATAAAATTGTACAAAATTCTCTATAAAAATAAATTTTGACAACATTTTCTATAGAAATAACATTTCAACAAAATTTTCTTTAGCAATAAAATTTTGACAAAATTTTCTATAGAAATAAAATTGTACAAAATTCTCTATAAAAATAAACATTCGACAAAATTTTCTATAGAAATAACATTTAAAGAAAATTTTATAAAGAAATAAAATTTTGACAAAATTTTCTTTAGAAATAAAATTTTGACGAAATTTTCTATAGAAATAAAATTTGTCAAAATTTTCTAGATATTAAATTTTGACAAAATTTTCTATAGAAATAAAATTTTGGAAAACTATTCTATAGAAGTAAAATTTGACGAAAAAAATATTGGCAAAATGTTCCATAGAAATAAGTTTTGACAAAAATGTCTATAGAAATTAAATTTGCTAAAATTTTCTATAGAAATAAATTTTTTACAACATTTTCTATAGAAAAAAAAATATTGGCAAAATTTTCCATAGAAGTAAAATTTGACAAAATTTTCTATAGAAATAAACTTTTGACAAATTTTTCTATAAAAATAAAATTTGAGAAAATTTTCATAGAACTAAAATTTGACAAAATTTTCTATAGAAACTAAATTTTGATAAAATTTTATATCGACATAAACTTTTGACAAAATTTACTATAGAAATAAAATTTGACAAAATTTTCCATAGAAATAAAATTTTTTCAAAATTTTCTATAGAAATAAAATTTTGACAAAATTTTATATCGAAATAAACTTTTGACAAATTTTGACAAAATTTTATATCGAAATAAACTTTTGACAAAATTTACTATAGACATAAAATTTGACAAAATTTTATATCGAAATAAACTTTTGACAAAATTTACTATAAACATAAACTTTTGACAAAATTTTCTATAGAAATTAAATTTTTACAAAATTTTCTAGATATTAAATTTTCACAAAATTTTCTAAAGAAATAAAATTTGATAAAATTTTATATAAAAAATATTGGCGAAATTTCCCATCGAAATAAAATTTGACAATATTTTCTTTAGAAATAAAATGTTGACAAAATTTTCTATAGAAATGAAATTTGCTAAAATTTTCTATAGAAATAAAATTTTCTTAAATTGTCTATAGAAATAAAATTTTGGCAACATTTTCTATAGAAAAAAAATATTGACAAAATTTTCCATAGAAGTAAAATTTGACAAAATTTTCTTTAGAAATAAAATTTTGGCAACATTTTCTATAGAAAAAAAATATTGACAAAATTTTCCATAGAAGTAAAATTTGACAGAATTTTCTATAGAAATAAAATTTTGACAAAATTTTCTATAGAAATAAAATTTTGGCAACATTTTCTATAGAAAAAAATGTTGGCAAAATTTTCCATAGAAGTAAAATTTGACAGAATTTTCTATAGAAATAAAATTTTGACAAAATTTTCTATAGAAATAAAATTTTGACAAAATTTTCTATAGAAATAAAACTTTTACAAAATTTTCTATAGAAATAAAATTTTGACAAAATGTTTTTCGAAATAAACTTTTGACAAAATTTTCTATAGAAATCAAATTTGGAAAAAATTTTCTATAGCAATAAAATTTGAGAAAATTTTCCATAGAACTAAAATTCGACAAAATTTTCTATAGAAATAAACTTTTGACAAAATTTTCTATAGAAATTAAACTTTGACAAAATTTTATATCGACATAAACTTTTGACAAAATTTACTATAAACATAAAATTTGCTAAAATTTTCCATAGAAATAAAATTTTGTCAAAATTTTCTATAGAAATAAATTTTTGACATAATTTTATATCGAAATAAACTTTTTTATATAAATAAAATTTCTATAGAAATAAACTTTTGACAAAATTTTCTATAGAAATTAAATTTTGACAAAATATTCTATTGAAACAAAATTTGACAAAATTTTCTAGATATTAAATTTTCACAAAATTTTCTATAGAAATAAATTTTTGACATAATTTTATATCGAAATAAACTTTTTTATATAAATAAAATTTCTATAGAAATAAACTTTTGACAAAATTTTCTATAGAAATTAAATTTTGACAAAATATTCTATTGAAACAAAATTTGACAAAATTTTCTAGATATTAAATTTTCACAAAATTTTCTATAGAAATAAATTTGATAAAATTTTATATAAAAAAATATTGGCAAAATTTCCTATTGAAATAAAATTTGACAAAATGTCCTTTAGAAATAAAACTTTTACAAATAGAAAATAGCAATAGAAATAAAATTTTGGAAAACTATTCTATAGAAGTAAAATTTGACAAAAAAAATATTGGCAAAATTTTCCATAGA